>NC_138375.1:4639472-4678726 GCF_054177405.1 Leptonychotes weddellii | reverse complement strand
CTGGAGCCTCTTTGTAAGAACTGGAGTCCTATTCGTGGGGGCTCTGCCCTTATGACTTAGTCACCTTCCAAAAGTAGGTGGTAACCGTGGAGGTTAGGATTTCAACATATAAATTCAGGGCTTATGTGGAGCATAAATATTCAGTCTATTGTGAATACTTTTGGTTAATAATGAGTAAGCAAAGGACGTTTATACCATATAAAAGAAGATGACCTCTTTTTTATTAATGCTAAATTCAGTCTTACCACAAATAACATGATATATTGAGTCAATAATCAGCATGATGGCATTAACATCATTTTTTTAAACCACTTTATTGAGGTCTGATTGACATTAAAAAGCTGTACATATTAAATGTATACAACTTGTTAAGTTTGGAGATAAATATATCATCACCACAATCAATCCCATCAACCTATCCATCACCTCCAAAAGTTATTTCTTGATTGATTGGTTGATTTATAAAAACATTTAACCCAAAATATGAAAAGGTGATCAATGTAACTAATCATCAAGGAAAAGGAAATTAAAACCACAGTAAGATATCACTTCATGTCTGTTAGGATGGCTATTATTAAAAAGAAAGGGGCGCTTGGCTGGGTTGGTTGGAAAAGCGTGCAAATCTTCATCTTGGGGTTGTATGTTTGAGCCCCACGTTGGGCGTAGAGATTGCATGAAAATAAAATCTTTAAAAAATAGGGTGCCTGGATGGCTCAGATGGTTAGGCGTCTGCCTTTGGCTCCAGTCATGATCTCGGAGTCCTGGGATCAAGTCTTGAATGGGGCTCCCTGCTCAGCAGGGAGCCTGCTTCTCCCTCTGTCTCTGCCTCTCTCTCTCTCTGTCTCTCATGAATAAATAAATAAAACCCTTAAAAAAATAAAAATAAAAAAAAATTTAAAAAAACAGTGTGCGTAGATGGCTCAGTTGTTTAAGTATTTGCCTTCGGCTCAGGTCACGATCTTAGGGTCCTGGGATAGAGTTCCACCTTGGGGGGGGGGTCTTTGCTCAGCAGGGAGTCAGCTTCTCCCTCTCCCTCTGCCTGCCACTCTCCCTGCTTGTGTTCTCTTTCTCTGTCAAATAAATAAAATCTTTAAGAAAAAAAGAATTTAAAAAATTTTAAAAAGACAAGTGCTGGCAAGGACATGGAGTAAAGAGAACTTTTACTGCACTGTTGGTAAGATTATAAATTGGTATAGACACCATGGAAAACAGTAAAAAGGGTCCTCAGAAAAATCATAAATAGAACCACCATATGATAGAGCAGTTCCTCTGCTAGGTATATATCCTAATGAGTTGGAATCAGAATCTCTCTCTCTCTCTCATTCTTTTTTTTTTTTTTTTTTGGAGAGAGAGAGAGAGTGAGCATGTGAGAGAGGTGGGGAGGGGCAGAGGGAGAGGGAGAGAATCTTAAGCAGGCTTCAGGCCCAGCACGGAGCACAATGCGGGGCTTGATCTCAAGACCCTGAGAACATAACCTGAGCCGAAATCAAGAGTCGGATACTCAACTGACTGAGCCGCCCAGGCGCCCCTGGAATCAGAATCTTGAAGGTATGTTTGCTGTCCCATATTCATTGCAGCATTATTCACAATAGCAAAGACATGGAAGCAAGCTAATTGCCCGTCGATGGATGAATAGATAAAATATGATGTATACATGCAATGGAATATTATTCAGCCTTATAATAAAAAAGAAATGCTGTCATTTGTGGCAAAATGGATAAACCTGGAGGTCATTATGCTGAGTGAGGTAAGCCAGACTCAAAAGGACAAATACTGCATGATCTCACTTAGATGGGGAATCTAGAATAGTCAAAGTCACAGAAGCAGAGAGTAGACTGGTGGTTACCAGGTGCTGGGGGAAGGGGAGAAGTGTGGGGTATGGGTCACAGGGCACATAGTTTTAGTTCTGCAAAATGAGTAAGTCCCAGAGATCTACTGTACAGCACAGGGCCTACATTAACAGTGCCAGATCGTGTGCATAAAATCTTGTTAAGAGAGTAAACACTGCTTGTAGCTAAAGGTTACAAGAATTACACAAACAAAAGTCTATTTCAATCTATTTATGTCTGTAGTGATTTGGATTCATACTCTCAAAGGAAAACTGCCTTTAAAATTTCTGACCCACTATCAGTGATAAATTAGTACAGTGAAAAAAAATCTCATGACAACAAAAATAACAAAATACCCAGGGACCAGTTTAGTAAGATGTGTTATGAACAAGATATGTCACCTTTATGAAGAAAACCAGGAAAACATTCTTATAGGAAAATAAAAATGACTTGAAAATACAAAATCTGTTGATAGAAAGACTGACCACAGTTATTTATAAATTTCTCAAAATTAAATTAAAATCCCAACAGTATATTTTCATAATCTCATGAAATGGACTCGAAGTCCTTTTGGAAAAATAAACAAAGGTAGATAATCAAGAAGATACTGTAAGATTAATGAAGGAAACTTTCCCTACTAATATTAATACTGAATATCAAACTATAATAACCAAAGCAGACAGAACTAGTAAAATATTAAGACAAGTTCTTTAAGAATGATGAATACCTGGGTAATTTGGATTTACATTTTTACAGTCTTTGTGATTTCTAGGGTGGCCATGAAGTTCTTCCCCAACTGGACACAACACAACATTCCTGAGAAGCAAGAGTTACGTCAGCTTCACTCCCCTCCCTCATTTGTATGTTTCAGAGGTGTAGGTTCACCATGTAATTTACTTCCACAGCACATCACTTTTCTGTTTCTGGTTTCATCCATCACCTTATAAACATCTTTCTATCACAAAAAGAAATCGTCCCTTGACCCTCACCCCCACCTCCAGTCTCCCTTCTCCTCCTCCACAGCACCTGCTATTTGAAAGGAAGTTTATGGTCATTGCCCCCCAATGCCCCACGAGTCTTCCTTGCCCACCACTTGGCTACATAACACTTACAGTACATGTGGAGGTCACTCCTGAACCCATGTTACGAATCCAGTGGTCACATCTCTGTCTTCATTTCACTGCACCTGCTCAAGGCATTGTCCCAGTGGGGCAGTTCACCTTTCTTGAAGCATTTTCCCTCCTAGATTCTGTGACCTACTTAGGCTCTATTTTATCACTCATTGTATTATATAACTCATTATATAATAACTATCTCATTTCTTAGTGCTTCCCCCATGTTGCTATGAACTTGAGAGCAGACCATGAATTATTGACTCATCAGCTTTACTTTTAAATGTGAAGCTATTATAAATAATTAGCATTTCTGAAAAGTCTGTCCCAGATTTATCGTGGCATTAGAGGACACAGGAAGATTATGTAACATGACACTGGTCACCATGATCCACATGGTAAGTGGGAGACAGCATTCATATGAATTAAATGTTTGGCAAATACCATACCATGGTGTGTAGTGGACATTTAAGTTGAGTCGGGTATTAGGGTTATGTTTATATATATTTACAAATCTTTCTCAACTTATGACAGGGTTATATCCCAATAAACCCATTATAAGTTGAAAATATCATAAGTCAAAAATGCACCTAACGTACCAAGCATCATAACTTAGGCCAGCCTAATTTAAATCTGCTCAAAACACTTACCTTTTCCTACAATGGGGCAGAGGCATCCAACACAAAACCTATTTTATATCAAGTGTTGATCATCTCGTGCAATTTATCAAATACTGTACCACAAGTGAAAACCAGATGGTTGTGTGGGTACAGAAAGCTTGTCAGTGTCTCATGATCGCGTGGCTGACAGAGCTGGGGCTCCCTACCACTGCCCTGCCTCATGAGAGAGGATCACACCTCATATCACCAGCTCAGGAAAAGATCAAAATTCAAAAATTCAAAAAAACCCAAAAAACTTTGTTTTCTACTTGATGCATATCATCTTTGCACCATCGTAAAGTTGAAAAATCATAATTCAAACCAGAGTTAGTTGAGGCCTGTCTATATGTGTATTTATACACACACATATATTGTGTACATATATTTATACACATACACATCTACATGTATGTATAGATATACATACACCATATATGTACATACATATATACACATACATCTTTGTGTGTATATAAAATAAATTTATTATAGGAATTGGCTCACTCAGCTGTGGAGGCCAAGAATTCCCCCAATCTTCAGTCTGCAAGCTGGAGAAGCAGGAAAGCCAGTGATGTTACCAGTCTAAGTTCAAAGGCCTGAGAACCAGGGAAGATTATGGTGTACCTCCCAGTCTGAAACCAAAGGCCTAGGAACTGGACAGCCACTGGGGTGAGCTCTGATGTCTGAGGGCTGGGGAATATGGACGTCCCAGCTCTAGCAGAGAGAGAAAGAATTTACCCTTCTTCCTCTGTCATTTTGTCCCATCAGGCCCTCAAAAGATTGGATGATGCCTGCCCACATAGGTGAGAGCAGATTGTCTTTACTCATTGTGCTAAATGCTAATTTCTTCCAGAAACAGCCTCACAGACACAACCAGAAATGACGTTTCACTAGGTCCCTGGGCCTCCTTTAACCACTCAAGTTGACATAAAATTAAGCATCATAGGTGGCAAAGAATATAAATTACTTATCTTATTTTTTTAAATAAAGAGTTTTTTCAAGTCATAGAGAATGAGGTTGGAAGGGGCCATATGTATCACCTAGTGTTACTTGATTTTATCTGCTCACTCTAACAACTTTGAGTGCAACAGGTAGAATTCATGACACATTTCACCAACAGCATTCCTTTGATGTTTTGTCTGAATAGATGTTTTTAGTCATACAGTGATTTTCTTACTATTTGATTCTGTCTAGATGCTATCCAAACTAGCCTTGACTAAGCCAATAACTTTGTAGAAATTGCAATTAAATACATTATCTCAGTTTATATTAGTTGTGGTTTAGTGCTCTGGTGAGATTGGATATAAATCCTGAATCTTTGAAGAGCTGGGAAGAGCGCTCTACTTTCAGCAGTAGGACAAACTCCAGGAGAGAGTTTGGGGTTGCTTGCACATAGAAACATAGACACACATTCGAGACTATCTTCTTCTGACTATTCACTTCTAGTGAATGATTAGCAAAGAGAAGGGGAGTATCCACGGTCTTGCACCTCAGTGTAGACATCTTGAAGTTAGAAACAACCAACCAACATTTACTTGGGGAATAAGAATCCACATGATGTCCAAATAACCAATCCAAAATCTAGACATCTGATTGTTTGGTATCAGTAAACACAATTTATTAGTTCTTTCTGTTTTTAATGTTTATTTATTTTGTTTTAGAGAGACAGAGAGAGCAGGGGGAGGAGCAGAGGGAGAGGGAGAGAGAGAATCTCAAGCAGATTCTGCGCTGAGAATGGAGCCTGACATGGGGCTCAATCTTACAACCCTGAGAACATGACCTGAACTGAATCCAAGAGTTGGATACCACTGACTGAGCCACCCAGACGCCCTTTATTAGTTCTTTAATGGGAAAAGCAACATCTGGGCTAATGAAAAAGAAATAAAAATCAAATAAAAATTTGATATCTATCCTTCTCTCGACTACGTCATGCTCTGAAGAGGATTGAGACCATTGCAAATGTGTTTCAGACCATTTTTCAGTGTGGTGGTTGTATGATTCACAGATAAGATAACTGGAAAGAGTCACTTGGTTTGTCATCTTATTGGAATAATTCTCAGAAGCAGCACTAGGAAGCCTCTTTACTAGAGCAAGGACTGCAGACCCCAGAAAAGCTATGTATGGCAAGGCCCATCTTGGCCAGCTCACCTCACACCCACTGAGCAACTCAAGCCTCACAGAACATGAACAGATATGTAATCATAGGGTTAGTACAACAGTCCATGGGCAAGAAGCCAAGTGAGTCAAAGAAATAGCTCCGCCATTTGTAGTAATATTAGTGCCCTTCTATTTGCTCCAGTGGAAATCTTGGTGGATGTTTGACAAGGAAAAGCCTATCTGTTAAACAGCACCTGCATCATGTGGCTTTGGCCGCTGGGTCGCAGTAAGTGTGGAGACACTCATTAGAGTGGCAGTGTAGCCTGAGCCCGGCATAGCTGGGAAGACCCACCTGATGTCCTGTGGGGATTAGTCACCCCATCCGAGTTGAGCTGTCAGCAGGAAAGCAAGACTATTAGGCACAATAGTTTGTTGGCAAGTGTGTTAAACATGAATCAATGAATAAATTAACTCCATAAATCACTTCACTGAGCAGAACTCAGAGCCTGTGCCCAGTGTTTGATAAAACATTAAATGACAGGCACGACAGCACAACCATTTTTTCTAGAACCCTTCACACATTTAATTAATCCAACTCCTGGCCAGAAGAAAAGATTTGCCATCTTTTTAAACTAAGTGGCTCCTGGGCTCCCCTCCTCCCATGGACATACCAAAGATACAGCTACACAAAGAGCAGTTTCCTCTGAAAGATATCAGAAACTAACTGAAGGACCCTTATCCATCAGGCGAATGAGAAACCCACATGGAAACAGGTAGGAAAGGCAGAAACACTCTCCCCATAAACCTCACCGTTGGCCCAGCGCCACACGATCAGGAAGGAACTCCCAGCGCCCAGCTTCTGCCTGAGAAGCAGATGTAATAAAAATGCATTGCTTGTTTTATTTAGCACACCCCAGTTAACTAAAAACACCAGTGTGGATGCAAGCTCAATCAAGCTCATTAAACTCTGTCTTTCTGAATTTCAATTATAAAGAAAAATTAGTCTATGCTTCTTAACCAGCTGAGTAAAATTGTACACAGAGGGTAAGCAACAGCAAAAAAACAAGAAAAAAAGGTCATCGCAGTAATGCAGGTTAAAGGCAGAGACCAATGCAAGTTTCCCAGACCTGTCAGTAGTGTTACTCGATACCAAAGATCTTCCATTGCTGTCCTGGCTGTGAACCATTGTCTGAGTGCATTTATGAGGATAATATCCAAAACGAATAGCTGAGGAGCCTATGTAAATGAGCACTTTATCTACAGAGAAGAGTCGAAGAATCTCAAGAATATCACATTACTTGAGTATTTTTGGACGGGAAGTTAAATTCTAGATCATTTGTACTCGGCCTACCCACATTATAAAATGCCTGCTCATCAGAAAGCTGGAAGTAATGTTGGTGAGGAAGAGACAAAGACAAGGGAATCCAGGCTTAAATGGGGTGTCAAATTCTCTTTCTCACACAGAGAAGATGAGAAATTTTGAAGAGAACTATAATTTAGCAATGAGAGAGATGTCCTTGTTTTCATTAGAAATCTAATTTCCAGGACTATATATAGTTTCAACATGTGAGGAAGGTATGTGAAATCATAACAAAATTGAAGCTGTTTTAAGTTAAAATATGCAGACTGAAATTCCTTCAGCTTTATGTTCATCGGAGCCTTGAGCTTAACAGACAGGCATGTGCACACGCACACACGCACGCACTTTTGGCATCCTCTATCAGGATTTTGTCCATGTTTGTGAAGATAAATGACAAGTAATACCACAGACTACTCTGACTTATTTCAAAATATTGTTGACCACACTGACTCTGGACCAAAGAAAATGGAATGCAGCACTGCATAATCCTCAGGAGCGATTGGTCTTGGGAAGGACAGAAACAAACAGAAATGCCATTCTTGGCTTGGACAGCCAGAAAGTTTTGTTTTCTGAATTCTTACCAAATTACTGATGCTCTATTTTTCACTGGTAAGTGCCCTGGGGGTTTCAAGTAGACACAGCCTCATGGCCACAGAGGAGAAATGTTCTTTTAAATTAGGAAAGACTTTTTCAGCCTAGAGAGGGAGTTTTACCAATAGAATGGGTGGGAATTCATCTTCTCCAGTCCCTCCCACTGATCTTGCTAATGAACTGAGCCTCATTAGATAGAGAGAAGACAAAAATCATCCTAAACTAAAAGCTAAAATTTTATCAATTAAGACAAAATGGGGACCATGACCTACAGAACAGCTCCCAAGGATTTGCTTTATTTCTTTTCCTTAAAAAAAAAAAATTAGTAGGAACACTCACATAAGATTTGCCCTCTTAATGAATTTTTAAGTGTACAATACATATTGTCAACTATAGGCACAATGTCGTATAGCTGATCTCTAGAACTTATTCATCTTGTGTAATGGAAAATGTGGGTTTATCATTTTAATTTTTATTTTTTTAAGTTTTTATTTAAATTTCAGTTAGTTAACATACAGTGTAATATTAGCTTCAGGTGTACAACATAGTGATGCAACGCTTCCATACGACACCCGGTGCTCATCACAACAGGTGCACTCCTTCATCCCCATTACCTGTTTCCCCCACCCCACCCCCTCTGGTGACCGTCCATGTGTTCTCTAGAGTTAAGAGTCTGTTTCTTGGTTTGCCTCTCTCTCTATCTTTCCCTTTGCTCATTTGTTTTGTTTCCTAAAGTCCACATATGAATGAAATCAGTGACTTTGTTCAATTATCAGTTGTTAATTAGAACTACTGGGCATTGGATGGAGAGCCATGGTTCAATAAAAGAACACAAAGAAACTGGGGAAAAAAAACAATTATACATGCAAAAGATGATGAGGGGCAATGCCTATGAAAGATCAGGGGGAGGAAGGGTGAGCATGGGGAGCCTTCAGATCAGGATGCAGGTCTGCTTCTGGTAAAAGGACAGAGAACAAGAAGGCTTGGGTAGCAAAAGTCTCAGAGTGCAGGGAGGGCTGAAAAAGCCTTGCCCACATGATGCACAGTGCCTGGACCAACAGTGCCTCCAAGAGAAATCTGTACTGGTCAGGGGGGCCAGCTTCTGGTATGCCCACCATGTTCAGTCATCGACTAGATGCAGTCCCAGGGGAGTGTGGCTGGCTCGACCCACAGGCATGGCAGCTGGAGGCTGTCATCAACCAGTCATGCTCTTGGAGCAGGTTCTCTTGAGAGGAGATCTGTGTGGGACCTCACGATGGCCCTTCCCTCTTCTCTCTCCTTAATTCAGAGCCTCTGCTGTGAGAGGCATCTGTTATTTTTGAAGCCAGCATTAATTTCCCTATCTTCTGGTCACAGCACCTAGATTTTCCTTGGGGAAACCACAACCACATTCTAGTCTGTGGTTTAGATGAAGCTGACTTTCTGCTCCCCTCCTCCCCCAGCACATGTAGTCATATGACCCTACACAATCAGAACATGGTCTGTCCCCACCACAAGGGACTAATGAAGAGATGGACACAGCACCCAGAACCACTGAAATCATCTCATGGCTTTTGCTGGGGAGGTTGAAAGCAGAGACTGTATCTTTCTGTTGGGCTTGCCGAGGAAATAAGAATTAGCGTGGAGCCCTTGGAAGTGGTCTTGATATCACAAGGCAGAGCCAGCCAGAGAATGAAGCTGACAAAGAGAAAAAGCAAAGACAAGGAATGGGGAAAACAAGATTAAGATACTATGATTTCTGTTGAGCCTCTTGGTCCGGTCATGCCTGAAGGCAGGATTTACCCCTGGACTCTGCAGTCAGTGAGCTGATGGATTTCTTTTTCTGTTTAAGTTAGATTCTTTGCCACTTGCCACCTTGAGTTTTCATTGATATATTTACTTTTCACTAATAGCTTTGGTGGACCATAGCCCATATTCTGATCCCTTTGTAGCAGATTGAGAATATGATTTCAAGCACTCTAGAAAAATTATACTAGAATAAGTTTGTATTGCCTATGAAACTGATGATAAAGAAATTTTACTTAGAGTCATTAATGATGTCATCCATATCAGCTAGGATCCAGTTAATATAACATACCAGTTAACGTAACAGAGAATGTAACACAAAGAATCGTTAACTGGATATAAAGAACTGTTAAGTAGGTAGCTAAATGGGTCAAAACAGACCACTAGGGTGCCCTGTAGGTAGACACTGATGGAAGCCGCTTTCACCCCCAGGGCTGTGGGGAAAATTGGAATTATTAATAGTTGGAAGCTTGGAGAGAGGGCCCTGCAGAGTTGAAACTCAGACCTCGGATGAGGGTGTCTCTGAGCCCGGAGGAGGAGCCTCATGGCCTGGGATCTTGGCATCCGGGGAGGGGCACCTGCTGGCTGGCGCTGGCGTCCCTGGGAAGGTGCCATAAGATTCATCCAGCCAGTGCTGAGAGAAACCTACAAACTGGACTCCACTCCTTCTATAAGAAGGAGCTGTCCCAGCCAGAGTAAAGATGTCTGGTGGGTTAAAAATCACAGGAATGAGACAGACAGGAGGTCCGGTCTCCCTCCTCCTGTCTCCAGTCATTCCCTACACCCCACAGGCAAAGCCTAGCAGCGACCCAGCCAGCAAAGGACTAGCATGGTTTCCAGGGACGCAGCACAGAAGGGCGAGCTGGGAACTGAGAATCAGTGACTTAACAATCAGCATAGGGTCAGACCCTCCCCTCCCCCCCTTGGTGAGCCCAGCAACACTGGCCAGGGATCGGGGCACCTGACAAAAACAGATGGCCCATGCGGAGCCGACCTCCACAGAAGTAACCTCATGACTGACGGCCCAGGAAATGCCCAGAAATGCAATTTCAAATGTTGTAGAAAGTTTCTGTAAGCCTTGAGAACAAGATCATTTTACATACCAGTTTAGTGATGGAACCCCAAAATTCATGAGCCCTCAAAACCTCAGGACCCTCCTCAGGGCCCCAACTGCAACTTGAACAAGAAGACTCCCATTTTTTAATTTAACCCAGAATGATTTGCCCCTGGGTTCAAAAATAAATAGGTAGTCACATATTTTAAAAAAATATATATAATAAGTTAATTTTTTAACCAACTGTTAGCACAAACAGAACTCTGAATTTTACTGTTTTTCTACTCAGTATCTTTTTTCAAAGGATAACTATATTATATTACATATATGTTATATTATATATATATATATAAAATAACTATATTATATTTTAAAGCCCTTAAGTGGAAAGGTGTTGTTTTTTGTTCTATTTTGTTTTGTTTTTATCTCAAAAGATTCATTTATCATTTTTCTGAGAGGCAGTCCTGATCCAGCGTGGCATACTTCGCACATAGGTCTACACCTGCTGTGTTTAGGTTAAGTAGGGGAAAAAAAAAATTCAAACTAATTTTGTGATTGAATTCTTACTTCTCTCTAGTGGATCTCCATGCTGAGGACCTCAGCAGAGCAGGATATTCAGAACATTTTTGTTGCCTCCCTTATCCTGACCATCAGGGCGCAATCCTGTGGGAACACAATGCTAAGTGTTTGCGCATGGGCCGGTCCTGGGAGTGAGCCCGTGACTGAGCGAGACCCCATCCAAATCCACACATATGGCACCCCACCCACTCCCCCCCAGCCGGGCTCCCGGGCCTCAAATGCAGTGCATCGGTGAGGGTGAAAATATTGTTAGACCACCTGGGGCAATAACTTCTTTCTGTCTATGGCTAATTTTCATATTCAAATGTCTACTGGGACAGTGAGTTCCAAGTTGCCTTCCCTTGCTAACTCAAGGGCCCACTTTTTGCTGAGACTTGAGCGATCACGTTATTTGGAGAGTTTGTCGACTTTCATTTCAAACACAGTAGGTGTCAAAAATTGCTTTCCAAGGTAGTCAGTTATATATTTCTGTCTCTAAACACTGCAATTTTGTTACAAAGAACTTACAGGGCTATGAACTTTGTTCTAATCTCCTATGTGCAAAAGAGCTGATAACACGCTCTTTATTCCCTATAATGCTAAAACCGCTCCTTCGATGCCATGGGTATTTTTCAATTATTTGTCTCCAAGTGTTTTAAAGTACTTGAAGTTTTCATTCTGATTTTCTTTCAGCTCAAATGTCTGCTTTAAAATTATAAGATTCCTTGGGATTTCCTGGAGATTCAGTCATATTGCTCATAAATATATTCTGGAAAAAGAAATAACTCCTTTGGGTAGTTTTCCTAAATATGACCAATAGCCAGCATCCATTAAGCACATACCCCAGATAGTGCTTAGGACCAGGACATGCTCTGAGTATCCAAGTTGAGGGGCTCAGTTTCCACCTCTGAAAACCATTCAGCTGACAACCAGAGAAAAAACAGTTCGGTGTTAAAAAGAGCATCACCTTGGGTACAGGATCGTCTGAACTAACCAAAGGATGTCTTCTAGGAAACACATTTTGCAGTCTCATCTGCTCTCTGCCTTTGAAAAATGCAAACCAGACCATTTCTGGAGCTTAAAAATCTTGGCTTCCAACAAGATACATTTTTTTTTTTTGAGAAGATGTTATCTTGTTACTGAAACACAAGAAATGACTTGATTAGAACCTCCCTGAGGGTAGAAATACCAAAGTAGAGGTAGAACGAGAGAGAGAGCGAGAACTCCCTCTCATGGTGGGGAAGTGCCCATGCAGGAAGAGGACACCTGAGTCCCTTGCCCAGCGCTGTCTAGAATTTAAACCACAAGGTTCTTTTGTTTCTCCCACTCAGAGGAAAATCGTCACTTAGACTCGTGGGTTCTGTGAATCTTTGTTTCTGTTCATGCAACCTCAAAGGATGAGTGAGAGAGAAGAAAGATAGGCAAATACGTCAAAATGAACCAAAGGTTACCTGCCATTCCTCCCTGTCGGTCTTCAGATGTCCTGTCTCTTCAACTTGTCAACTTCCTGGAAACAAGGACATCTGTCAGAGATGTATTGTGGCACCGTCTGGGCCATGAATATGTACACACCCCTGAATTCATGATAACAAGTTATCATCTAAAAAATAAGCCTTCTCCAAAACTTCAGGGACTGCTCCTCTGAAAGCTATCTCTGTCTGAAATCTTCTGTGAAGTGAGTTCCCTGCTCGCAGGAAATGTGCAGCCACATTAGTTCCCTTATTTAAAACAGTGGCAGCCAGGCACACTGGGAAAGCAATTTTGTAAATGGATTGGCAATAGACTTATATTTCCCCATAATACATCCATCATAAAACTGGATGGACCAATTTGGGAAATCCTAGCTCAGTCCAATAATGCAAGTCACCAGCAGGTTCTGGGAGTGTTCCTTCTTTTCTAACCCACAGAAGAAGAACCTGCACCCCCAGCTTACCCAGGCAGCCAGGACTGGGGAAGCAGAATCCTCTTGAATCATAGTGCACAAGGTAGGCAAACTCATTTAGTCATGCTTGGTCCAGCAACTCCTCTGCTAGAAACTCAAGCCAAACCAGTCTCTCCTCTAACCTCCTCAAGGGGAGGCTCCAAGACAAGGGAAGCAACCTCTACCCTGGCCCAAGAGCCAGAATCAAGTAGCCATTGTCTGTGCTTCTGATGGGAAAATAGAAAGATACAGCCGTAGACTACAGCTGTCTTCTCAACCACCATGGGCAGAAATGCCATGAGAAACATCTGTCAGGAAGAACAGGAAAACTGAATTTGGGAAATTCAAATTTCTGGGCTTTTTGGGTCCAGTCTGTGTATATAATGGCCCTTCTCAATCACTGTTGATGCATAGAATCAGTAGTTTCCCTACTGATTTAATAAGAAATAATTTATTTTTATTTTATTTTTTAGGTGTTTTAAAGTCTGTTATTGTCTTTCTTAAATTTTATTTTATTATGTTATGTTAGTAATAATTTAAATTAAAATGTAAAGGCACTCACATTTTGCAAAATTGCATTCATATTCATTTCCACATGCACTATTTCATCAGCTTGCAAGGTGACTCTGTGTGAGAACCATCTCTCTTTTGGCAGAGGAAAATGACCCAAGACAATACTAGAAATCAGAATCATCAATCAGGTTACTGGCGGGATCCAAGAAAACCAAGGCATAACTGGAGTGGGGTGGTTGTTGTGAAAACCGTCTCCATAATTCATCTGGATGTACCCAGTGCGTGGTGACTCAGTGCAGCAGGATGTCCTGAGACCTTAGAGCATAGACCATAAGCAGCATCGTGCAGATGGCATTTTTGCTCTCTGAATCTTGCTATCCAGTCATCTGGGCTGGATTAGAGTAATGGCTCTTTGAAAACATGTCCTTAAAACAAAGATCTTTTGACAAGGGTCATCTTCTTTTTGAACTGCAGCAAGAGCCATGGAACTGATTAGTAGGCATGAAGTAATGTGGGTCACCAAGATGACAAGACATCTAATGTTCAGTACTAAATATTGTCAGGACCTACTGCCAGAGCAGGGCCTGGGCGGCAGCCTGAACCTTAAAAACAAGGCACAGGCTCAATAAGACCATCTGAGACCTGGACTGACCACCCTACTAATGCAGAAAAGACCTAGGGGGTCTCATTCAGCTGGATGGGGCTGGGGGCAAGGGAGGTGCTGGGGAAAGTTCCTGTCCAGTCAACCCAGCACAATTTCCACTGCAAATGGCAATAACAGATCAGAGTCCAAGCAAGCTATCAACAGGGAGGGTCATTGTGATGCGGAGAGTGACTGACAGAACTTGGTGCTGGAGAATGCATTTGGAAAGTACTTAGAGAGACCTGCAGATACCAGCTTACAGATACCAAGCAGTCTGCGGTGAGTGACCGGTCTCTGGAAACTGGGGCAGGACTACAGTCTCTAAGGGATGCTGGCAATAAAAAGGTAGGTCTCCACTGGGAAAGGGATCCCTAGTTCTAGGTAAGTTAGATGAAACAGGCAGGAACTCAGGCTCAGCAACTACGGCTGATATCAAACCATGAGAGTGAAGAAGGTTTAGCATCTGGGTGTCTGAATTGGGTGCCAAAAAACTATCTAGATGCAAATGTCTTTGTGGCAGGGACATCTGGCTATCCTCCAAAACTTGTGGTTTCCCTGTCCCATAGTAGATAGGTGTCACTGAGAAATGGTTTCCCAGCAAGGTCCTATATCCACTAGTCCCTTTTGTATCCAGAAGGAGCCATGTGAGCAGCCTTTGCCAATGGAAGTAAGGGATGCAATGGGTGCCCTTCTGCCCAAGGGAAGAAGCAGCATAACCTCCACTCTTCCTCCTTTACCCATCAGTTGGGAGTAAAGAACAACAGACTGATGGATCTTGGAACTCTGAACCAGCACAGAGAGGAAGCTGCCCTTGGATTAAGAACAATGCATCAGACCTTGGGAGAGCGAGGAACAAACATTTACTGTGTTAAGCTGTTTAAATGTAAAGGTTTGTTTGTGGCTCATTCAAGGTCCTGATGAAAGTCCTGAACTTGGAGCCCCATGTCTACCTCCTAGCCCAGTGCTCCATCCACTGGGCTCTGGCTGTCCTTGCACTTGGACTTCTAATCTGACCATGTCCCATGGTTTGGTCTGACAGCGCACATCCTCCCTCAGTTTTGAAGAAAGCTAAGGGCTTATGGAAAAACCTTTGAACTTAGAGTTGACAAATCTGATTCTGCTGCCTAACTAGACATGTAACCTTGAACTAGGCTTCTACCTCTGTGGCTTCAACTTCTTCCCTCAAGAAATGAGGTGAGTCACCCAGATGGGTCATGAAAAATATGACAGCACAAGCATGGAAGTCTGGATAGCTTGACAGCTACCCAGCTCAACAACCCTGCCTCGTGTCCTCTTCTGGCTTGACATGAGTGCAGCCACTCAAGACCTGAAATTGATGTTATGCTAAGGTTGCCCCCTAAGCCCTGACCAAAGTCATAGCTTGCCAGACCTGAGACCAGTGTGGAATTGCTTCAGATTGCTCTCTGTGTGACTGTGACCCCTGTTCTAGGATGATACATTTCGCCATCTGTTCAGGTTATCTATTGCTGCATAACAAATAGTTTAAACAACCATTATAACTTGCCCACACTTTTGTGGTTCAGGATTCATGGAATAGCCTGCTAGGCAGCCCTCATTTGGAGTTTCCCACACAGATGCAGTAAGATATTGGCTGGGCTGCAATTATATTATGCTCTACTGTGCTGTGTCAAGATGCTCACTCTAGGGCCTGTCAACCAGGAAACTCAGTCCCTCTCCACAGGAGCCTCTCATGGAACTTGGTGGGCTGCCTCTAAGCATGAGGGAGTGTCCCAAGAGAGAGCATTCTAGGGGTATGAGATAAAAGCCTCACCATTCTCTTATGACTTAGCTTCAGAAATCCCAATACATCACTTCACTGCCTTCTGTTGGTCAAGCAAATCACAAGTCCAGCTCAGATTCAGGAGAGGAAAAATTTATTCCACTTCTTAAGGGGAAGAATAACAAAAGATGTGTGGCCATGTCTACCATCCACACCACACTTGCTGGACAGCATCCAAATATGCTCACCTCGGGACACCTTAAGGATAACCATTTTGCATAAATGACAATAAATTCAGGATCCTTCAAAACCTGGGAGACATCAATTTTGTCCATATAAATGAATTCCTACCAAGCCCAGACAGCCCCTGCTGATGCCATCTTCCTGCTGGCAAGTTGATTCCTTCTAAGACAGTGCCCCTCTCCCCCATGAACCCCACTGGGTCCCATAAATACTTGCCATTTCTGATATGAGGCAGATTCATACACTGAGCTTACCTACCAAGGTAGGTACCAAGGGTGGCTTCTAAGAGGAGCTTCAGAAGACATTGTCTACCCTTCCACTTTATCCCCCAGGATGTCGTCATACTTGGTGAAAGGAATGTGAGACATTGAAGACCTGTATAAAATATTAGGTACTAAACCAGGTCAGAATTTATCCCAGAAATTTTGATGTCTACACTTTAAAAATTGAACACTGGATGAATCTACACTTTGTCCAGATATGAGAAAGGGGCCATTGGAAAGACACAATCTAGTGATAAAGATAGAGGTATGAGTGTTAGCTCTACTTTGTACCATCTCAAGAGTGATGGGTGCTCATGATCAGGTGTTGGTAAATACAAGAATGCTTTGACTGGGCAGGTTATTCAGATTTTGTTTATTCTGCCAGGGGACTACAGATATTGATTGCTGGAATTTTTTTAATCCTGACTCCATTCACCTAAGAAAATTGTGATGGGGCTAATATGTAACTCCCAGGGTTGTTGCAAGAATTAAGAGTTAACATATGTTAAAACACCTAATGCCCAGCACACATGTTGAATGAGTCTGAACAGGACTTCAAGCCTGTTCTTTTGGCCATTGACCTCGCTCTACCCCTAGTACCAGTGCCCTGAGTCCAGGTGACTTCTTTCTCAAGCCTTGGCATACAGCCCCCATGCCCAGTTTGATCAATCCCCCTGCCCCCCGCTGGGCCAGTTCTTTTGAGTTACTATTGATCATAGTCTCATGTCCACAAATTCACATAGTCAAAACCACTCCAATACTTATCCCATATATAATATGAAAACTGCCAATGACCAATATCACTCATTGTTGAACATTTCCTTTGCGTGTGCCCTGTTTTACTTTCTAAATATTTGCACAAAATTTTAATATAATGAGACATGACATATAAGTTCATGATCAATATTGACATTATGTTTAGAAAGCAGTATCTTTACAAAGGTATCTTAGAAATCAATTCTACAGTAATAGAAAATATAGCCATCAGGCATTTCTAGGGCTGATCTGACTTATTATGGAATGTTCTAGTTTTGCTATTTATATCAACCTCTTAAACACAATCATGTAGGAGTTTGCACTTTACAAGAGACATGGTTCTTTAAAATAGATTATCATCCTCTTAAGCTCCCTCTGAATTTCTCTATATAATTATGGTCTGTTTGAGTAAAGACCAGGAATGCATCTGGTCATCTGGTTGTCCCAGTGCTTCTCAAACTTTTCAACCTTTTTATTTTCATGGTGCCCATTGAAAATTATATTTGTCCATCCCATTAGCAAAAATACTGGGTCTGCTGAAAGCAGAAGCTGATAGATCTGGGGCTCTAACAGCTCCAAAGGCCAATAAAATGTGGGAGTCATTCCCAGTACAAAGGTTGGGAAGCTCTATTTCAGCAGCCTGGCATGGTGACTGTCTATCAAAAAAAAGAATAAGTACCTGTCCAGCCTGTCTGTGTGCTATGAAGGATGCAGATCCTTCATGAAAATGAGGGTGAATCTTAAGCAGCTCACAATAGCACTAGGAACATTGGAATGATTATAATCAGATGAAATGAATGAATGAAATAGATTAAAATAATCACAGGAAAATATATAGCACAGATCATAGTAAAACCATGCATTTCAGTGCAGGTAACTTATCAGTACTGCTGTCGTGATTCAGAGGTCAGTAGTAGGATGGTAGAGAAGAGTGCAAAGAGATGGGATCTGAGCAAGACCTGATGAGTAGAATTTGAATAAGCAATGTGGGGACAGTTCCAGGTGAGAACAACAGCATTCATGAAGAATGGCCATGATTTCCTTGTGTGTTGGAGAAGAGCCATCTTGTTAGATATCCAATGAGGTCATGTTTGTAAATTTGTCCTGCACAATATGAAGCACCCATTAATGTTATGTTATTAGGAACATTTTTATTGTAGTGGATATTGTGGAAATTGAAGTTAAACCAAGAAGGGTTTTCTTCCCATCTTTCTCACATACTGGGTAATTGTGCATGAATTACTTAGACCACCTTGCTCCCTTGGGCACATAGTGTTCTTCAGGGGATTAAAGATCCCATATGTAATGTACTTTCCATGGTGTCTGGTCTCAGATGCTCATTAATGGTGTTCAGCAGGAGTGCCCCATTTGTACCATTGTTGAGTATTTTGTCTTCCACTCTATCAGGCAGGTATTCTGAGTTTTCAAGGCAGGGTTGAAAAGAAGGACTCATTTGAAATCCCTGGATTCTGTTTGCTCTCAAATGTGCTAACTGACTTTGTTATCCCTCCCTTTGGGTCAACATGAAGTTAGGGTGAGTCATCTACAACCAGAACTAAACCAGGGTGTAAGTTTGCATGCTACAGCTCATCTGCAGACCAGACAACACCCAAATCACATTTCCAAACTTTCTGGGTGATCAGCTTTACTGGAGTTCTTGCTATATGTTCAGCTTCCCAGTCCTCCTCTGGAGATTCTGATTCAATGGGTCTGGAATCCTGCATATTACTTCTATGCTAGGGAGGCTTGAGAAAACCAATATAAGGCCAGCATTATCCTCACTACCCTGAGGAAACAAAAGTTCTGGATAAATTGGAGCTGTTTTCATACAACAAACCCCTGACATGCTTTCATGGGATTTGTGGACAAATGGAGATGCTCTCTGTAAAAATTTGCTAATCTGGCATGTAGAATGTAGAAAACTACCTTGACCTAGTAAAAATCTATAGAATGTAAGGTCTACTTTTTGTCACAAAGTGCATCCCTTTCCTGGATAAGATATATACGATTTCTATTTGTCAGTTATATCTCAATAAAGATAGGGGAAAACTTTTGAAAAGCTCATATTAAAACTCAAAAAAATCTTAATCAAAATGTACTTTAAATATTTTAGAAGAAGCTCATTTAAAATCCAGAATACTGATTTTTACATATTATTAAACAGGTTTAATATTATTTTACTTCATATGCTGAGTTTCCTCAAAGCATGATTCACTTGAATGTTTAAATAAATTTTTTATTATTCCCAATCGCAGTATGAATCCTTCCCCATATTTAGTACCAAGAAAAAGCTTATGCCTTCTGATGAATTAGTGGGTCTTTCGTTATTGGATAATGAGAACAATTTGATACCTGAGTTTGACATAATCATAAAACAATCAACTTCTAAATATAATCAACCTATAGATATAATCCATATATGTTAACAACATTAACTGTAAACTTATCAAAACAGTCTGACATAATTTACATCATATGGAAACAACAGTTGAAATACCTATGAAAAAAGTCTATGAACTCATTCATACAAAAAGTGACTTTTTACCCCTGAATTTTGTCACCTGACATGATCTAAACAGTTGCTCAATTGTTACACACATTCAAAGGCACCATAGGCATATTGAATTAAGGGGTTGGGGAAATTTTATCTATTTCACAAGAGATTCAACACAAGATTTACAAACAAATCCAGAATCCTGGGACTTTTACAGATGGTTCATCATGGCTTACCCTTTAATTTTATGGAGGGCGAAGCTGGAAGTCAGAGATATTGTGGGATTTGTCTATGGTGTGAGTACAGGAAGGAGCATGGGACCTGTGGCAGGAATCAGGGACAGAGGCAGGGATCTGGAGAACCTGATACCTAGAGGATCCCAAGCCAGTGTCTACTGGCTCTGTGCTCCATCCTCAGAGCCTGGCACCCATAGGGTCCCAGTAAATAGTTGTTAAGTTAGATTGAATTCAATCGCTCTTATAAAAACCATTAGAAAGATTGACAAAAATACACCATAAGGCATGAAACTCACTCTCGAGGAAAAAGCATTGCTATAAACATTTGAAAAAGAATCCAGAGAGCAAAAGGCAAACTGGTTTTTGTTCTGGAAAGGACAGGGAGGGGGAGGTAGTATCGTGTTAACTCAAGCTCTGCAGATGTTGGATAATTTTGGATCTCATTTATTCACAGAGAAAACAAAATGTGGCCTCATTACAGTCAGAAGAGGGTTATTTGAGGCCAGCTGATGTAAACTTAGTAAACACATACACACACAGAGGTGCTCACAGGAATATGGACATCTATGCCAAAATAAAGCTTGAAAACTCTTCCCCTGTCTGTGCCTCAGAGGAGAAGTGGGTGATCCCTGAGCACCCCCTTAAGCTACTGCCCAGCATAGCAGGCGCACACACAGAAGTGGTCATTATACAGAGGCAGGACTATGGACTGTCACTTGGGAGCAAGACTGCAGACTGTCGCTTGGAATCCCTCCTAGCCAGCATTGTAACCAAAGGCATGACTGTCAGAAACAACAGTATAAGACATATATACAAAGGGAACATTCACTTGGGTTCCCGAGAGGAGGCCTGGTACCATGTGCAGTCAAGTCCCTCTGGGGTGCCTATCAGAGTCTGCATGTGTGGATGCAACCACCTTGTCCATGATCATAGCATCCCAGGAGAACCCCATGCACTCAGTGCACTGACTTCATGACCCTCCCAAAAAACATCTGTGCCACTCATCTGTGTGGCACACAGGCAGCAGGGACAGGTGTGCATGTGAGTTCTTGCTCCATTCCTCACTAGCTGCATGACTCAAGTTAACTAATGTTTCCATCTCCTGATGAGGATAAAGGTGCCACCTACCTGGTAGAATTATGGTGAGGAGTAAAGGATCAAAGGAATATACTTGCTGGATACACACTATGAATGGTACAGACGGTGGTCACTGGTATCATTACACAAAGTCATGTCTCTTGAGAAACAAACAGGAGGTGGTAGAGAAAGGAAAACTTTTGACTACCCCATCCTTCATGCCAGGCACCCTCATCTGCAAATCCCTGGTTACCTACTGGTTTCCTCATTTATCCTCTCCCTGCCCCCTGCCTTCCCTGAAATCCATGCCTTCTCTACCATTACATCCCTAGCAGACAGTAGAAAGCAATTAAATCCTTGTTGGATAAAGGCCTTCTCTCTGTCCATGCTGCCCTTTCTTCCATTTTTGTCCATCTTCTCAAGATAAGTGTTAAAAGTGGGAGGATAAAAAGAGAGAGGGATAGCGAGCTGAAGAACTCCAAAGAAAAACCCAAATCTGACTCCCAGTCTCCCAGAGATAAAGCCTAGTGTGCTACCATGTTTCTCCCAGGCCACATCAATAAGTATGAGTCCAACAGTAAAAGCAGGAAGAACAATGAAATGGGAGACGCTAAACCACTTATTTCTAAAGAAATGAAGAATTTTTCAGAATGAGTGTCCCAATTGTAGGGCCTGGATGTCAACTGTCACAATTGGGAAGCCAAACCTACATGGTTGATTGTCTTCATTTTCTGCAGAGATCTTTCACTTAGCCTAAGTGTTTAATCTACACACAATGCTATAAGTTAAATAGCTCTATTCATTGTGTAGGCAAAGAAACAGATTCACGTCCGTTGTGACTCACACCATCCAGCATCTGGTAAGTGAAAGAAGACTCAAATCTAGCACTTCCAAATGCAAATCCAGGGCTCTCCACAACACCCTAGCTCCATGGGCTCCCCAGCTCCATGAGCTCCCCAGCTCCATGGACACCCTGGCCCCATGGACACCCCTGCCCTGTGGACACCCTGCCCTATCTATAGGCAGTTCCCATGCCTGTCATAGCTCTTAATGCTGTCAGATCCTTGCTGACCATCCATTCCATCCCTCCAGCTCTCTACCTACTGGCTACCCAGTGTGCCATTGAAGCCAAGAATGGAATAGGCATGTTAATGGACATCCTTTCAGGTCAAGTATCAGATCTCAGAGGCCTTATTAAGGGAATAATTTCAAATTTTGTGAGAAGAGTGACAGGCATAGTCCCCTTTCTATCCTTGTGTGCTTCCTCCTCTTCATTCATGTCTTTCTCTTCTTATCTCTATAACTAGTTGATCCCCTTTTCCTCAAGAGCATCTTGCCAGCCAAATAAGTCAGAGTGCAGGGTGGGAGATGCCATGGTGCCTCCCTTTTGGTGCTTCAGACCTGTGTTTGGGACCCTGCATTTGGATAGGCAGTCCCTTCCTAAATTCTTTCACCAAAGGATCCATAAAAGAGAGTGCAACTGGTATCTTATGAAGGAAGGGAGGGAGGGAAGGGGAAGGAAAAGGAGAGGAAGGAGGAAAAGGGAAAGCAGAGGAAAGGAAAGAGAAAAGAGGAGGAAAATATAGAAAAGAAGGAGGAAGAGAGGAAGGAAGGAAGAAAGAAAAAAGAAAACCTTCTAGTTGGCTGAAAAAGATTTTTGTTTCACTCTTATAAAATTCCCAACGCATGGTTAAGAATTTGAAAACAAACAAGCTATCATTAAGCATGACCAGCACCCAAAGGAGAGCTGTCTCAGAGGGGCCCTTGGATGCGAGGGCTGTGTGCCTCTCTCATGTTTCCTGCTTGGTGTTCTGCAGGACCTGCTACATGAAAGATGCACTCGATGTCTGTTAAGTGGTTAAACACCTACACGAAACTATAGTCTTACACAAATTCTTTCAAGAAAAGAGGGAGAAAAATCTCAGAAGTGCTTTAAAAATTTCTTGTACCTAGTTCATCTTCATCTGCCCTATCTACAGAAGCCAACAAGCACAGTTGGAACAAATAGGTTAATAAAACCAAACCAGATGGCCAGCCATTAATTTTGCTGCTTCTCTGCAGCCATTACAGATTTATCTTTTAAAGTTCTACACTAATCAGAGTGTAAATTCCCCTGAAGCCATTTGGTGCCTTGGCAAGTAAGCCAGACCATGAATTTCTAAGAATACTGCACCCTCATTAGTCCCTATAGACTTCCCCTCCTCCTGTTATTGACCATGAAAAATCAGTTGTCTTGAAAACAGCATTCTAAAACATTATACTTTGATGTTATATACTTTCATTAATTTTTATTTATCTCACTTGAAATGTGTGCCCATTAGAATAGATCTTCAATTTACATTTGAACTCTTGGTAAAGGGAAAATTGAGCTTCTGGCCCAGGTGGTTTAGTATATGTCAAATCTTCCTTCACTCCACAACCATCATCACCAAACACACAGGAATAACCCAGAACATGCAACTGAGAGGGTTAGGAGAACATAACTGAGTAGAGAAGTAGGACAAACATCTTTGTCACCAGAAACGGAAAAGAAACAGAAAGGGGAAATTGAAGCTGACCTGCACCTGCTGTTCTCCAGCTCTGAAGGAAGATAGAAGTGTCTGGGAGGGTGCATCTGTTAGGTAGTTAGGGATCAAAGCCAAGCTCTCAATCTGAACTGAGTTGGACCAGACTCCTCTTTCTACAAAGGAAAGACAATAGGAACAAATGTAGTGGAAAATGTGAGTTGTTTATCTAGAAAGGCACAAGGAAGATGACCCTGGTTTGCAGGTAGGACCTGAATCTCAGCAACCCAAGGCTGTTTGGTAACTGCATCAGGAACACCCAAAGCAGCAGGACAACACTTGGTTCTGGACTCTGAGCTCCAGGGAAACAAGGCGGAGGCATGCACAAAATGATTAGCTAGGGCAGGTGGAAAGAGGGGAGGCACATGAAAGGAATGGACAGGGAGGAGAGAGAGTGACTAGATGAGCTTGCAAATCTAAAGTGAGAAACACCAATGCTAAGAATAACACACCACAAATCAACCACTGGGAAATGAAATGACCCCAGATGAAATAAAAATCATTTTAAAATGCGAAACATGACTTTAAAACAAAGTTATGTTTGATACTCAGAGATTAAAGTAAGAAATAACATCTACTAAAAAAAAGTGAGAGATTCTGAAACAAAATAGAGAATAATAGCATTAAAAAAGAGTCAATTAAAATCCCTGGAAATTAAAGCAAAATTGTGAATTAGAAAACACCCAGTTTAAAAAACAAAAACAAAAACAAAAAACACTTGGGCAAAAATTTTTTTAAAAATTAATAAATTAAAGAATATTTTTGAAATGTATCTATTATGCAGAAGACAGAGATAAGACATTTGAAATATGAAAAAGACATGGAGGATCTCTATACACATCATGACATAAAGGTTAAACATAAGTGGTGTTAAGAGAATCTTCAAAGCTGCCAGACTGAAAGTACTGATCACCTACAGAGAAACCAGCAATTAGTTGGAAAGTTAATATTTCATCAGTGACAATGAATGACAACTGATGCCAGAAGACAATAACATCTTCCAAGAACTCAGGGGAAAGCATAATATCAGATGAAAAACTATCATCCTAAATTAACAGGAAAGAAAAGACATTTTCAGAGCATAAAAATAAGAGTTTACCACCACTTTTGGATCATTTCTGAAGAATAGTCCAAAACTATTAAAGTACATTTTTAAAAAGCAGAGAAGTAAACCTGGGGTGAATGTGTGGTACTTGAGAAACCATGGTGAGCGTAGAAATTGATGAAATACATTGATTAACTTCATCAACTATGGAGCATTGACAAGATCAGAATGATAAAATATTGATGCCATTAACAATCGAAATAAGGGGAGAAATAATTAGAGAAGTGGTGGAAGGAAAGGTAAAGCAAGCCAACGTTCTTTTCTTTTTGAGGAGGACAGAACAAATAAGAATAAATTTAGACTTTGTTGGAAATTTGTACACCTGTGTACGTATCTTAAAAAGTTAAAGCAACCATTGAAGAAATAGAAAAGTAATCTGTAATTCCCAGAGCAGATGAAAAACATGAACCAAAAAAACCCTAGATCCACTCAGCAAAAGACAGAAACAGAGGAAAAAATATAAAAAGCAACATAAACAGAAAACACAAAAATAAGGGGATCATATTCATAACAGAATGGTCTGAGTGTGGACCCCTCCCAAGCAGAGTCCACTAGAAAAACTGGGACATGGGGACTTGTTTGGGAGATGATTCCAGCAAACTTATGTGAGAAAGGGAGTGTAAGAAACCTGCTAAAGGTGTGCTGGTGAGCTGGTGGGAGCCTTGGGCGCTTGGGGTTCAGTCACAGAGGGGACCATCTCAAAAGGTGAGAACCTAGAGGTAGAATCAACCATTGTGGGGGGGAGGGGGGCAGTGAGGCACGGCCCTGTTGACCACAGTTGCCTCCCTGTGGCTCAACTTCCTGTCATTTCAGCAGTTAAAACTTAAATGTTCTGCATAAGTAAACAGTTGCAAGTTTTCAAAGGATGCGGGCATTAAAAATAAATGTTATAGGGAAAAACCTCATGAAATAGTATGCACACATGATTCTAATGAAGGTGTGTGAGAGAGAGAGGGAGGGAGGGAAAGAAACAGAAAAGTAAAGTAGAACAAACAAAAGAAAAAAATTCAAGAAACAATGGTGATAACAGAAAATGATGAAGTAAGTCAATTAACCTAAAAGCCTATTATTCATGAGAGCAGCAAAGAAATGAAACACTTAATTTTAAATATAACAGAAGATATGCAAGATTTCTATGCTGAAAACCACAAAACACTGAGGAAAAATATGGGGAAAAATGAATAAGTAGAGAGGTACATAGTACTCATTAATTAGAAGGCTCAATATTGACAATTTTCCCCAAAATTGATCTATAGATGCAATGCAATCCCAATCAAAATCCCAGCAGAAATTTTTGTTGAAATTGATAAGCTGATTGTAAAATTTACATGAAAAGGCAAAGAAACTAGAATAAAACAATTTTTTTAAAAAAGAAGAACCAAGTTTAAGTGCTCAGTATGACCTGAATTCAAGACTTTTTATAAAGCTCTAATAATTAGAATAATCTGATATTGATAAAAGGATAGACACACAGATCAATTGAACAGCATACAGAGCACACAGACTCACATGTAAGTGATCAAATTATTTCCCACAAAACTGCAAAGGTAACTTAATGAGGGAAAGACTAATCTTCTCAACAAGTAATGTTGGAACCACTGGACATCTGTGTGCAAATAAATAAATAAATAAATAAATAAATAAATAATAAGCTGCCCGAGACCCTGCACCATTTACAAACACTAACTCACAACCTAAACCTAAAACTATCGTATTTCTACTAGGAAACACAGGAAAAATACCTGTGACCTTGATTTAGACAAAGGTTTCTTTCTTTCTTTTTTTTTTTTTTTATTTGACAGAGATAGAGAGCACCCAAGAACAAGCAGGGGAAGCAGCAAAGGGAGAGGGAGAAGCAGGTTGCACACTCCCTGCTGAGCAGAGAGCCCAACATGGTGCTTTATCCCAGGACCCTGGGATCATGACCTTACAAAGAGCATATTTGATAACGAACTTGTGTTTAAAAGATATAAAGAGCTCTCAAAATTCAATATCCATAAACAACCTTATTAAAAATAGGAGAAGGGGGCACCTGGGTGTCTGTCATTAAGCGTCTGCCTTCAGCTCAGGTCATGATCCCAGGGTCCTGGGATCGAGCCCTGCATCAGGCTCCCTGCTCAGCAGGAAGCCTGTTTCTCCCTCTCCCACTCCCCTTGCTTGTGTTCCCTCTCTTGCTGTCTCTCTCTCTCTCTGTCAGATAAATAAATAATGAAAATGGGAGAAGGATTTATACAGACACTTAAGAAAATATATGGAGGGAAAATAAGCACATGAAAAGATGTTTCATCATCATTAGTCAGTAGGAGAAAGGAAATTAAAGCCAAGTGAGATAACACTACATGCTTATTAGAAGAGTTAAACCTTAAACAGCAACATAAACAAATGGTTAATTGGAAATACTAAGCAAGGATGTAGAGAAACTGGAATGCTCATACATAGCCAGTGGCAATGCAAAAGTTGCAATCACTTTGGAAAAACCAGGTATTCATCCGAGCGAAATAAAAACTGAGGTTCACAACGAATGAATGTTTACAGTGGTTTTATTCATAATCACCAAAAATGGAAATGACCCAAATGGCCTTCAGCCAGTGAACAGATAGGCAAACTGGTACAATCACAACACGGGATACCTCTCAACAGTTAAAAAAATTAATCACTGATACATGCAACCTTGTAGGTGAATCTCAAATGCATGATGATGCTAAATGAAAGAAGATTCTTGGCAACCACAGTGCACTGTGGTTGGAGATTCTACCCAGGATTGGCCATGTGCTTGCTCATCCCCCTAGTAGCCATGGTGCCCATCATAGGTTCACTAATGGGGGCAAGGAAAAAGGGTTGTCCATTATTCATATCAGTGGAGTTTGATGGAAAAAGATAGGCTTGTCTCTGGAGTTAATCATTACTATTTGTCAAAGGGTTTGGAGAACATCGATTAAGGAAACATTTTACTGATTGATGGAAAATCATTGGGTTATGCTCATCTACTCCTGCTAGAAGGTTAGGCAGTGTATTATGTAGCATGCAGTGTGTATTATGTGTGCATAACAAAAACAATGAAAAAGTTAAAAAAAGAAAGAAAGAAGACTCAAAAGACTAATGCTGTATAACTCCGTTTATATGATGTATAAGGAAAAAGTAGAAGAAAACAAATCTGTGATTGTCAGGGGTGAGGCTGAGTGGAGGGGTTGTCTACAAACTGGCATCAAACAGCTTTTTAGGATCCTGGGGCTATCTGGTATCTTAATCGTGTTGATGGCTATATGACTGTAAAAGCTGATGGACAGAATCATACATTAAAGAGGGTGACTTCTACTGCGTATAAACTATGTCTCAATCACTGATTTAATTTAAGAAGTACTTAAGAGTTTTCTTTAAATTCCTATATCCAAAAGAATACACATTTTCACATCTGAGTGTCAGTGCACAAAGAAATGTAAGAAGTGTCTTAATTCATCTGGCTAGGGACAGAGTTTGAAGGCAGGAAATCTCGGGTGTGAAAAGGCTCATTTCCACGGAAAGGCTGAGAGACGCAGACCCTAAAGACACAGGTTGGGAGTCTGGAGAGAAACCCCTCCTCTGTGGTACAATAATGGAAAATTATAAAGATTATAAGACCTCATTAGGGTGCCCTGTATTTTGAAACGATTGCTGGAGAATCTGGAATGAGAGCAATGAAGGTTCCTCAGTAAACTGAGGAGAAGAAGTGAATTAAAAACATTCCAAAACATTCGTGCTTGTCCTTTTAATAAGAAGCTTAAGTCAATTCAATTCAATAAATATTGTAGCTTGTGGGTAGGCCCCTCGGAGCCAGCTCTGTGGAGAATACCATTCCTACAGCACAGTCCCATCAGGTGGGTTGCCTGGTTAAATAAAAGCACTCAAGAGAGGGACATCTTTTGGAGGGCTGCCCCATCCTCTATGTGCTCCCGAGAACTCCATAGGGAAGATGCCACCCTTAGCAGATGAACGAGTCGGAGATGCCCAGGGCTCCTGGGTACTGTGACTGGTACACACAAGCAGAGGCCGAAATTCTTCCTCTGAACTTATTCTTTATATTCGCTTGAACTACATTCATTCCTTAGAAGGTGGAAGGTTGCATATATCAAATATTACCTATGAAGGAGATACGAGGATGCCTCAAAATGATGTTGGATTCTTGTAAATCTCAGCAAATGTGAAAGGAAGCCCAGGGAAGTGTGTTTGTGAAGATCGGCAGAGTCCGCTTTAAAGATCTCCACACCCTGCCACCCCCATCAGCCTCATCCTTTGGTGATCAGAACTTCCACATATTCATTCAGTACATGTTTTAAAATCCCACACACGCTAAAGGCCCGAGCACAGAAATAGAATGATCCGTTAAGGTCTAGTTGAATAATCATGGATAAAAAGTATGGAAAAAAACCCAACATTTTACATTGAACTTTTTAATAAGGCTAAAATCTCTCAGTCTATGCACAGAAACTGGCAATGCTATATATAATGATGGTTTTTGCCACCAAAAGTCTATTAATGTTAATGAGAAAGCAAAAGCATATCTTTGTAAACTAAGTTTGAAAACGAACCACTTACTAAAATATTCACAAAACAGCATGGTTATATAAAACTGGAGAATAGTAAAGAATTTTAATATCTACATTACAAATGAAAATGGGAAAGGCATTTTATAACCCACACAAGGTATTGAATTTTAGCAAAGTGAGAAAATGAAGCAAGAGAACAGAAATCGTAGCAGTAAGTACTCATTACGAGTTGGAAACTTGAGAAATTGTCTATATTGTTACAGTCTAATACACCTCTTTCCTTTTTGTCCTTATTTCCATTTAGATGAACAAAAAGAAACTGTAGAAGACAATCAGTTGGAACGCTTTAAATCTTAAATAACGAGATGAGTGTGAAATTCATGGAGGGATGGCCAGGATGGAAAACACAGACCAAGGGAATGCTTACATCAGGTCAAGTTCAATAACTCTTACTGATTTTTTCTCACAGGTAAACTTACAAATATTCTTGGTTAGTCCATTATATAAACCCTGAAATGAGGGGTTCCTGAATCATAATTGCCAAAAATGCCAAGAGCTCAAATATCTTGCACCTGGCAAAAGGAGAAGCAAATTGTGGTACATTCATATAATGGGATACTACACAGCAATAAAAATGAACAAACTGATACATGCATCTAAATGGGAATGTAACCTGTCTCATATAACTAATTCCATTGTTCACCCACCTCTGCCAAAACACAGAGTGATGCCTCTTGGTGAATAATCATAAAAATAGTAATGACAAAGGATCATGGCTCATAGTAACCCTGTGCTTGCTGTATGCCTAGTGTTCTAAATGCTTTACATATGCTCACTCACTCAACTTTCACAAAGTCTCCATGAAATAGGTCCTGTGAATATCTTGGCTTTTTAGTTGAGCAAATCCTAAGAAAAAATATGTCATTAACTTGCCCAAGGCCACACAGCCAATAAGTGGCACAGCCAGGATTCAATCCCCTACTGGCATCATCTGAACTCCCCATCCACTAGAACTATCTGCTTTTAAAATGAACTTTTGGGACTTCATCAAGATAAAAAACGTCTGCACAGCAAAGGAAACCGTCAGCAAAACAAAGAGGCAACCCAAAGAATCGGAGAAGATATTTGCAAATGACATTAGAGACAAAGCGCTGATTTCCAAGATCTATAAAAAACTTCTCTAACTCAACACCCCAAAAAAACAAATAATCAAGTCAAAAAATGGGCAGAAGACATGAACAGACACTTCTCCGAAGAAGACATACAAATGGCTAACAGACACATGCAAAAATGTTCATTATCATTAGCCTCAGGGAAATTCAAATCAAAACCACATTGAGATACCACCCTACACCAGTTAGAATGGCAAAAATTGACAAGGCAAGAAACGATAAATGTTGGACAGGTTGTGGAGAAAGGGGAACCCTCTTACACTGTTGGTGGGAATGCAAGTTGATACAGCCACTTTGGAAAACAGTGTGGAGGTTCCTCAAAAATTTAAAAATAGAGCTATCCTATGACCCAGCAATTGCACTCCTAGATATTTACCCTAAAGACACAGATGTAGTGAAAAGAAGGGCCATATGCACTCCAATGTTCATAGCAGCAATGTCCACAATAGCCAAACTGTGGAAAGAGCCGAGGCGCCCTTCAACAGATGAATGGATAAAGAAGATGTGTTCCGTATATACAATGGAATATTGCTCAGCCATCAGAAAGGATGAATACCCAACTTTTGCATCAACATGGATGGAACTGGAGGAGATTATGCTAAGTGAAAGAAGTCAAGCAGAGAAAGTCAATTATCATATGGTTTCACTTATTTGTGGAACATAAGGAATAGCATGGAGGACACTAGGAGAAGGAAGGGAAAAATGAGGGGGGGGCGGATTGGAGGGAGAGATGAACCATGAGAGACTATGGACTCTGAGAAACAAACTGAGGGTTTTAGAGGGGAGGAGGTGGGGGGATGGGTTAGCCCGAAGATGGGTATTAAGGAGGGCACATACTGCATGGAGCACTGGGTGTTATACGAAAACAATGAATCCTGGATCACTACATCAAAAACTAATGATATATGGTATGGTGAATAACATAATATAATTAAATTAAATTAAATTAAAAAAAGAACTATCTGCTTCTTATAAGAGCTTGGCTTTTACTGAACTTTCTAAGTTTTCCTTGGTGACACCAGAATTCCTTGCTAAATGCTAAATCATGTCATAACAGACAGATATAATATCCTCTAAGTGGAATAGGAAAACGTATGCCAATCTGACGTGAGTGCTTCTGGGTTTGCATAAATTACAGTTTATTTATTACATACTGTCATTATGGTTTTAGATTCCTTCAGAAATACTAGCTTGCCTTTACAGCACGGCTCACAGTTTCCCATATGAATATTCCATTGTGCCGCAAATCACCCAATAAATAAACACTGTGATGGAGGTAGAGGTGGAGATTGGCCTCTAACCTTGTTTCATTCTGTTTCAAGCAGAATCTTCAGTGAAACTGAGAAAAAGGAATGGCACACGTCCCAAACCAGCAGGTGCCGCACATTGTCCCATAGAGCCAGCAGTGAGGCCAAGCAGGGGACCTGTGCCCATGTGCCCACATTCCAGATCCTTGAGCCCAAGAACAGGGGAGGAAGGGCCACCTCCAAACTCTCACAAAGTGCCTTACTGCCTTTTTTATAGTTGCATCTATCGGTCCCCAGGCACAGAAGGCAGATAGGTGTAAGAGGAATTGTTTGAGTAAGAGATAAGTGCAATACAATTTGAGGATTTTTTTCAAGGTATTGGTCTTTTTCTTCTTACTGGAACATACTGTTTTTACATTAAACAGTAACGATACGGAAGCAATGGGGACTGGAGAACTCTGAAAAAGTTTGCAGGCTAGAAAATCAAGAAAGAGGTTGATTTTGGTGTGTCTTTAAGATTACATTCCTAGATTTGTGGAATGAAAGAACTAAAAGAGGCATTTTCATGGAGTCCAACCCTCATTTTGCAGATGAAAAACTGAGTCCCAGGGGATTCACTGACTTGCAAAATTGTCACACAGAAAGTTATTTCTTGAGCCATTCCCATTTGAATACAACTCAGACACTCTAAAAATACTACCCACGGGTAAATACCTTGCAAATAAATGTATAGGAGGTGAATGAGGAGGAATGTAGTATAAAAATGAGAGCTGTTTCAACTGCAGCAAAGAACTGAAGTCTGGAATCTTGGACAAGTCAGAGTACAAAGACTGAAACTGCTTGTTGTCCCAGCCTACCAGGATACAAGGAGGCAGCATGGGAGAAGAAAAGGGTGTGGGTGCAGTTTAAAGCTAGCTGTGTGCGTTTGGGTAAGTCCCTAACCACCCCTGAAAACCAATGGCTTCTATCAAATGAGCCTACCAGTAATGTCGGCTTGCTTACCTGCTTTGCAACATTATTGCATGGACCCAAAGACATAATCTATGAGACTTTTCTTTTTAACATAAGGAGCACTATACAAATGTTAGTTCTTAGCGTTGGGATTTTATCCATCAATATGCAGGGAGGACAAATCAGGGAGATGGCATTCCTCCTATTTTAGATTGTGGGGGATGAACCTAGTGTGACAGTAAGGAAGAACACAGTTATATATTTGAGGGAAGGAGCTCTTTTTCCTCTCTCCTTCTCCTTCTATCTCCTTCTCCTTCCCCTTCTTTTTCTTTTGAAGAGTGGCCCTGAGGAGCAAGAATTGAGTTGATCCTATGCCCTGATCCTTGTACATTAGCAGCAGTGGGGAGAACACTGGCTTACTTCTAGCATAAATTTTCCCCTTTTCAACCCTATTCCAATTCCATTCCCTGACCTTAAATAAATGAAACCATACTTAGTTATTTCACCATACGAATGTCTAAAGATCATCAAAGTCTACGCCTTCTCATACAAGAAAAGAACCCTGAAATGCACTCATTCCTCTCCAGATGTCCTATCTCAGCTATCCTTGCCCAACACACTGGTATTATCTAAAGTTTAGCTGCAGAGAACTAAAGGTTGCCAATATTCTCCTTCATCTCTCCAAGGATAGTTATGATGCTTCTTTTAAATTTATGTTCTTAGCGTTACATTAGTTTTGGTTTTACCTATCAGATGTTGTCCCAATGCTTGTTTGACATTTGTCTCATAATTTTCCCTGTGAGATCATCTTTATTCCTTGGGATGGTCCACTACTTTAGCTAGTGCTATTGACTTGGGAGAAAGGCCAAGTGCTTTGGCCTTCTTGGTGAGCTTGAGAAGTAGGAGGAGCACTCCCCAAAACGGAGAATCCCTCATAAATCTGACCCCATTGAGTCATCTTCTAGTCTCATCGTTCTCCACTCAAGTATTTTTTTGTCCAAGAGCGGTCACTCTCTGTTGTCATTTTTCAGGATGCCTTGTAGGGCAAAGGTGGAATGCAGGATACACATAAAGGCAGCCTGCCACCTCCACTCATTCCTTTTAGTCCCCTACCCCTCCCAGATCATCACCTGAATATTACTCTCTCCCTTGGCTGGCATATTGTTTTCCAACCCCATCACCACGATAGTACACAATCCGTCTTCTGGAAAGTGGATGGAAATTCTTGGGTGAGTAGACAAGGGCTGGTTTGTCAGGGTTTTACCCATCTCACCTCAGGACACCTGCTAAATTGTCAAGTTAAAAGTAAAGGCATCTCCCAGGCTAGACCAAACTTTGCCTGCCTGGATTGCAACTCCAACCTCACACTCACCTAGACTCATGTCGGAAAGAGAGAAAGGGGTTCGTCCCCCATGTGTGTGTTCTCTGGCAATACGTCCTGTTCCCCATAACTATATCTTCCTTGCACAAGAGCACAACTACCTTTCACCTTCCCAGATTTTTCATAGTTATTATTACTACCATTATTATTATTGTATGAACACTTAACATGATATTTACCCTCTTAACAAATTTTTAAGTTCACAACACAGTGTTGTTAACTATAGGTTCAGTGTTGTACACCAGATCTCTAGAACATATTTATCTTGCAAAGTGGAAGCTTTATTTACTTACTTATTGAAGAACAACTCCCCATTTCCGCTCCCCCTAGTCCATGGCAATCACCATTCTTCTCTGTTTCTATCAATTTGACTATTTTAGATACCTCATTTAAGTGGAATGATGCAGTATTTGTCCTGAAACTGACTTAGTTAACTTAGCATAATGTCCTCAAGGTTCTTCCATCTTGTCGCATAAGGCAGAATGTCTTTCTTATAATATTCCAATGTATGTATATATCACATTTTCTTCATCCTTTCATCTAATGGCTATTTAGGTTGTTTCCATATCTTGGCTATTGTATATAATGCTGCAATGACAATAGGAGTACAGATAACTTTTCAAGATCCTGATTTCAACTTTCAGGTATATACCCAGAAGTGGGATTGCTGCATCATATGGTAATTCTATTCTAAATTTACTTAAGAGCTGCCATACCATTTTTCACAGAGGCTATACCACTTTACAGTCTCAGCAACAGTGCACAAGGGTTCCAATTCTCCACATAGTTACCAACCTTGTTTATAATACCCACCTTAACAGGTGTGAGATGACATCTGATTGTGCTTTGGATTTGCATATCCCTGATTACTAGTGACATTGAGCATCTTTCATATACCTTTCGGGCAATTATATCAATTTGGAGAAACACATATTCAAGCCCTCTGCCTAATTTTTAATCGAATTTATGTTTTGCTATTGAGTTGTTATAGTTCCTTGTATATTTTGGATATTAATCCCTTATCAGATATATAGTTTGCAAATATTTTCACCCATTCTGTAGATTGCCTTTTCACTCTGTTGATAGTTTCCTCTGCTGTGCAGAAGCTTTGTAGTTTGATGTAGTCCCATTTGTCTGTATCTGCTTTTGTTGCCTGCGCTTTTTGTGTCATATCCATGAAATCATTACCAAGACCAATGTCATGAAGCTTTTCCTCTGTTTTCTTCCGGGAATGTCATATAGTTCCGGCTTTTGTATTTAAATATTTAATTTTTTAAATCTTTAATTTTGAGTTAATTTTTTTTAAAGATTTTATTTATTTATTTGAGAGAGAGAATGAGAGAGAGAGAGCACATGAGAGGGGGGAGGGTCAGAGGGAGAAGCAGACCCCCTGCCGAGCGGGGAGCCCGATGTGGGACTCGATCCCGGGACTCCAGGATCATGACCTGAGCCGAAGGCAGTTGCCCAACCGACTGAGCCACCCAGGCGCCCCAATTTTGAGTTAATTTTTATGTATGGTGTACGATAAGGGTCCAACCTAATTATTTTGCAATCAGATATCCAGTTTTCCCAAGCCCATTTAAGGAAGAGACTGTGTCTCATTTTCTCAACTGTGATTTCTATTCTTTCAACCTTCTTGTGGCCCCTAAGATGGGTGTCTGAGAGGAAGCCCACGATCTATGCTTAGTTGACCATCTTTTTCCACAGTCAATATAAATAATCTACTGGAAAATTAAGCAAATATTGGTTTTCATGACCAAAACTAAAATAGTGCTGGTGATTTAATAACCATAGATTTAAGCTGTAGAACTCCTGAATTTATTTGTTTAAGCATAAATATATCTACCTACTAAATTGCCAACAGTCGGTGTTTGAGCACCAAGTGCAGGAATCCCAGCATGACTGCCTCGGCATTTGTTCCTAGGACGTCTATATGGGCTAAGTTTCATTGTGCAGACTGGGAACACAAACATTACAGTCTGTTTGGTTTGAGAAAATGTGCTTTATCCTGTTGTTAAAAATGAAATTCAACTGAGGAAATTTTAAAGATCTTATTGGCTTTATTCAACAATTCATGAATTGTTTCTATCCAGCAAATAGAAAGGAGCTCCAAGGAACAGTACAAAATGAAAGACTTTTATAGAAAAAGGAGGCAGAAATAAGGAAGTTACACTAAACCAAAAATGTAGGTTAGTTTTTGCAAGATCGCTTTCCTTTAGGGGATAACAGGGTCTATTAGAAGGTTACCTAAATAGTGTTGATTAGGTGATTCCTGACTGACTGGTTTAAGATTTCCTTTCTGGGAGAATAGAAATTCTAATTAAGTTAAGTCTAGTATGATGACATGGGGCTTAGCACCACGTGACTCCATTTGGGGTCTGTTGTCTTGTTTTAAACACTATCAAGTTTCTAAATACATAATTGTCACATTCTATCATCAACAGTTTTATTTCTCTCCACAAATCTTCTTTAAAAATTAGAAGAAAAAATATATAAGGAATCAAAATCCTGAAATATCAAAGAGCACGCTAAGGGGCATGCTGTGCCTGGAGGGTTTCTGCCCTGCATGCCCTCTGGGAATTGTGTCTGATTCCTGGGTGGGTTTGGGGGCTTTCCTTAATCTTCGGCATGCCTTAGTCACTTCTTACTCCCCTGTTGTTATAATTATTTGTAGCATAAATATTATAGTAGTAACACTAATGAAGTAACTTCTACACCTATGAATACAGCAGAGATAAAATTCTGTATCTTTTTTCACTGTTATATCATAAAATAAAATGTTTTCACATGTATTACTACTTGGACTTCATGATTACCTTTTTCATAATTGTTTAAAATTCTATCAAGTTAAGGCACTATATTTCATTTCCTACTTCACCATTTTCATATATATTTCGTTTGTACAATTTTAAAAGCATTTCAAAGATTACTTCTTAAAAGAGATCATTTTTTTCTCTTTCCTTGGATTAATCCCTGAAGCAGGTTTTAGTTAAACTGCTTCTATAGACTTTCCTTCTATAGACTTTACCAATTTACTGCCAGTGGCAATGTATGGGGAATAAGTTCACTAGCCTTTTATCAAAGTTAGTCATTACTCATTTATAACTTTTGTCAAGTTAATAGGTACAAAATGGACTGGTAACCACTTCGCAGGTATGGAAATAATGACTCTAGCCTGAGTCAGAAACAGAAAGAGACACCGAAGCAGAATTTTCTCTGCTGGAGCTTCTATAGATGCTTCTGTAAAAGTTGACCCAATGGGTCATATGCCTGCATCTTTTTCCAAAAATATGGATTCAGATTGGATGTCTGATTGCCTTCTTGACCTAAGTTAGAATCTGAAGCAGAGACATTTCAAAAAAAAAAAAAGTAAAAAATCCTCTGTAACATAACCTTCACAAATGCTAGCACTGAATGGATTTCCGGTGTCCTTCCAGGAGACTTACTTCCAAGGAGCTCATTTCTCTTGTTTTGTTTGTTTTGTTTCATTTCTCTTGTTGTATTAAAATCAAACTGCCTTAAAAAATCTGTTTGACCTCTCTTGAGTATTGTGTCATTTTACAATTCCAGAAGAGGGGATGGTTTAAAAACAAAATGCATTCAACTGTGAGATGATCATGAAGCTGCCACCTAGAAAGAAAAAGGGACCCACGGAACCTGGAGATGCATTCAACATCCACAAAGCAAATGTGCTATGGAGATGGTGATGGCATTCATCATAAAAATAACGATGACTGCTTTTATTTCAATACTGTGTAACTTTTAAGTAGAAAGCACCAGAGCATATGTGAATTTCTCCAAAACTTGACTTATCCCCCAAATATTAGGAATATGAAGATGTAAAAGGTAGCACTTTCGTTTACTGCATTTTTAAAATCATTAAAATCTAGACATGAGACCCACCAAGTTTTCCTCCCAAATAGTGAAATTTATCCACTTCCCAATCATCAGTTTATCTAAACTAAAACCCTACTATGGAATTGATTTCCATATCACCAGTCTTGGCCAGCCTTGGGAAAATGTGTTAAGTGAGGTCTCCAAGCATCCCCACTTGTTTTTCCTTTAACCCCCTCTCCTCCCTTCTCAAACCTAACAACTTTAGCTTTTTCTTATTTTTATACAAATATTCATAACAACTTTGAAGTTTTTCGCTTTACTGAGGTATAATTGATATACCAAAATATTGTACACATTTAATGTATACATCTTGAAAAGTATGAAGATGTGCGTTCACTCATGATACGGTCATCACAACCAAGGTACTCAACACAATTGTCATCACTTCCAAGTTTCCTTGTGTTCTTTTTTTTTTTTGACCCTGCTCCCTTGCAGCCAGTGGTCATCTCCTTTAAGTATTCATTCAACTTATTCACTCAATGAACACACAATTGAGGCACAACTGTGTGGGCACGGAGCAGGAAACCAATGATCTGAACTCAGCACTCTGTGCAATAGTTGCTCAGATGTGTGAGCCTTTTGAAGATATTTAACTTCTCTGAGTTTCTATAGGGATAAATATCCATAAAGCATAGGTTTGCCATGTGGAGCAAATAAGAAAATATGTAAAAGTAGTTTGTAAATTGAAAAGTTTTGTCATTTTCATTATAAGCATGGTCAGTGCACTCGAAGAGTTGAATTCCCAGTAGTCTGATGTTTCTTACTATTACTAAAGCATGACTCCAAAGTAAGCTTGTCTGGGCTCAAATCCTGTCCCATTGCTCAGTAGCTCTACCACTTTGGGAAATGAATCAAACCCTGTGAGCCTCAGTTTCCCCATCTATGAGATAGAGATAGCAACAATCTCTACTTCTTAGGCTATTGCTAAGATGAAATAATTTAAGTAAACTGGTGAGCATTACAGTGCCTAGTCAATCAGATTATCTGTACACATGGGTTTTCATTATTATTATTTTTTCTACTACTGAATTTCAGACATTTCTGCAGGAGAGATTTTTAGATCTTGGGCCACTTACAAAATTTCAAGTCATATCACGTAAAATTTCCTACTCTGTCCCATTAACATGAAATGGCCAGAAAAATACATGTCACAGTTCATCAGGAGTTATTAAGAAAATTGTTCTTTTTAGGTTGGAAGGAAATTGCCATATTAACAATAGTAGCCAAAGAATGCCAGCCCATCCATATAATTCATTGTCTTTCTGAATCAGGATATTTTGGAGAAAGGGGAAGCATGTCTGAGAAAAGGGAATGATGATTAATAAATGTGTTGGGACAATAGGAGCAAATGAGGGCTGTCCTGAACAAATCAGGCATATGGCCACTGAGCTGTCAGCTTATCCTTCTAGAGTCTCTCCCAGGATCTCCCAGGGCAAACCTTCACCTGAAACACAACCAGACCATTCACCAGCTCCTGAACAT
>NC_138375.1:4564617-4638972 GCF_054177405.1 Leptonychotes weddellii | reverse complement strand
CCCAGAATGGGGATCACAGCACATGAGGGCTCTTCATCTCAAGCAGGGTCTGTGACCACTGTTCTTGGTAAGTTTGTGCACTTCTCCCGGGGAGAAGGTGCCTAGGCTTCATGAGATTTTCAAATGTGTCATGCTCCAAAAACACTTTAAGAACGACTGCTCTAGGAGTGCTTGGGTGGCTCAGTCGATTAAGCATCTGACTGTTGATCTCAGCTCAAGTCTTGATCTCAGGGTTATGAGTTCAAAACCCATGTTGTAGCATGGAGCCTACTTTAAAAAAAAAAATGTATGAGTGCTCTAAAGGCAGTGTTGATCAAGATAATTTTTTTAAATACCACACTGATTAGGGCGAGGGACACTAGCAAAGACAGTGAGCAGGATTCTTCCCAGAGGGAGGTCACGCTCTGAGAGATGAGCTTGGGACAAGGTCTGCAGTTCAGAGAGGCCAGAACCATGGGAGGACCTTTCCATTTGGCAGCATGGAAACCAGAGGACGCAAACCCAGACTTCCTGATGCCAGCCCACTCTAGTGCACAGAGCTTCTCTGCATTTCAGTCAGTTAGGAAATACCGCAGGTACATTCGCTCAGCCAGAGAGGTGGCTGTGTGTTTGCTGCATGTCCCTCTGTGACCCGGATTCTCCGGTTTCAGCCAAGTTCTAATCAATGCCCGTGCCTGGTTCCATGAGCGGTGTATTTTCTTCCTTTTTACACAAACGTTTCTATAAAATCATGTATTTCAAACACATTTCTGCTTTTGAATAACTTTGATTGAAAAACATTTTTCATGGGCCTTCTAAATTGCTGCCTCCTGCTTGTCATTTTAAAAAGAAGGAAAAATAAAAAGGAAAGAGGAAACTAACAAAACTCACAATTCATTGGGAAGACGGTACAAAATTGCATGTGGTAAGTTTCTCCCAGAGACCAAGGCAGAGGTGCTAAGACGTGCAACCTTGTGACAAGGACCAGGCTGCCAGGTGCCCAGGAGCTTCTCAGGAGAGTGGGTTTCTCTCTGGTCTTTGGGAGGGAGCAGAGACCGAGTGACAGGGCAAGAGGCACCCACGGGGTCCCCGGCGCTACTGCCTTCCCAGGTTTTTTTGGCAGTTTGGTGAGTTGGAGAAGTACTAAAGAAATATCCCTGGACCTAACAGAATCAGGCACTTGCTTAACTGAGCCCTAGAAACCCAAAATTGTTTGTCCAGGGAATCCAATGGAGAATTTGTAAGGTGTCATCTCCTACCCATCCTGCAGCTCTGCAGCCTGAGGGTCTTGACCAGGAGAGAACAGGTGGGAGGTGGGCAGTGCCTAACATTTGTATCAGATGCAGCGTTGCTGTGCTCCTGGGGAAACCAGACAAGGGGACACGAGCCCCGGGCTCAGCAGGCAGTCCTTGGCGCTGCACCTCCCAAGTGTGCATGCAAGGAGGACCCTCTCAAGACACAATTATGTGGGGGAAACCAGCTGCCTTCATGTTCATCTTTGCAGCCTTTCCCAAGCCCTGAAATCCCTTGACATCAGAGTTGACCTGCCATGACACCTTAACATGGGCATTCTCCTACCTGACCTAGCAAGTGGCCTGGTAGCATGTTCCAAAGATGCCCGAGAATGAGATGGCAGCTTGGATGTCCACGTTGCCTGAACCAGGAGAAGAGCCGCATACCTTCTGATTCCCAGTTACTCAATTTGATTCACAGATATTCAAAATTGCCTTTATTTTGGTATTTTTCAGAGCCAAAGAGGTACAAATACAGTAAAACCTCAACCATATGAAAATCCAGGTCATGGTGAGAGATTGTTCAGGACTTCTCCACACAGTAGAACACATAGGCTTCGGATACAGTAGGAGATGCTCCAATGTGCAAGCTGGTGAATTGGTTCAAGTCAACACTTATTCAAGAGCACGCAGCATGTATCAGGCTGTGTTACCACTGGATAAAGCTACACATAATACAACCCTCTCTGTAAAAGCAGAGACCGTCACTGAAATGAATACTTGGAACACAGGCTGAAAATGCTGTAAATTCCTTCAAGAAAGAAAATGGGCTTGGAAGGGAAATGTAACTTGGGGCAGAGGGACGAGTTTTGTTTCTGAGGAGAAGATATCTAGTTTTGAAGGAACATCTCCTTTACAGATAGGATTCCTAAATCTTTCCGTGAAGGGAAACTTGCTGGGCGGGGCGGGGGGGGGGGCGGGCAGGGAGAGATGGAAAACTGGGAAAAGGTCTGGAGAATTAAAGATCCCCCAAATGAGCAAAAGTATGACAAAAATCTGAAATGAAGGTCCCTTCATGTATCTACTGTAGATTCCCCAGCGTTCAAGGTGCTTCGATCAAAGAGTGATAAAGGTGAGCAGCTGGACAAGCAGAGGGCTGACTTCAGGTGGCCCCTCATCCTGCTCTTTGAGAGCTGTGATCTCAGGGAAGCTACCTCCTCTCCAGCCCCCATATCCTCATCTCAAAGCAAGGACACTGATAGGGACGCTCTGGTGGGTGCCATGAGGATGGATTGAGGCCAGCCTTGGGAAGTGCCCAGCATGTGGGAATCCTCAGCAGATGTTGGCTATTATTACTCAGGCGTTACTGCAGTTATTGTATAAAGGGAAGGTTAATGGGTGATTTCCTTATGCTCCTTTACCTTCACAAGTCGGCTAGTCTAGGAATCCCATGCAGCTGTGACAACGTGTCCCCAAATAACTGCCGAGCTATGGACAGTGGGAGGTCCAAGGAACATGCTCTGACATGGAAACATGTGATTCAAGATGAGACTGACCCCAGTGGGTCACAGCTTATTCAATCCACTTGCCCCGGTGTGGGGTCTGCCTGTCACCCAGAGGCAAGTGGCGAGCACGGAGGACCATGGCCCCAGGCGGTAACAACAGCATCGGCTCCTCCCCGTTATCACGGCTACAGGCCTTTCATGTTGGCTTCATCTTACGATGAAATGCAGCAGCATAGTGCCCCTGGGACAGGCTCCGTGACATTGTCCGCAGCACGCTGCTGCAGGTCCGTCCCCGAGGCGTCCTGCGCAGAAACACCACGGTTGCCTCGCTGGGCTTGTCGGGATAGCTGCTCCCTGCATCACACAAAGGATGGCCCTTCCTGAGATGCAGCATGACCTCTGTGCAAAATCCAGTACAAACAAAAACCGTGCATTACGGTCTCTGCAGCTGGTACACTGAGCATCTGTGACTTGCCTCCTGGCTCGTTCCAGGAAAGACCTAGTGTGGTCCATGAGTTCTGAAGGCTGGGGCACGTGGCCTGCCCAGGAGTCAGTGCTGGGTCACCTTGGAGTCAGGCAGCAGGATGACGACCCCCTTCTCCCTCAGTGGGCCGCTCAGGGTGCAGGGTGCGGTGGGTCTGGCACCCACCATCCCAGTCAGACACCGTCCGAGTCAGAAGGCAAGGTCTAGGCACAGAAATTAAATGAAAACCAAGACCGCACAGCCTCGTATCTGTCAGAAATGAGGTCCCCAGAACTCTCTGGTGACCCGTTCCCAGGAGCCTGTGACCCTATCTTGGCCACACCCAACTGGAGACAGAGGAATAGAATGGGGTGAACAGAGGACTGGGTCTGTTACACTTAGAAACCATCACACGACTTAAAATCCAAAAACTACTCGATTCCTACTGAATTCTGTGTTGGAAGAAACTGAATCAACTCAATCTGTCCCTTTCAGTTATGAAATGTTAGCTTTATATTTCTTTAATGTCCTTGTGTTGGACTATTTTCTTTAATAGCTGGGAAGTTTTCAGGGAAAAGTAAATACTGTTGCTTGTTCAGTTTTATCCCACTTTCTTCCTTGAAGTCTTTGGGCAAGAGTTAGTTACTCACTGTACCCAAAAATATGCAGTGTTTGGGTCTGTGGGAATAACTAAATGTCATTTATTAACCCCCGTAGTGCACTTATCCCCCAGGATAGGTACTGCCCGCCACGCACGTGCACACCCCACACAGAACGATGCCCAAATGTTCAGAGCTGTCAAGCCTACTCACTGCGATTTGATTTGTGTAGTGAAATGTTTCGTCTTCTGTACTATCTCTGGCCAATTTTGAAGGTCTTTGTTAACAAAGATGTTGTGTTATTACTGCCTGGCTAACAAATTCCACTTTGGTATAATGCACCCCAAAGCTAAGAGAATCTGGGAACTCTAAGAGGATCAATAAAGACACAGAGTTTCTTATTTGGGTGTTTTGAAAAATTAGGCACATATCTCTAAATGACTTCATATGAAAAACACAACCTTCGTAAACCCAGACAAGCCCTGAGGATCTTAGCCTTGGGATATACTTTCATTCCCCCCTGAGGAGAGGCACCCAGGCCATGCCAGTGGGGGTGGTCAATGGACAATGGAGACAATCACAGAACGACCCCGCCCTAGTGGAACTTTCCCTCTAGGAAAACCTGGGAGCTCAGCTCCTTGTCTCTGGTTGGCAGCCCTTCTAGTCCCACCAAAGCTGCACAACCTCTGCTCTCTCCCACCGTCAGCTGCCACGGATGGCACGAGGTTGGCTTGCAGAGGCCCCACAGTCCTCAGCCATCTCCCTGCACTGAGTCCTGATGCGGGGCCAGTTTTCACACCGTCACGGGTGCGAGTGACAGCACGGACGAGCCCCTCCAGCAGGCTCCCGCGGCCACTGACAGGGGCACTGTGCACGCTTGGGACGCCAACCGTGGTGTGAGTGGCCATATAACAGAGCGGCACGGCCCACATCCCCCATCACTGCTGAAGATAGACAAGCAAAGAGAATCTCCCAGGACCAGCTGATTGGCCGGTCGGAACTGTTGCAACATTGTATCAAACGCGCCGCCCTTTAGGAAGTGTGAAGATCAGCCTGACACAGGCTGTTCCTTCTAGCGCCAGGCCACAACCTGCAGACCCCTGAGGCACCGACATCAGGATGGCGATCTTTAACTCGTGGTTGAGCGTTATTTTTATTTGGACTAACATACATGATGATAAAAATACTACTAAACCATGAGCTAAAGAAAACCAACACTGATTGATTCCTTCGGTGATAAAAATCTCATTGATTTTTTTTTTTAAATGCCAAATACAGTATTCTTTGGAGAAAAGCTCTGTTTCAGGTTTTGGTGTCTCTGCCCTACTATCGCCCTGGACATGTGTTCACCTTTGTCCTTCCCTGTTTCCTCATCACCTGAGTCAGGTGATGGACAGGACAGCTCATGACCACGAATCAGCCAGAGAAGGAGCTGAAGGGCCCAGTATGATGGGTCTTTGTACCCAAGAGGTGGTGTGGTCGAATCTGGGGATCAGGATGACAACTGACACCACCCAGGGGCCACCTATGGATGACAGCTCCCCTCCGTGCCAACCTTCTCCCTTCCCAGCATGAGACTAGCTGGTCCCCACGCCCTTGTGCCTCGTTGCTCCTGCTTTTCTCCTCATTTTATCAGTACCTTTTCTAGATGCCTGAGCCCCAAACACACTTTTCTACACCCCCGGCCCCTCTGCCCATCCTAGTGATATAGGAGAGAAGGCACAGAGTAACAACAGAAGCCAAAACAATACAGCATAATCATTTCGGGCGTATCTTCTTCTCTTTAGAGTTTATACATCTGAGTTTCATCTCAAGTTTACCAGGAGTTTCAAAGTTGGCTCCCCAGCAATAACAGCTTGTGAATATCAGCTCTGCAGACTCATGGACACATTTGATAAGTTTCTCGCTGGATGCCACCGGTAGTTACTTGTGCTGATATGTGAAGCCCAGAAAATCTGTTCTCTGTGAGCAGGAAATGCCTCTCTTATATTTTCTTTTTTTACAGAATTTATTTTAATAAGATTGAGTAAAACAAATAGCACTAACATGTTAATAATATATTAGTAGTAATATGGTAACAGTAATAGTAATAATATAATATAAAATTTAATATAATATATAATAGTATATTAATGATATATAATATATTATATAATATAAAATTTCTAGATGTAGACAATGTCTGTGAAGAAAAGACTCCTAGCAAGAGATACTAGTATCAAATGAACTTATAGTTGAGCATCAATTATGTCCAAATACTTATTGAAGCCTTGTTTTTATTTTTAAATGAACTAAATGAATTCAAAGAGTCTGGAAGTTAAATTATTTTTTTAAATAATTTAGATTTTCACTGATTCAGCGTTCATTTCAAATTCTGTAGGCCCGAGGAGGGAAATGCATTTTTAATAGGTTTGTTTACTGACGAAATAAAAGGCAGATGGTCTCCTAGAGCTTCTGTTAGAAACTTCACGGAGCTCCCTGAGGAAGGGGGAGGTTATAATTTAACCACATTTGGGTGAAAAGTAAACAATCGGCCTTGCAGAGCAAGATCGCTTCTTTGGGCCTCCTCCCCGTCACTCTGAAAGGCGCATGAGGCCCAGGCAGGAGAACCCCATGTGCTCCCCGGGAGGACGCAGCTGGGTCGAGGCTCCAGCGCCCCTCGGCTCTTGGGCCCCAGCTGCCAGAGCAGCAAGGGAAAGCCGTTTGGTTTTACCCGTTTGGCTGTTGGGGGGAAGAGAAGGCACATGAGAAGAGAAAAGGTTACTGTAAGTCACAAAGCTGACTTGCTCTTCGGAAAAATGAACAGAGGAAACCCACAATTTCCCACCTGGACCCTACATTGCAGACAGGTGAGTCCTTGTCTGGCTCGGAGCGCGGCGCAAGGGCCGACGTCCCAGGCAGCCCGTGCCCGGACGCGGCTCCAGCCAGCTCTGTCGCCCACCTGTCTGGGTCGCTATCCCGCTCTCCCAGGACGAGGACCTCCTCTTCGGCTTCCCGTCCGTTACTCTATCCCGAAACCGCTCGGAGGAGGCCCGGTGCACCCAACCACGGTGAATTTTGTCTCGGACAAACAGAAGCCCCGGCTAGGGTGATAAAATAGTTTCCGAAATAGAGAGTTGTGATGGTTGCATCAACACTGTGAATGGAATTTAGGCCACTGAACTGCACGCTTAACAATGGTTACAAGGGCAGATCATATATATATATGAAGCCACAATGAAATGATATATCTAATATATACTATATAGAATATATGAATTGTACATATTATATGAATAGTAATATTATATATGATCGATATTATTATCCCTAATATGTAAATTATATCTAAACATACAATATGCTAAATATAGTATATTATTATATATCAGATACAGTTATGGTATATAATTATAATATTATATATGATTGTATATATAAACATAACTACAATAAAAATGTTCTTAAAAAGGCGGTCACAGCAATAGGACCGCCTATTGAGCAAAATGAAGAAATTTACAAGAAGCGAAAAACAAAAACTCTCAGAAACTAGTCGCTCCCTTCTGAGAAAGGTATGCACCCTTTGCCAGAGTAAGCCAGTATCTTGCTTGCACATCAAAAAAAGAATAAATTAGACATCAAATAAACCGCAATAAAAAAAGAAGACGGTTTCCTAACCAGGTTTTGTTCCCCCGAGAATCCTGAGAGTTGTCAGCATTCCGTAAGATGACAAATCTTTTTCCCTTAAGGAGCATCTCTGCAAACTGCCCCTAACAGATGGCTATAAAGCCAGTTGCTTAGAGTACTTTTTTATGGAAAAACAAACAAAAGGACAAAAATCAACAGCAGTAAGACGTGAGCCTATTAAATTGCACTGAATTTTATTTCCAGTTCAACTGATAATTTATTCTCTAGCCTCAAAATAGTCAGACAACCCTCAGCATCGGAAAGAAACGTCATGTCGGGGTGGCTCGCTTACAGCAGAGGCTTGCTGCCTTCAGTGCTGAGTCCTCGGTTTCAAAAGGGTCAAGGCAACACTCGATATTTTACTTCCTGACTTTTTTTTTTTAACCTGCTACACTAAATGGACCCAGGACATTTCTCCCTAAAAGTGCACATATAATTCTCCACAGTTTGCTATCCAATAGCAGACTCAATTCAGTCAGAAGGCGGCAGACAATGCCTATTTCAAGTTAGAGCTCAAAATCCAAATGCGATCATATGTTTCTGGCTGGAAGGTTATAAAGCAGAGATGCATTTTAAACAAGTGGATTCCTCAGACAACCTTGTCTCTAAGGGTGTAGACAGATTCTGGAACTGGTTTAAGTTTAGCTTTGGTGGCTTATATTCAGGGGAGCTAAGAGTCAGGTTCTCACTGGTTTTTCATACCAGTCCCATTGGGCAGGTGACATTATAATCCCCACTTCACCCATAACAGGGATGGGGCACACTTAAGTCCTTTGCTCAAGGCCACCAGGCCAGTGAGTGGGAGGAGGGAGAAGGCTAACTTTGAAGGGCTGTCCTACCACCGGCTGGTGCTGCCTGGCTTCGTGGTCTGTTATTGGCAGATAGATTATGACTGCCTGCTAGTTCTTGAACCTTCTATGATTTACTTTGGGTTTTTCAAATCCACTAGGGCTTTACCTCCTAAAGGTATTTATTTTTTTAAATATGACATTATATATTATAATATAACATTATAATGATATAATATAATGTTATATTACATATTAGAGATTATATTATGTTGTTATTTATTTTATATAATACATAAATATATTATTTTTATTTTCAGTGGTTTCAACATGATCAAAGAAAGTCCCATTAAGCATTCTATTTCAAAAGGGCCTGCTGAGCTTTTTCATTTGTTTATTCTGTTTTGCTTTGGTCGTACACAATTTGATTATTAACCCCATACGTCTTTCAAAGTGTAGATGCATGACTTTGCTTAGATCTTTATTTTATTTTACATCATTCTTTGTATTTGAAGGGAAAGCACTTAACTGTCCAGGGCGTACATGAAAATAGTTTCATCTTCATCCTTTGGGTGTCTTACCTGGAAATGCCATTTTGCCCACCCCCCTCCTCATATTAGCAAGTATATCTAGTGGACTGATGCTCCATGGGGGGGCAGGATGTATCCATTTAATTCATTTGACGATAAAACACCAGTACTTACACTTCTGAAATCCAAGTCCTTGGACACCCTTCAAATGACAAATCAGAACATCTCCCCTTGGAGCTTCTAAATTAGCCACTGCCCAACTCCTAACAAAGCCTCACTGTGTCTGTCACTTGCTAAGGTGAGAAAGACATAGGGGTACACAGGGACGTGCTGCCCTTTCATCGCACGAGGTTCTGGAAGCTCTGGCTTTGCCCTGACCTGGAAGGCTGAGAAGCAACACAGCCGGATGACATTAGCTCATCTCCCCAGAGATAAGCCTCCCAGACTGCAGACAGCAGTTTAGTAATATACTCTCTGATTTTATTCATTACACAACAAACAGGGTCTCTCCTGGGCCAGACTCCCTCTCCCCCATCTGCCTACTTAAAACTAGCGAGGAGAGATCAGCCAGTGTGAGCTTCCAGGGCATCAGCCGGAAAAGGTCCTCCTGGATGGTGCAGACCTGTCCTAATCAGGGTTCGGGCAGATTCTCTCCTGCTCTGCCTGTCATCCAGGAGGGCCTTTTTCTCCCAGCTGGAAGCCAGGAACCCATGATTCAGGCATGGGCTCTTGCTGGGAGGCTCTGTCACAGCCTCCTCCATGCATGGTTCTGGGCTGTGGTGCCCGCATGGCCTCAGCAGAGGATGCTCTCCTCTGGGCCAGACCTGCTCTCAGGAATTCCTGGTTATAATCCGGGCTGATGCCTCAAGGAAGAAAAGGGTCTCTTTGCCAAGCTCTGTGCTGGGTGCTCATGCTTCCCTTGGAGTCCTTGTGGAGAGGCACGGACTGTCTAGACGAGATTAGGTGCATCCATCCATGGCGCCTCCATGGGGCACCCATCTGCACCAATCTGAACATGACCTAACAGTTAGAAATCCATAAAACAGTACCGCCCCAGGCTTTGTTTTTGCTACCAAGAAATTCTGAACCAAATCTAATGTTCAATAGAAATGCTACGATCCTTTATTTGTAGTATCCTCACCTTACCCCTCCTGCAGTATGATCTTGAACTTTTGTCTTCATCTGAGTGACTCAGCTTCATATATCTGTTCTTTAAAAAAAAAAAAAAAAGATTTATTTATTTATTTGAGGTGGGTGGAGTGAGGAGCAGAGGGAGAGGAAGCGAGAAACCCAAGAAGACTCCACACTGAGTGCAAAGCCCCATGCCAGGCTGAACGCAGGGTTCAAGGTGGGGATCAATCCCACGACCCTGAGGTCAGACCTGAGCCAAAACCAAGAGTCAGATGCTTCACCGATGGTCTCACGTAGGCGCCCCTCATTTATCTTTTCTAATAAACGGAAGCAAGTCTTTTGGAAAAGAAACCAAAGGAAAAAGATTTAAGTAAATATCAAGTCACTTTCCCAAGATTTAAAAGGAAATGGCCATCTTGCACCGTGTGTCGGGCATGAATGAGTTAATGAATGAACTGCAGCAGCCCATTAGAGCTATACTGCTTTCTCAACCTGAGAGGGATGTGGATGTTTCCTCTGGTTCCAGAAAAGAGCCACATTCTCACGTGGGTGACCTGTGGGCACAGTTTCTGGGGTTGATTTCATAGGATCTGACTCTTCAAAGCTCATTATTCATTCATTTGTTCATTTCTTCATTTAATAACCTTACATAATCTATAGTCTAAGCATGAAAAATAAGTGTGCTCCCAGAAATTGGAACGGAGTCCTGGGAAAGCAGAAAGAATTGGCTTAGAAATGGATTTTGATTCTAGACTGGACGTTGGTGAGGAACAACACAAGAGGGAGGAGATGGCATATGCAGAAGAGAGAGGGACGACAAGGCGTCGGGTGTGTATGGGCTGAGACCAGGGAGCGGGGACACGGAACGGGGACACGTGACCTCTGCAGCCACTGGGCCTGGAGCACAGAAGGCCCCTGTCCCTGGTTTAAGGTTCTGCTGTCATCATCTTGGCAAGTGGTCCTGCACCCTCATTTTGCACTGAGCCCCGCAAATTACATAGCCCCGCAGAGGGACAGCTGAAAGCTGGAGGGAAGCACCGTGGCCCGCCTTCCACGCTGGGGGCTTTGGGAGCAGAGTCAGTGCACCTGCCCAGAGCTCCCCCCTGCCCCCCACTTTGACCACGACTCCCGCCGGCCTCCTGCCCTCCACACCCGGGTGAGAGGCTGCTGAACGACTGTCTAGACCCACGCATTCACCCTCCGCTCTGGGGGCCCTTGGGTCTTCAGTCCACCCTCCCAGCTTCTACACCACAGGCCAGGGCAGAGAGGGAAATGCAGAGAGATGGATGCTGGGGTCTCAGGAAAGTCACCATCCGCGTCTCAGACAGCGCCCTGCCATCTGCCTGTCCTGAGCTTCTCCCTCTCCACTACTGCTTTGCCCCCCAGCCCTGCACTTCACATCCACCTGCAGCCCTCAGCCCCGCACTGGGATGATTTCCCTTCCACCTTCATTCAGAAACGTCCTTCCATTTCCTTCCTTGTCCCCCCACCAGTCATTGTCTCCTTTTGGGGGAACCACAGGGGTGTGGGGACAACCCCACTGCACTCGTTAAGGACATTGTCGCTGGACAGCAGACCTCTTGCTCTCTTCAGTACGTGAACTTGTCCCTCTTTTGGGATCTTTTGCATAAATTAATAAACAAGTTTTGCTTCCCCTAATAGGAATAGATCAGTGTGTCCGTGCATACACAATCCTCTTCCCTGACAACTTCTTCAGGCTCCTCTCCTTCCTTGAGCTGGCGGAACTTCACTATCCCACATGCATGCCATTGTCTGCATGTGGCGTTCTCTTCCCCTGTGACTTTATTGGGCTGTTGTCAGTCACAGCTCACGAGTCATGGAGTCCAGCTCACAGATCTGCAGCCAGGAGTCAAGCATGGTTCTACCTGACTCCAGATCAAGAGAGGAGACACCCTTGGGGCGCCTGGGTGGCTCAGTTGGTTAAGCGACTGCCTTCGGCTCAGGTCATGATCCTGGAGTCCCGGGATCAAGTCCCGCATCGGGCTCCCTGCTCAGTGGGGAGTCTGCTTCTCCCTCTGGCCCTCCCCCCTCTCATGTGCTCTCTCTCTCAGGCTCTCTCTCAAATAAATAAATTAAAAAATCTTTAAAAAAAAAAAAAAAAAGAGAGGAGACACCCAACTAAGGAAGGGGTCACCAAACAGGCTCCCTGCCTACTTCCTTTTTTGCCTGCTGAAGTTTTGGTGTGACCCATTCCATTGCTGCTCAGCAAATATTCATTCTCCTGTCCCCTCTCCATGTGGGACATGGACACACGAGTTGTTTTGGGGGATGGAAGGTGAGCAGGCATGATGGAAGTGAGAGCTCCATAGGGCACCACATGACTTTATGCTCAGCCCTTGCGCTCCTATCCTCCACAGTGAGAAAAACATGTCCCAGGGGGCCACTGGTCCAGAACGAGAAAACACCAGGGCAGAAATGAACCCAGCAGTGTGGAGCCAAGTGCATTCAAGCCCTGCAAACGGCAGCCAACTCACGCTTCCTTCAACAAGAAAAGGTATTTCCTCCCAGGAACTATCGATACTTGGGTTTCTCAGATCCACAACATTATCACAGCAAAGTCTGACTAATCCCCTCTCCCATGTGCTGGTGTGACCAGTAAAGAGTAAAATATAGCCACAAGGCTTACAGGATAAGAGAAAGAGAAAACACTAAGACCTTAGAAAATTCACAAAGTCAGCTTTTAGTGAGAGCTGTGTTTATAGACAAAAACTTCCACATGCTTTCCTAAAAACACACCCCTAACTGGCTGATCCACAAATCCCTTCCTAAAGACTGTCGGGAACACCGTGTTTCCTCCTGTCCTTGTGTTTACATAGAGGGAGCTCTGTGGGATTACCAGTCCTGCCCCCACACCCACCGGTCCTGCCCCCCAGACACACCCGTCCTCATTCCACCCCAGGGGAGGTGAACTGGTTTCTGTTACTGGTAAACTTGAGAGGAGAAACCAGGTTCCCTAAGAAGGCCCTTTCTTTTCTCCTTTGTTTACTTTCTGCCTGCCTGCACAAAGTACATAATCTAGTCTGTTCTCTACCCTGCTGTAAGGGGTCTCCCCCAGGTAGGAAAACTTAGTGACCAGGTGAGTGGATAAGTAGAATTAAGGGATGTTACATTCAATAAAAATTATATTCTATTTTAAAAATGCTATAGGGTACCAAAAAGTAAAGAGAAAAATAAATACATACATACAATTACTCAGTACATTACTGAGCAACACCAGGGGGAAAAAAAACCCAACCACTTCAAAGATTCAGAAACAGCTTTTCATTATTCCATCTCATTGAAACTTGATTTGATTTAGTCCGTTTTGAAAAAAGGGACACATTGTAAATTTACACCAGTTACAATGATATAATGTAGCCAAACCCTTTAAAATATTCCATCTTCAAAAAAGTATAATTCATAAAAAATTCAAAAAAGGTTATTGGTAATAAATTTTGGTCCCCAGTGGTTGGGCACCTATATTATTTCCCAATGGGTTCCCCATGCAGGGAGGAAAGACATTAATTAATTAATTAATGATATTAATTACTGGTCTTCTAAGATTTTCAGCCTAAAATAATTTGCTGTGACACAATTTAGAACAATATAAAAATTATGTCTGGCAAGGAGGAGAGCAATGGGTTTTATCTAAGATCCATGAAGGGGTAAGCAAGAGATGTCCTGTATTCACACACCCCCACCTTGGACCAGCATGAAGCACATGTCTCAAAGATCCTTAGGTAAAGTAGATTTCCATGGTAGGATCTGAAACAGGCTAAGCTATAGAAAAACTACCTTAAGTCAATTAAACATGTGGCCATTCATCCTTCTGTGCTGGAGTACTGATCAATCTTAGCATAAATAACAGCTGGGACCTTCAAGAGAACTGTCAATAGTTCTCAACAGCTAATGAGACTGAACTCCTGCCGGAGATGAAAAAAAAAAAAAATGTGTGCCATTCAGACATATGTGGTGAATTCAAAACACAGCCTCTTGTTGGGAGGACTAATAACAGTAATGAGCAACGGAAGTTTCTGAAAAAGGCCCATGAAAACTTTAGTCAACAATTGAAGGGGAAAGGAGCTTAATTAATGAATTGCTAGTTATTACTACCAATTTCCTAGGTTTTCACCAAGGTTTTCATCTCTAGCTACACCTTGCAGCTTCCACATAATGAAGTCTTTAGGAGGTAGAGACTCCATACAGTGAAAATGTTTTCTAAGAAGGTTCATCTGGAACATCTCAGGCTGACTCTGTGCAGAGGGGACTTTCTTCATCAGAACCAACCTTTTTACCTTCTAGGAAAACGCATATCCAGAGACTTCTAACAAATCTTTATAAAGTAATGAAAAACTGTTTTTCCACTTATATGTATCGTAGATAAATATTACATAAATATCATAGATAGTCATCAATCTATTTAGAAAAACCAGTTAGGCACATCAAATTGCTATAATTCTAGTCAACAGTGAAACTTCACACTGTAGTGATTTCCATACTTCTATCCAAGTAAATGTGTTTTAGTTGTTGGAAATACCTGTTAAATAGTTCAAAGACCTCCTTTACTGTCTTCTCTGACCCTAGGAGTCTCTGGATCACTGATTTAAAGAGCCCTCCTATGAATACCCTGTCTAAGTAGAGTCAGAATGGCAAACAAGTCTCCTACTATAATTAAATACTGCCAGGATGGGGGGGCGGGGAGGGGGGAGAAACAAATTCTTATCCATGCACCCCTGTTTGGATAGGGATTCTTAATTCACCTGGTGGTCACCTTGGAAAATTACAAGGTGGCTGGCAAAGGAATGAACAATGGAGAGATGGGGTTAATGAAGCAACAGTGGGGACATTGCTCTCAGAGCTGACTTGTGCGAGATTCCACAGAGAACCTTGCTGGATGTACAGAGGGATCCTGGGGACCAGAGAAAAGGATGTTAAAAGCAAAACCAGTGCTCTAAGCCTTCCTTGGACTGCTAGAAATCCAGGCATTTAGATTGGCTCCATCTCTGATGATTCCTTACTAAGTCCATTGATGAGAAGTATTCCAACGGGTTTCCAGGGCATGTCGTAACCAAGTGGTGTTGTGCAAATGATGAAGAACGACTTTTTATCTCTTTGGAAGCAAGAGAAGTGAGACTAGAATATATTTTCTATGTTCATATTATACAATTGAAAACATAAATAATGGAAGAGAGCGTGGAAGAAAAAGAAGGAGACAGGCAGGAAATAAGAGTTTTACATATCTGTAGATAGAAATCAGATTCTGCTGTTGGGAGTACAAATCAGGAGACCTAAAATGTTTATACCTTCTGATCCAGTAATATCATTTCTAGGAATTTCCCCTAAGGAAATAGTCATAAATATTAAGCTTTGAAATCACCTAAATATCCAATATTAAGGGGATAGTTAGTACATGTTTACTTTGCAGTTGCCAACAATTATTATTATAAAGATCTTATAATAATACGGAGGCTTTTTATGAAATTCAAAAGGACTCACAGTTGTAAGCATATTACATTTCTTAAAGATTTTATTTATTTATTTGTCAGAGAGAGAGAGAGATAGCACAAGCAGGGAGAGCGACAGGCAGAGGGAGAAGCAGGCTCCCCGCTGAGCAGGGAGCCCAGTGTGGGACTCAATCCCAGGACCCTGGGATCACTGACTTGAGCTGAAGGCAGACAGTTAACTGACTGAGCCCCCCCAGGCATCCCAGAACATATTACATTTTTAACTGTGAAAATGGACAGTAAAAAAAAAAAAACCTCAAAGGAAATATATTAATGAAATCATGAGTGATTTTTATTTTCCTTTGTGTAGATTTCTGGTTTTCCAAGTTTTCTTCAAAGAGGAGACACTACTTTCATAATTTATATATATGAGAGAACACTAAGGTGTTCCCCCTCAAGCTTCCCCCCTCATCCAGAGGACAGTGAGCTGTGGTGTCCACGATTGTGGTGGTTACATGGAAAAGGGATTTTACAGATGTAAGAAAGGTTCCTAATCAGTTGACTTTGAGTTAGTCAGAAGGGAGGTTATCCAGGCAGATTTAATCTAATAGGTAAGCCCTGAACAGCCAGGAAGTTTTCTCTGGCTGGTGGCAGAAGGGGAGGTCAGAGACCATCGAAGCATGAAAGGGCACCACTCATGGCTGCCTCCTGGGGGGATGGAGGGACTGTATAAACTACATCTTCTACTTTCAGTGTGTTGGTGCCTTGCTGACCCTGGAGGGACCGGCCTCCCAGACTTAGATCATTCCTAAAGATGGTAAACAACTCATCTGAAGATCACCTTCTAAATGCAAACCAACTGATCCAGAGCCCAGAGCCCAATGTATTCTATGAGATTCTCACACTCTGGGCCATGATCCACCGGTCCTAACAACCCCAGGGCCAGACACCAGACAGCTCCTGGCAGCCCCGATGCCCCAGAGTCCTGAAATGATGTGAGCTAGCCAATCCTGAGCACGCTCACCCCTCTTTCCCTTGGAAGCCACGATAAAAGGTCTGCCCCTACATTTCCTCTCCTTCCCTCTGCCTCCTGGCTGACCCTGCAGCTTCCCCGTGTGGCCTGCCTATGCACCCTCGCCTCAAGGGAACCTATGAGAAACAAGCTGTCTTTGCAATAGAAATTATCTTCTGATCTGATGGTCTAATGGAACCTCAGATTTTATATTAATATGCTGTATTTTAAAATAGGGCCCATGTGCCACAACCAGAATGCAGCTGACGGGACCCCAGGATCAGACACTCTGCCAACACCCAGCAAGGGGACAGGGACTTCAGTCCTACAACCACAGGAAACTGAACCGACCAACACCCAGAGGAGCCTGGAAAGGCCTTCTTCCCCACCAGGCCACTGCTCAGAATCTTGTTGGGCGGCTCCTTGATTTCAGCCTGCTAGTCACTGAGCAGAAAACTCAGCCCAACCTGCCTAGATTACTCAGCTAGAAAACAGTGAGGTAATAAAGGGGTATTGTTTTTTAATTTATTTATTTCAAGTCATCTCTACACCCAGCCAGGGGCTTGAACTCACGACCGGGAGATCAAGTGTCACATGCTCTTCCGACTGAGCCAGCCAGGTGCCCCCGGGATATTGTTTTAAGGCCCGAGGTTTGTGGTAATTTATTACACAGCACACGAAGCTAATACAATATATATAAAGATTAAGACTCTATATGTGCATATTCATATATTATTTGTAGACTGCTTTAAATGCATATAAAATTTGCATTTCCTCAAATCCAGACAAATCTTATCATCTTGTTTACATTTTCAGGACACAAGGGGCATGTTAATTCTGGCTTTTAACAGAATTCGCAACTACAAAAAGCAGTCGCCAAAGCCCTGTCCTGCTGGCGCATCTCCACCTGGTGTATGAAAGCCGTGGGGTACCAGGCTGGGACGTGCATCCGGGGTTCTTTGCAGAGGTGTGAATCGCTCACCCTTTCCACACGAAGATGCCTGAGCCAGCTGGAAATGCCCCATCCCCGATCTGGCCCGCGGTCACATCTCACCACGGAGGCTCACACACCGAGTGCGGCGGCCACCCCCGCCATCTGTCAGCGTGGATCCAGGGAGACACCTGCAGGGACGCTGACCATGTGGCGAGCATCCCGTGGCTCCTTCCGTGACACAGTCCCATCTCTGGAGCATCAAGAACAGCGCCTTCCTGAAAGTTCACCCATGTTGACAAGTAGTTATTTCCAATCTTAGTCAGAAGGTTATGCTATGGATATAAATTTTTAAAAGCAAATTCTAAGATTGAATGAATGGGTACCACACAACCCCCGTGTCTGTGGTACTGAGCCAGGAGCTGGGATGGGCTGGAGTCAGTTAGGTTGGGTGTGGCCCCGTCTCCCTTCACACTACACTGATCCTCAGACCTCGTCCTTGTCAGCAGGTGCTCTGTTCAGAAAGATCTGCGAGGGCGCCTGGGTGGCTCAGTTGGTTAAGCGACTGCGTTCGGCTCAGGTCATGATCCTGGAGTCCCGGGATCGAGTCCCGCATGGGGCTCCCTGCTCAGCAGGAAGTCTGCTTCTCCCTCTGACCCTCCCTCTGCTCTCTCATGCTCTCTCTATCTCATTCTCTCTCTCAAATAAATAAATGAAAATTAAAAAAAAAAAAAAAAGAAAGAAAGATCTGCGAGTCCAGCCGCCCCGGGGAAGGCAGGCCCCAGATGAGAGGCTCCAGGGTCTGGGTCTCAGCTGCCAGGTATCCCTGGCAGGGAGCACACACCCCAGCCACTGCCCCAGTCCACACTGGAGGCTTCTGCTCCTCCACATGTGGCCTTTAGCTGTTTGCCATGGAAATCTCACCGTCCCTGCCCCGGGAGGGCTGATGATTAATGGATGGAATTCTTTGAGACACTCAGAGAAAATCCTTTCCTTTTTGAGCCTTCCCATTTGCCTCCTGATTCAAGCAGCTGCTGTTGTTCTAATTCACCTCCCCGATACTAATTGTTATGACTTAACCTTAATGGGCCCAAGACTCTATAGAACAACCACTGAGAAGCTCTCTGCAAGTCCTGCTTCTGTCTGCACCCTGGCCGTCTGTCCCTGCGGGTACTCCCCATACTGCCCGGCCCCTCTGCTACAGAAGGATCAGAGGCTTCCATTACGTGCACTCACTGCCAAGAGCCTGAGTGGCCAACTGTGCTGGGGAACCTGGGCTAAGGGGGTCTCAGACCTGCTGGAGCAAAGGTAAGCTGTGACTCGATCTTGTGGTTTGTGGAGACACACAACCTTACATGTCTCCTCCATAATATTTGTCCAGCTTTCTTCTGAGTCTCTGTTTGGGGTGGGGGTGAGGTAAAGGTTATCTGAGTGGAAGACCCAAACACGAAGAACAGGGACTAGGAAAAGTGTGAATCCATAATGGGTCCACTGACCTCTGAACATCACTGTGAGATCAGCCTCACTCTTCGTGTCGACCCGTGGTGGCTCATGGTCTCTGTCTACGGCTTGTCACATGGAACCAGCCTCCAGGCAGCACACTCTAGTGACAAGGATAATCCCATACTCCCAAAATCTGAGTAAAGAAAAATACATCTTCGACAAAATAACAACATATGCTGGAAAAAATGCAAATCAACCCCAAGAATTCATTTGGGGTTTAACAAACATTTCTATCTGGTAGGAGCTCTTCTGCTAAAGAAAGACACAACAGTAGATACAAACTGATCACCACACACTCACGTGCACACACACACACACACACACACACGTAAGTCTCCCATCTCATCTGAAGTCCTCATACACGCCCCAAGGCCCTATGTGACCTGACCGCATCACCTCCATTACTCATCTCCTACTACTCACTCTCTCAAACTCTCTGTTCCAACCACTCTGGCCTCCTTCCTGTTCCTTGGATATGTCAATCAAGTGCAGACCTCAGGACCTTTGCACAGCTTTTCACTCAGACTGCAATACTCTTCCCAACACCCACAAGGCTCTTTCCTTCCCTTTCTTGAGGGTCACATTCCAATGTCACTTTCTCCATAGGCTTTCCACAGACACATTTTCTAAAGTTACAACCCCATCCCATTAGCCTCTATCCATCCTTCCTTGTTCAGAACAAACAAGAAAAGATTGGAGGAGAAGGCACATTGGGTCCAGAGGTCCAGAGGGGCCTGGATCTGACCATATTGCAATTCCATACCAATCCCAAGGTCCATCTGCTCTTGCTGAGGGTCCATCCTGGCCCTATAGATTCTTTGTAACGCCAATCTCACTTTTCCTCTGGACTCATCCCCTTCTCCCCAGCCCCCTGCACATGAAAGGGAGATTTTTTTTCATGTGTTTATGGAATAAACATGGTAGAGGATCAAGGACTTTGTTTTCCCCATGCTCTCTCCCCAGTGCTCAGAACAGCCCCTGCCCCAGAAACGCCCCTGTTTCTTTTGTTCAATGAACAGGTAGATGGTGTGGCCCTGGATTTGGTGGGGCCCAGGACAATAAGGGGCACATACAGAGATGAAGAAGAGGGGGTGCCCCACCAGTAGCAGATGTCCAAGTCCTGAGACAAGAAAGCCAGCCTGGCAGGAACATTCTGACTCAAAACTGGCCACACAGGTTGGGGCCAAACCACAAAGCTCCTTGAAGAGTCATTTAAGAACTGTGGACACTTAACCCATAGGAGCAATTATAATCCATCGACTGTTTGAGTCAAAGAAGGGGCTGTGGCCACAAAGAAGCAGAAACACTTTGTGGTAGAGATGACTTCTGTCCTCCTAGTATCTCTTCCTCCCTTTTCCCGTAGGAACAGAATCTTAACTCTACTCGGGATGACAATGTGCCCAGCTAAAAGGCTACATTTCCCATCTGCCCTTGCAATAAGGTGTGGCTGTGTGACTAAATTGTTTGTGGTCAATAAAATAGAAGTGAACATGTGTGGAAGATTTCTGGGAAGTCTTCTTAAAGAAAGTTGATACTCCCTTTTCTCCCTTCTCCCCATTCCCGTTCCTGCTGCATGGGATGCAGACATGATAGCTGGAGCTCCAGCAGTCTCTTAGACCATGAGTCAGACATGGTGATAAGAACCACATGCTGACAGTAACCAAGTAGAAGGAGACTGGCCCTTGATGACATGCAGGCACTGTACACAGCCTGGACTGCCACCCCTAACTTCTCCAGAGAAAAGAAGCTCTCATGGTTTAAGTCACTATTATTTGGGGTTTTCTGTTAAATGCTGCCAGTATCTTCCAGCTAAGGACCACTGGAAGCACCCCTAGAGCCGAACACGTGTTTATTACTCATCGCAGTGAGAGCATATGAGAAGAGACCTACAGGGTTTGGCTTTTGGGCCAACAGAAAGTTGATACTACAAAAATGGGGGTTGAATGAATATAGTGTAAGAAACAAAACCCTAAAATGTAATGTGGTTCTTTCATATTTGACAAATACAAATTCAAATTTCTAGTTGAACATGACTTAATAAATTGCTAATGCCACTCAGACTTCCGGTCACGTTTAAAGTCCACATATTTGTTCTAGCGTATTTTTTGTTAATTTTACATTCTTAAAGCCCTTCATCTGTACATGAGCAAATTTCAGAGTTTGATAGATCGAAGTTTGTGTGATTCAGTTAGCACCAGTTGGGATCAGATGAAGGAATAGTATACTCTTCATTTTTCAGAATACTAAAATTATTCACATAGGTTCTGAAATACACTAAGTCAAAATTGGATGATATTTGAATTAATTTGGGGGTTGCAATAAGTAATCTATTTTGAGCTCATTTTATAGGTGAAAAATAGTTGCTCTGTGCCTGAGGCAAAAATCCAAGAATAACAAGACTTCCATGTAATTGTCACCTAATGTAGACATTGTTGAAAGAAAGTAAATCAAATTGATCCAAGATGTGAGGAGAAATACAATATTCTACTCTAGATTAACTTAGCTATTAAAGGAAGCAAGGATGATCATAAAAGGTAGATAGAAGAAAATCACTGTTCTGTAAATGGCTTTGAATGTGCATGTGATTTTTTTAAGAGGTTTTAAAATATGATTATATAAAGTTCTAGAATTTCACAGCAGGAACTGGATAATGAAATGCTGCCCAGAGGCAATCATCCATACAAACATCCATTCATTGATTCAACAAATATTTATGGAGCATATAGGATGAACTTGATTCTATACAAAGAACCAAGAATAAACGCCTTGAATTCAAAGAGCTTACAGGCTGCTGGAAGAGAGAGAATAAGAATAAATAAATATTCACCCAAAAAAAAGTGTTCAGAGAGTGGTGGAAGCAGTAAGATGGGAATACGGGTGATGAGCACCGAATCCAGCCTGGAAGGTAAGGGTGCTTTCAGAGGGAGAGACATCAGTGCTGGATCTAGGGAGGCAAATGGGGCGCTTCCAGGAGAAGTTTTTTCATGCAGCAGAAAGCATATGTATATAACACAGAGGGAACAGAGCAGATGACGTACCCAGGATGCAGACATCATTTGGTGAAGAGGATCCAGTGTAGAGCACGACTATTTAGGCCAGGCAAAGATGGATCTGGATGGGTAGCCAACCAAGAGATTTCTTCCATGACACATGCAAAAGCCACTATGGTGACATTTTGTCATGAAGTGTTATTGTGGCAAGAGGTAAGTAATATGTTCCATCCTAGGAAACTTAGCTTTGACCCTGAAGGAGATGGGGAGCCCAGCTGAAAAATTTGAGGCAGGGGAGGGACCTGGCCGGTTCTCGTTTAGAAATCTCTCTTCTGGCATTTGCAGAACAGTTGGGCCAGAAGAGAAGACAGAACTGGAGTGGGTGACAGCTGCCATAGTCATCCCAAGCAAAACTGCAAAGAGTCATGACTTGTAGTGATTGGGCTGAAGAGCTCTGGTGGCCTGGAAGGAATGAGGTCAGATTTTAATACAAGCAATGAAGAGAAGTCGGGGCCTGGAGGCTCATGTGATTTCGTGTTTTGGAGACCCAGTGAGAAGGAGTGGGGGGTCTGGTGGACTAAAGACATTCTGTGGAACAGAGCTGGTGTTAATAACATCTTCGATGTTGAGAGAAAGTCTGCACAAAGGGCAGAGAAGCGACTTACAAGGGACAGAGGAGGAGACCGCTGATTCAGCTTGGGCCCCGAGGAAGGTGCAGAGTGGGACAGAGCCCCTGGATAGAGGGATGGCGGCAGACGAAGGACAGTGAGGAGGAAGAAGCTGCGTGTGTCAGGTCCCAGGTAAATTGTGAGCAGCAGAGGAAGGACTTGGGGAGTGAGTTAAAGATGCTATTTGACCTTTCTGTGGGTTGTGTAGCAGAGATCCATTTAGAGACCTGAGCGAGGGTAAAGTATTCGGAATTAAAAGCTGCCTGAAGATGGACCAAAGGTAGTTGTTATACTACAGCCGAGGGAGATGGTTTGTTTCTGATGTCACCCGGGCGATTAGCAAGGTTATTTATTTATTTATCTAGGCATCATATGAACAAAAGGCAAAAGCATGATTGAGCTCCCCCAGGGAAAGTGAGGATGGCAGCAAGAAGGCCAGCCCTTCCCCAGCAACAGCATGTGTGACAGGTGATTGGCAAGTCAGCCCAAGGCGACGAGGAAAGCCAGATAGGGTGGTAATCACCAATGATAACTTGCATCCTGGGGTCACTTGCCAGGCTCAGAAAATGGGAAGGCATGAACCCAGAAGTCCAGAACGTGGGAGAAAAAATCAAGATTAGAATGAATCAGAGCATAGAAGTATCAGCACAACAACTTTTATTGGGAAAAGGTACCTTCAGAAGCTGTGGTCTTTGATGTGGGTCTTGAGGTGCAGCTAGGCCCTGTGTGTGTGCCCGAGGATTGCGCTGGAGGAAAGGGTCATCTGAGTTGGCAGATTATGAACAGTTAGGTCCTACAAGAGGCAGAAGTTTGGGAGCTAATCCAAAGGGACATGTAACTTGTGGGAGGTTGTGACAAAGGCTAAGCAAACATCTAAATATTCACAAAATCTGTCCCTTGCTAATGTCACTGTGCCTCCTGAGATCCCGGGGGTGGCTCCCAGCAGGAAGACCTGCCTCCTTCCCCGCTCAGCTCACAGGCCATGGGTCCCAGGCTTTAAGAGCTTTAGCTCTTTGCTCCTGATATCATCCTGCTCTTACTTACAAGAGACCACCCGCCCTGCTGGCCAGTTTAAGCTGGAAAGGGACTTGTGAAAGGATCTCAGGGGTCCAGATGGACACTCGAGCATGGACTTGATAGCAGGAACGAAGCCTGAGGCCACCGTGAGGGTCAGGCCCTATGAAGACCCTAGCGCTACCCACAGGACGCAGACCCCATGCGGCTGAGCCCCGGTGCCTCAGACCCAGGCCCCCACCACTGTCACTGCCTGAACAAGAATGCTTGGCTGCCCCCCTTCCACAAGACCCCCCACTTCCTCAGATTCAGAGTCCCATAAGCACATCTGATCACAGGCCCAGGTCAGGTTTCTGCATCCTGGCCCGAGGGCCACTGGGAATGTATTTTTCTGGCTTCTACCATGGGGAGTTGGAACAGAAAAATGGCAAATAACTACCACGTTTCCTTTGGGGGAGCACCTGTTCTTTCAAAGGAGAAGAAAGAGAAGGAGAAGCAGCAGACTGAAAATAATTTATTTCTTTAAGATTTTATTTATTTATTTCACAGAGAGAGAAAGCACAAGCAGGGGAAGCAGCAGAGGGAGAGGGAGAAGCAGGCTCCCCGCTGAGCAGGGAGCCCTACACCCTGGCTCAATTCCAGGACCCTGGGATCATGACCTGAGCTGAAGGCAGATGCTTAACCAACTGAGACACCCAGACACTGCCTGAAGATAACTTGAACATACTCTCAGCAATGACATATTTGAGCAGGCAAAACCCCCTACCTAAGGGACAAAAACTCTCAAATTGCATTAATAAACTCTATTAGCCTATGTGCTGCTTGCAAAAGACAGATAAAAAATAAAATCATGCAGCCAGCTTACAAATAAAAAGATGAATGAATATCAGTCAGGGAAACACTTGCAAAAAAGAAATCAGAGCACAATGAATACCAGACCAAGTAGAATCGAAGGCAAAATGAATTCAGTGTGACAATGAAGAGCATTTGTATCAATTTAAGGGATAATTCATAACAAAAGGCAAAGAGTCATGAAATCCTCAAGAAACAAAAAGCATGTCATCAAAATCTGTAAAGCAAAGGAGATTGAAATAAAAAGAACATTTGACTGAAAACAACAGAAATGGAGTCAGGCATGAAATTCAGTGAGAAACACACCACGCACAACTGAAGCCGGGACACAAGAAGGTGAACAACGTCAGGGCGAATTCATGAATACGCTCTATCCTGTGCACTCACAAGGAGATGGTCTGCTAATATGTGTGCACAGAGTTACTACCAAAAACATGACCTTAACTAAAGACGGGTAGAAGTTACATATTAATAACAACTTCAATAAAATACTTCCGGACATTTTAAAACATCCTCACAAATTACTTTTGACTGAAGACTAAACACAAGTACACTTTCTAAAAATGTCTGTCCTTTTCATTAGGGCTATAGGATGTCCACCTTAGGGTATGTGGTCATACCTTTATTTAAAAGCAAATCTCGGGACGCCTGGGTGGCTCAGTCGTTAAGCGTCTGCCTTCGGCTCAGGTGATCCCAGGCTCCTGGGATCGAGTCCCACATCGGGCTCCCTGCTCAGCGGGGAGCCTGCTTCTCCCTCTGCCTCAGCCTCTCCCCCGCTTGTGTTTTCTCTCTCTCTCCCTGACAAATAAATAAAATCTTAAAAAAAATAAATAAAAGCAAATCTTTTTCTTTAAATGCTTTCACTATTAAAAGAGGAATAATAAAGTCTACGTGAACAAAGCATTTACTCGAAACAGCAATAAACTTTAAAAATTGGAAAAGGACGGTCCCAAGGAAGCTGGAGGAATGCAGCAGTGAAGATCAAATCAGAAGTTAATGAATGAAAAGGAAGCATATTAAACTAATCCCAAAGCTGATTTTTAAAACAGCTAGAAATAACAATTTAAAAATAATTTTAAAATACTTTTATAAGGAAAGCTACCAAATTTTAAATGTCAGGGGGGAAAAAAGGATGGTTTTCCAAAAAAAAAAAAAAAATTAAATCATCAAACTTAACTTGAGAAAAGATACAAAATATTTGTCATCAAAATTACCTCCAAAAAAGACCACAAACCTGAAACCCATATCTTGGTTGCTAGTATTGTTTTCCTGTAAAAGGAATCAAGGCTCCTTAGAGAAATGACAAATTCAAAGACAGGATGAGCCTGGAGCATCTTATAAGGCCAGAAAGTAAAGAAATGCTGAGGGAAAAATAAAGAAGAAGAAGAAGAAGAAAAAGATAACCCACAATGCCAAGGGATATAGGAGCCAACTAAAATCATTCCCAATGGCCTGAAACTGGAAAAAATTGAGCAACAAGAGAAATAAGATACTATTTGATCACAACCCAAAATAAAAGATCAATATCTATGAGTCCACACAGATATAAATAAATAAATAATTGAATAACTAAATAGAAGGGAGAGAAGAGACAAATCTCCCATGCAGAATTCCAAATAAATTATGTAGATACTCTGCCCTCAAGAAGGTGGAGTATGGCTCACTACCCATTAAGTGTGGGCTGCACAGAGTGACTTTGTTCCCAAGACTAAAGAATGGAAGGAGGGGGTAGCTTTATGGTGGAGAAACTGGACGAGCATGGCCTCAGCCAGATGACCAAGGCCAGCATCAGTAGGGATGTCCTGTCGATAGTATGTATTTTTGATAGGATGTAATGAGAAATGCACTTTACCTCTGTGGTCCTTCTCCCCAAAACCCACAGTTCTTATCAAACCATGAGAAAAACTTCTGGCAAAACCCAACAGGACATTCAACAAAATACATGACCAGTACTCCTCAAAACTATCAAGATTATCAAAAACAACGAAAATCTGAGTATGTGCCACAGCCAAGAGGAGCCTCAGGAGACAGGACTCCTAGATGTAATGTGGTATCTAGGATGGGATCCTCAGACAGAGAAAGGACAGGTAAAAATGGAAGAGTTTGGAACCAAGAATGAGCTTTGTTAATAGTAATGTATTGGCTCATTCACTCTAACAAATGTACTATTTCCTTGTAAGATGTTAACAATAAAGGGAAGGTGGGCATGAGGTATATGGGGACACTGTGTTAGCCTTTGACTTTTTTCTGTAAATCTGAAACTGTTCTACAAATATATGTTAATAAATATTCAGGTAATATTTATTAATTTTTTACCATTTCAGGGAAATGGTCATTGATGACAACGCTATAGAGCACAGGAAAACATGCAAAGCTTTTACTCACTTTAAGTAGCTAAAATAATCAAAATTGACAGAGGTTGCCTGTGAATGGATAGATATGAAAGCCTAAAATATTGGCAAATTGAATTAAACATGTGGCATTCCCAGTGAAGTCAGAAATAAGACCACAGTGCCTTGTAAGTTCTCTAGTGTTTATCATGTTTCTGTAAGTGGAGCATAAACTATCATAAGGTAAGCATTAGGAAGAAGAAGAACCCCAGTGGAAAAGAGGCAAAAGCATCATATTTTTAAAGACATCATTGTCCTTTTAGGGAAAAAAATGAAAGGATCTATTTTGAAAAATGCATCAGAGGCAACAGAGAGTGCAGGAAGAATTTCAGGGTCAACATCAATACGAAATGCTACAACTTTACTCTGTATTGCCCATAACCTGTTAGAAAATATACTAGAAAAAAATCAACAGAAAATTCAAAATACCTGTCTACAAAGAAATGGGTGAAAGCGGATAGACACTATGAAGATAGCCCAGGGCCAAAGAGAGACAGAAGAATCCAGCCAACAGCAGAAGTTAGAAAAAGAACAGGGAAGGGTCTCACGGGAGAAGAAACGCCAAGAAGGAATTATGAACTGCTGTATGTGGCAGGGATATCATAGAGGGTGGTGAGCGAGGAGCCTACTGGATTTGGCTGTTAACCCTCTGCAAGGCCCCGGGCTCACTGCAACCTCTGTGATCACGCGTGTGCATGTGCCCTTGAGGATAAAAAGAAACACAAAACTTCTGAGGATTTCTTTCATCCAAAGCCAGGTGTAAGTCTCAGACATTTCAACAGTTTTGACCATTTCAGTAACCATTCAGCTCTCCCAAAAGTGTGAAATTAATGCCCTGGGAAAACGCAGCCTGTAAGTCTGATGGATCATTTAAGACCAGGAAAGAATAGGCAGTCTGGAAAGTTTGCTGCAAGAAAAAACAACTTTTTCACCCTTTTTCTGATGCGTTCAATATTCCATTAGCAACAGCCTCCCTGCTGACATGGACCTCAGCTAATGACTTTTAGGAATCAATTTCTTTTTCTGAAATCTAACTTGCTCTAAAAACCAGTAGTCAAGACTTGACCAAAATAAAGGCATATACAGTGATCTACTTCAATATAAGTAGTGCTCATTCAGTTCCAAATTCAAAGAATTGAGAAATAGTTACTGAACCATTAATACACTTACAAAAAGAAGAAGGAATCTAGACCACAAACATGACTTCAGATCAAAGGATAGTGTTTACAATCACTAACTTTGGGAATAACTTTATATTTTGGGCAGTTTTGAGGTATAACCGATGTACAGAGAATCACATGCATGTACTGTGTGCAAATTGATGGGCACAGATAGAAATTACCCCTTTGTTTTAGGTTTGAGTCATTTATATGGTAAAAATGATAGCTAATTTAAAAACATAGTAAATGAATAATGTAAAGATCACAAAGACACCTGAGATTCATATTCCCTGAATGAATCACTTAAGTGCCTGATCCCTCTTTATCTCACATTATCAACATTAGAATATGTGTGAAAATAGTTCATAATGGTAAATAACTGCATAATTAGGAAATGTAGGTATCGCCAACCTGCCCACCCACTTCACAGCAAAATAGTTAAGATATGAATCTCTAGAAGAGAAGTGTTTTAAACTATTTTTAGAAGCAGGGGAAAGGCATACACAGAAAACAGTCTGAATATATAGTGTACAATTATCCACCAAGTAGCCATAGTTTCTGTGAATTAAATTGTTTTCCTCACTCACATCTGTTGCATTTTATAATGTAAATATTTTACCAAAATCTAACTTTATTGCAAAAGAAACTGACTTCTTCCAAAGTTGTAAAATGCAGTCATTTTTGCCCCCAGAGATAGAAACAAAGATAATTCAGACAAATTAAAGCAGATGAAAGTTGCATCGTGTGCCTTACACATACAAACCACCGATACTGGATCAAAAAGAGCGGACAGTCCACCGAAGGGGAAGGGAGGCTGTGAGGACAGTGGGGTGTGGCGCCGGTGGCTTGTGGGGGGCTGCTTGGCACCATATCCAGTGCTGCCTCCCACCGACTGGTCTCGGCTCCTCACCTCCCTTCCATAAAAGTACCCCTGGGGGCCCACAGGGGTTCTAAGGATTTAAAAAAAAATGATGTGGAAAGTTCTAGCATCACACTGAGAACATAATGGGTTTCAACAAAAGTGAAGTAGCTGCTTGAGGGAAAAGTTGAAGGTGACAGGACAATTCTGACAAAACCTGAGCTATGGAGTCTTCCAAAGGAGAATGGAAGTCTCTGGAGCGCCGTCAGGACTAGGCGGCTGAGAACAGGGTGGGGATGGACTGACCGCAAGGAGACCATTGCAGGGAATGAGAAACGTTTGTGGCAAAAACCCCAGATGACCCCGTGATTTTGAACACAGAAGGTGTCTTGGGGCAATGTCCACAGCTGTCATCAGTCACAGTTGTCTGAACCGGGCGAAGGCCCCCTGTGTGGGTTCTGACACTGGTGTCTCCGGATCCTCCTCTGCACCAGTGTCTGCATTAGAACCCAGATGTGGTCACCAGAGGTCACCAGCCAGCTTGCTCAGCTCGTCGGGGTCTCCTTCAACTCTGAGGTCCCCTGAGATGGGCGTCTGAGGGACCAGAGCGACTTCGGCAGGTTGGGCTCACATCCCGGGGGTTTCGGATCCTAGAATTTAGGTCAGCTTTGGTCACCCGAGCGAAGAGCATGGGGTCGGTCTGTTTGCTCTGATCCAGCACTTTAAGCGTCAATCCAGACTGTTCCAAACAATCCTGCTTAATCTCCCGCTTGAGGTATACACACTATTTTTATGTTTTTTTAAATGATATTTTGTGGCCCAGTCCAAGGAAAATACTGCAAATACTCTATATTTAGCATAAAACTGGTAGGGGAAAGAAGCAAAACCTCTCCATTTGGGTCCATGTCAGATAAACATCCAAAACACTTACTATGACCAACAGGTAACTTAGAAAGTCACAAATGGAGCCTTCTAGCTTCCTGCACTTTTTCCTCAAAACTGGGCATCCAAATTTTTTTTTTCAAAATATGACACAAATAGGGGCGCCTGGGTGGCTCAGTCGTCAAGCGTCTGCCTTCGGCTCAGGTCATGGTTCCAGGGTCCTGGGATCGAGCCCCGCATCGGGCTCCCTGATCTGCAGGAAGCCTGCCTCTCCCTCTCCCACTCTCCCTGCTTGTGTTCCCTCTCTCGCTGTGTCTCTCTCTGTCAAATAAATAAAAAATCTTTAAAAATATATATATGACACAAATAAGACACAAATAAACTCAATGGCAGGAACTAATGTTAGGCCAAGTGGCTCCCAGCCCTGGATAAAAGAATGGCCCTTCCTCTGGATCCGGACCACCAGTGGGAGAGACGATGATGACCTTCTGCAGAGCCGTAAGCCTCCATCCCCCATCTCCTGCCGCAGCCGACCCCTGGGCCCTCCAGCCCTCCTGGCAGCCTCCCTGGAGCATGACAGGGTGTGTCCTGGGCGGTTCCAGGGGCCACTCCGCAGCGGCCCCTTCCCCACTGCCATGAGCTGAGGCACCACCACCGGGACTGGGGGCGGTGGTCATGACCCTGAGGAAGGAAAGACAGCCACCCTCCACCCTGCCCCTACAGGCTACAAGGAGGACCGGCAAGGTTCCTAAAATAAACAATAGTAACACACACACACACGCCCTGAAGCCTGACTTAGGCCAGTCCTGCTGTGATCATCGGAATCAGAAACTTAGCAAGTCCATGGTGGCCACCCTTGTGTTTGTCACCAGACAAAAATAAGGGGCTGGTGCTGTCCACAGGGGAGGAAACTACCCTCTGGACCTACCTGGGGAACCAAGGTCAGAAATAGGTCTGCTCAGCTCAGGCAAAAGCTCTGAGCCAGGCTCGCATCCCAGCGAAGAGCAGTGTCTCCAAGCGGGGCAGGCCTCTGGCGGCCGCCTCCGCCTGCAGCCAAGGTCAGCAGGGCTGGGCACAGGGTCCGGGACAGAGACGGCTGGGCCGCAGCCTCCGGGGCCAGGACGCTTTGCCCACACCAGCAGTGCCTGCAGAAACTCCACAGTCAGCTGCCAGTGTTTCCTTCTTCCTCACAACAGAAAGAAGCTTCCAAACACCAAGCCCCCTGTGCTAGGTCCTGCATGAGCTACTTGAGCACCGGAAGGATGAGTAACTTACCGGCACTTTCCAATTCAAGCAGAGTCAGAGTGCAGACACACACTCACCCGCACACTTGTCCGCGTGCACGCACATCCCTCACACATACGTGTGTGCCACACACTCACACTCAGACGCATAGACATGTGGGACACACACACGCTCACACAAATCCACACGCCACTCACACATCCACATGCTCACACACTCACGTGCACACACTCTCACACGCACGTGCACGCACACACAGGAGAAGACTGAAGCCAGGAAGTTTCCAACGACTGACTGAATGAGGATGAATCTGTGGAATCGGGATGATAGCCCCCGTGTCCGGCCTCCCAGACCCGGGCTCCGGCGCAGACCGCAGAAGCATAATGGATAAGGAGCCACTGACCTCTTCTACCTTCAACACATGGACCGAATGCCTTCCGTGCCCCAGTCCCTCTGGAAGGCTCTGAGCACACAGTGTCGCATGTCTTCCGGCAGAGGACACAGACATCACTGGATAATCATGTGAACCCAGGACATCCAGCAAACCAACTGTTTTCCCAACCAAAGGGACAGACTCGACCGGCAGATGCCTTTTGCCTTTCCCCTTCTCCCTGCCTGGAATATGACTGTCATATCATCTGAGATCAGAAAAAGGATGGAGATTCAGAAACATAGCAGGAGCTGGGGCCACTGAAGACATGATACCTGGTACCAGCCCTGGCCGGCTCAGGCTTCTTGTTACACAGAGAATAAATAAACCCCAGTGTGGTTAAGCCATTGTACTCAGCTGTCTGCCTCATGCAGCCCAAGCAACCCCTGATAGGTACCTTGTAGGCTTGTGACATGATTACCTAGAAGATATTCACTGATTCCACCCGCACTCATGCTAACTGAGCCAGACCAAGCTAAGAAAAAATTTCAAATCCAGAATAAGCGTCCATCCAATTAGGAGAGAGAATTGCCCCGTCAAGACGGAAAGGGTCCGGTGAAATCGACCTGCTACCAAATAAATAATGCCTCCTGGGGGGATGGTACCAGCCTGGTGGTGGGGAGAACACAGAGAAGCTTACAATAGCCAAGAAAATCCTGGAGAAACAGGCAGACAAGGTCTAAGAGGTTCAGAAAATCTCCAGCAGCAGAAATCCTGCTATCGGCTTAATCAGGATGTCAACACTGCAGGTGGATTAATTCCATTCTGGCATCACTAGGCTCAGGAGTGGAGTTCAACACAAAGCTTGGATCCTGTGCCTACTTCTTGGCTGCATTTGTCCATTACAAACGTCTCTAGCATATTCTCACACCCAAATCCCAGGAAATTGCTTCTCGTAGAAGAATGTATTGGAGTCTGCTCTATACTCTAGCCAAAAGGGGGACACGTGCCCTGTGTCAACATCACACACTGACTCAGCCCCAGGGCCTCGGATTCCCTGAGCCTCTACATCCGAAATTACAAACTCCCTCTTGAGAGAATCTCATTAGTACTGCTGTCTGGCTTAATGAATCAGCCGTGGCTGTCGGCCAATCTCATGTATCACAGACCAAGGGTGGACCTTGTGGCCGGAAGCTGGGGTGCAGCGGTGGTGGACACAGCCTGCCCCAGTGGGGGTTGGGAAGGAACCCACAGAAAGTTAGAAAGTGCCACCCTTAGACACCTTCTTACAGCTAACCATTGGTATTTCCCATTACTTCCCTAAGGTCGCCCCACGGCAGCCGTGACCACCGTTCCATGTTCATGCTTCCCGAAGACCCCAGTGAGAAGACCTGCGTTTGGAGAAGGTTATTTTGAGGAGTTACACTGACCATGCTCCTCATTCCCACCCTGGCCACACTCTGGGGAAGTTCTACTGGGTTGTGCCATCTTAGAACACAGCTATAAACCCATAACCTAGTGGCAGTGTTTTCTTTATTAAGCAGAATCTGCTTTTTACTCTTTGGGCCCGTGAAGGGGAGGGAGTAGAATAAGCAACAGTGGAGAAAAGACCCCCTTCATGAAGCCCTTGGCTCTGGGGACAGAGACATCTACATTGGGATACGCATCCCAAAGCACTTAGCCAGGGTGCCGGGGAGCTAACCAAGGCTCAGACATGAAGCTCCCGGGGGCGGTAATGGCTAGCCTGTGCTTGAGGGAGTAAGTAGAGTCGTCCAGTAGAAGGATGCGTGACTTCTACGTTGGGTGGTGAAGGTGTACTCGTTACCTATTGCTACGTAAAAAATTGTCCCAAACTTAGCAACTTAAAGCCAAAGGCATTTATTTTCTCCCAGTTTTTATGGGTCAGGAGTCCAGGTACAGCTTGACTGAGTCCTGGCAGTCAGGGTCTCAAAGGCTGCAGCCAAGGGGTTGAGGGGTCAGCCCCCCACATGACTGTTGGCCTGATTCATTTCTTCGTGGGCCATTGATCAGAGGCTGCCTTCAAGCCCTTGGTCCCCCCAGGCCTTTGCAGGGGGCAGCTCACAGCACGGCAGCTGGCTTCGTCAAAGCAAGCACGACAAGCCCGGGAGGGCAAGATGGACGTCACGGCCTCTTGGGAATCCAGCCTTCCTGCAGGAGGTCAGTCCCAGAGGAAGTAGGAACGGGTTGTGAGCAGCCATACTGCCAGCCCTAATGTTGAAAGAGCAGGAAGCGTCCACTCACCCTGGAGAATGACCCAGACGGTGAGTCTAGCACTAAGGACTGCAGTTAAGAAGAACATGGTATAGGGGCGCCTGGGTGGCTCAGTCGTTAAGCGTCTGCCTTCAGCTCAGGTCATGATCCCAGGGTCCTGGGATCGAGCCCCGCATCGGGCTCCCTGCTCGGCGGGAAGCCTGCTTCTCCCTCTCCCACTCCCCCTGCTTGTGTTCCCTCTCTCGCTGTGTCTCTCTCTGTCAAATAAATAAATAAAATCTTTTAAAAAAAAAAAAAAGAAGAACATGGTACAAGTAAGCATGTGTTTCTTATCCATCAAACACGAACCTGTCGTATTGAGTTGGAACACTGTGACTAAGAGGCAAGGGGCATTTCCCAGCTTCCACGACTCGGCTTTACGTGCTATTCATGGAAATCCTGACTGTAACGTAGTATGAATAAAAGTGGCATTTAATTCTTATCAAACTGATAAAAAAAAGGCAGATCTGTTTTTATACATTTGAAAACCAGAGAGAAATAAGCAATCAACAGGTAAATAATATCTAGTTCTAGTATCTGTTCTTAAAAAGTGTACGTTCCCAAATGAATACTTTATCTCCTAAAGCTGAATTCACAAATACTTACCAGTGGGTGTTTTATGTCAAGTATCATTACCTACAGTTCAATCAAATTATTATGGAAGCTAAAGGTTAGAATATTGAGAATCACAATATGAAGAGAGAAAAGCGATTTCGACCTAATTGTCAAAGAACCAACCGAACACTTCCAGACCGCCTTCCCTGTCAGCCCGCTTCTACATGGCCTGCTTCATTCATTGGCCAAAATCACAATCAGAAGTGATAGTCAAGCTAGTGATAGGAAAGCTAGGAATCAGAGTTTTTTCTGTTCATGGGGTTTCAGAAGACACGGTGAAGATACTGGTTCAAATTGTGTTTATAAACTTGTGGATTAAAAATCATGATCACTGGCTTGTTTTCCAAGCCTATTGGAAAGAGAAAATGTTTGTATGCAAAGAAATTGGCCTCCTACCTTGTTCATTTGTTTATTCCCATAAAAAAATAAGAGAACTTCAACCCAGAAGACATAAAAGAAATATAAATAAATTAGACTGCGGAGAGCAAAAAAATTAATTCTAAGATGTAAAAAAAAGCCAAAGTTATAAAACAAATGGAGAACTAGAAAAAAATATTTGCAATTCATTTCACAGACAAGAGTTTATCTTCTTAACACACAATAAGCGCCAATAAATCTTTAAGCAAAAGACCAACAATGCAATAGAAAAAAATGGGCACAGTTTGCAGAATGAGAAGTAAAAAATGGCTCCAAAATGTATGAAAAGATTCTTGAATTGGTCCTTCCATTTCTCTCCCAAAACTTGAAATCTTCCTGACTCCTCTCTCTCTTCTTGCATCTAGCAAGTTAATGCATCCTGCCTGCTCTGTCTTCTGAAAGGTCCAGAACTCCACTGGCTGCTCATGACAGTCCGCTCTTGTTTGGACAATTGCGATGCTCACCTGAGCTCCCTCTTCCTGCACTGACTCTTCTCCACTGCTCTCCGTAGGGCTTCCAGAGTGATCCTTTCCAAAGGTAACCCTACATCGGCTTCCCTCTCAGAGTCAAAACCAAAGCCCAGTGGCTCCAAGGTCCATGCCTCTGGTCCCCATGGCCTCTCTAGCTTCTTTTCCTATCACATTCCCTCCTCACCCCCCACCTTCAATTATCATGGCCTCCTTGTTCCCCCTCAAGCATGATGTGGAAGATTCTATTTCCCAAAGATGGCAGCAACAATATCACCCGGGACAGTTAATTTTGTGTCAGCTTGACTAGGCACAGTACCCAGATGTTTAGTGATATACCTGTCTACATGTTGCTGTGAATGTATTTTTTAGATGAGATTAATATTTAAATCAGTGGACTTTGAGTAAAGCAGATTATCCTCTATTAGTGGGTGGGCCTCATCTAATCAGTCAAGGGCCTTCAAAGAAAAAAGACTGAGGTTCTCCTAAGGAAGAAGGAATTCTGCTTCCAGACTGCCTTTAGACTTGAGCTAAAACATCAGCACTTTCCTGGGTCTCTAGCTTGCCAACCTATCCTGCGGATTTCAGACTTTCCAATCTCAAAATTGTGTGAGCCGATTCCTTAAAATAAATCTGTTTCTCCCTCTCTCTCTCACTGTATATAGATAGATGATAGATAGATAATGATAGCTAGCTAGCTAGCTAGCTAGCTAGATAGATAGATAGTGATAGATAGATAGATGAGAGATAGATAATAGATAATGATAGATGATAGATAATGATAGATAGATGATAGATAATGATAGATGATAGATAATGATTGATAGATGGATAGATAGATGATAGATAGATAGATAGATAGATAGATAGATAGATAGATAGATAGATAATAGATAATGATAGGTGATAGATAGATAATGATAGATAGATGATAGATAATGATAGGTGATAGATAATGATAGATGATAGATAATGATTGATAGATGTATAGATAGATGATAGATAATGATAGATGATAGATAGATAGATGATAGATAGGTAGATAGATACATACATACATAGATACATAGATAGATAGATAGATACCTAGCTACCTACCTATCCACACATCCTATTGGTTCTGTTTCTCTTGAGAATCCTAAAGCATCACCCAACAGTGTGACCTTCTCATCCCTCCCATGAAGAAGTAGAGTCCACGTGCCTCCCCTGGACGTGTCCCTACTTCCACCAACAGAGTATGATTTCCGAGATTATGTCATAAAAAGCCTGCAGCTTCCACTTGGTGCTCTAGGAACATTTGCTCTTGGAATGCTCTCCCTGAGAAACTGCCCACCAGACTGAAAGAAGCCCAAGTGTCACGCCTGGGCCAAGTGCAGACACTCTGCAGTGGCATCCCAGCGGAGCCCAGCTGCCAGGTCATCCCAGCCCAGGTGCCAGCAGGTGAGCAAAGAAGCCTCTGGGTGATCTCCTCACCTGAGGTCAAGCCAGCCCAGCTATTCAAATCTTCCCAACACCAAGCAGCAGCAGGAGCATCCCCCTGTGCCTGTCTGAATTCCTGACTCACAGAATCCACAAGCATATTAGAGTGATTGCTGCTTCCCTGCACTTTGTCTGGGGTTGCTTATACAGGAACTGAGAAGCAGCACAAATGCGAACCACCTCTCTAAGCCTTTATGCACGTGGCACCATCCCGGAGATCACTCCTGGGCATCTGCATGGCTCTCTCCCTCACTCCCAGCAGGTCTTTGTGCCGGGGTCAACTACACAGGAGCCTGCCCTCACCGCCTTTTAAAACTACAGCCTGTAGCTCAAACCCCTGCTTTCTGTGTCTCCATAGAACTTACCCACCATCTTAGAGGCGTGTCGTTTCCTTGCTTACTTTTCCTCTGCCTGCCTCCTCTGACTGAAACATCCACTCCATGAGAATTGGGGATGTGGGGTTTGCTCTGTTCACTGCTGCATCCCTAGCATCTAGAACACTGCCCACACACAAGAGGTGCTCAACGAATACTAACCAATGGATAAACACATGGATGAATGAACAAACCGCACCCAAAGAGAGCTGCCAATTACAATTTCAGTGACATGATTTTATTTTTCCTCTGTCAGATTAATAAAAATCCAACTGTTTGGTAAAGCACTGTGCTGGGGAGCACGTGGGGAAGCAGGCACCGTCATTTGCTGGTGGGAGTATAAACTGGTGCAAATTCTTCGGGGAATGATGGGCAACGTGATCTGAAACTTAAGGTGCACATCAACTTTGACCCAGCAAATCCATTCTTGAGACTATATCCTACAGAAATGCTCATGCGTACGTGAGATGGTGAGTCTCTCTACAAAGATATTCACAGCAGCACTCCTCTGTATGAACAAAAGATTCAAACCCAGATGTTCTTCAGTATGTCACTGTTAAATAAATGTAGGGATATTCCTGCTAAGAGACCCAGGCGGGTGTAAAAGATAATGTGGCCGTTCTATACTTGGGTAGAACTTAGAAAAGCCCCAAGATGTATCATCAGAGAATACAGCAAAGTCTAGATACAATGTTGTGTGCCACCAATTTAGTTGTGAGACAGACTATGTCCAGAAGGAGAGAAGAGAATTCAATTATAGCTGTGTTGTACTACCTGCACTCGGTAACCGCTGGAAGACAATATGCATCTACGCTTTAGAACAAAAATAATAAGCTTGAGATATTTTCCCTTCAATCTCTTCTACAAAGAGCAATAACATGAGTTCTTGCGTCCCTTCCGCTTGTCTCGGGACCAGACAGGTGACACCCACTGAGCACAGCGCCGCGTGGACAACTGGGAGGCAGGAAGAGGCACATGGGGAGCTCTCGGCAATCCGTAAATGCGCACAGCCGTGCCAACCAAGCCAAGGACTTAGTAACCCATGAAATAAGCAATAAATGCTTCAGTAAAATCTGTAGCAACAGATGTCACTCATAAGACGGCAGGAAACTTTCTCAATATAAAAAATGACGGGATAAACTGCTCTTTATGTTTGCACATCCTAACATGTGGGTCATTACACCTGCAGATGGTTACTTTAAATAAATAGAAACTGGGCGGGGAGAAGCATGAACCAGAATAGATTTTCATTTATATCCCCTTTGGGGCTTTTCTTCATCAACATTATTAAGCTGAAGACAGAAGAAACATTTAAGATGTATTGCATTCAAGACTTTTTTTAATCGGTGAAATTGAATAAGAGCACAGACAGATTAGCTTTAAAATGGAAACATGATACGTTACTTAGTAACAGATTATAGTATGATTTTATCTTTCTCCAAAAGCTTCAGGGTTCAGAAAGTATCATTCATGCAACTATTTTTAACCAACATCTACATTTTTAGTGGGGGGGAGGGGAAGTCTACATGGAAGAACTTCAAAGAGAATCATCGTCAAGCACAGAGTCCCCGTTCCATTCAGCATGCACCGAGCGCAGGCCAGCTAAGAGAGGCTGTACCACAGACAGCCTCATCCTGAAGCAAGTCCCGGGAGTGAAATCTCAGGCAGGCGTCCCTAGTGCACTCCCGATGTCCACAAGCAGAGAACGGAACAACAGGGGAGGCGGGCCCTCGTGGTGGGGCAGTATGTGACCTTCGCTTTGACGGACTCGGGATCAGAGGGGAAGTGCCCTTCCAGCAGGATCAGGGGCAGCGAATCGAAAGTCATATTCTGCCTGCAGAGGGTCGAATTGTGTCCCCTCCAAAAAGATTAAGTCCAAGTCTTCAACCCTGGTAGCTGTGAACGTGACCTGATTTGGAAATAGGGTCTTGGCAAATATCAATAAACTAAGGATAATCTTTGGGATGAGCTTCTCCTGGGTTGAGTGTGAGTCCTAAACCCAGTGACCTGTGTCCTTATAAGGGGAAGGAGAGGGAGGCAGGGACACAGGGATACAGCTACCCAGACCCGGGGGAGACTCTGGACCAGGCTCCCCTTCACAGCCTCCAGAAGGAGCCAACACTGCCCACACCTTGATTTGGAACTTCTGGCCTCCAGAAGTGTGAGAGCACAAATTTATGTTGCTAGAAGCCAACAAGTGCATGGTTGTTTGTGAGGGCAGCCGCAGGTACTTGATGCACGGCCCTCTCGGCTGACCTCTGTGCGCTGGGTACCAGCCGAGCACCTGCACTTAGAAAGCGCTCAGGAAATCCTGGCTGAACGAACGACTGTGACCGGTTGAAGTGCATGTGGGACACAGCTGCAGAGGTCGGCCAAGGCAGACTGGGAGGGATCCTAGTGACATTCTTGGAGTTTGTCCTGGGAGCCTTGGAGAGGAAGGAAAGGATGTTCGAGGAGCACGATGATTCATCAGACAGGTGGAGCTCCCACAGCGACAGTAGGAAAGCAGGAAAGGGAAGCTTGAGGCAAGTGCCTGGGACGCCAGCGAGGAGCCTGGAACTAGGGCAGTGGCAGGCCCTACAAATAGAACCTGCGCCCCCAGACTGGGCTGGATGGTGGAGGGAGCGGGGAGGACGGGTCCACAGGGGGTCGCAGGGTGTGGAAGCACAGACCAAGTTTGGCAACCCAAGGAAAGGAGACTATTGCAGTTAAAGAGGAGTTAGACCAGGTTTCCTGGGAAACAGAACCACGGCCACCCCGAAGCAGGACCGGCTTTGGGGGGTCAAAACCCAGGGTGGTTATAGTGCAGGAAAGGGAGGAGGGGCCAGGAGAGAGTGGGCACAGGACGGGGCTGGCCCCGCCACCCCGCAGAGACGCAGCCATACAGGACCTCGAGGGGCAGAGCAGCAGGCCTCGGGGCAGTTCCCGGGGGCCCCACGGGAGAGGAGGTTGTCTGCAGGCTCCAGCCTCTCTCCAGCCTCTCACTGGTCGGGTGCGCCCAGGGGATGTGGCTGCCCAGTGTCCAGGCTGTACCACCCACTCTGTCGGACAGCTGTGCGGACACCAGAGCCTTAGTCAGGGTGTGGGGCCTCCCCAAAGTCAGGAGGGGACGGATGGAGCCCTGCTCACCCAGGGGAGGCCACAGAAGGGCGGGGCCAGCGGAAGGCCTGCGGTCCTTGGGGGCAGCGTGGGGGTGACCACAGCCCCTGAGTCATGGGGACACTCCATGAGCAAGGGTCTGGGCCCAGGACACAGGGAGGCCGAGCAGGGACTGACGCACAATAATACGGCCCCGACATGTGTACATTTCAAAATCTCTGTGGGTCCATGGTAACTTGATTATGAATTTGTTTGGCCAGTAGATTTCTAACACAAACAAATGTAGTCACTGGAGAAGAAAGCCAAAACAGTCCCAACTGTGCCCGATGAATTTTATTTATTTAGCGAAGCACTAACTATGAGCCTGACTCTCTCCTATGAAGATTAAAAATAAGGGCTCATTTAACAACACTCATAACAACCTTATGGGGTGGAAACCGTGGTTATTCCCATTTCACCGAGAAGATCGAGGCACCCGGAGTGACATGCCCGCAGGGCTCCACCCCGATGCAAAGCCCCTCGCCTCACTCCCTGTGCAGCCTGTCTGGAGTGTATTTATCCGGGGTAGGGAAGCGCCCGCTGCAGGGTGAGTCCCCACATCCCACCCGAGACACAGGCCATTTGTGTATAATTTAGCCTCAGGGCTTTCAGACCAAGGTTAATTAAGCAAGTAGTGGGTTTTCTTGCATCACTTGTGAATTTAGCTTCCCAAACAGCCCTCAGGCTGAAATTGAACAAGCATCACAAACGTGCCCAGGAGCAGTCCAGACAATCCTGAGCCGCAAGCACCGCGATGGAGACGCAGACTCTGGGGTCAGACTGCCTGGGTCCCTACTGGCTCTGCAGCTCATTAGCCTGCCCCTGGGACAGTTACCTAACCTTTCCATGCCTCAGTTGTCCCATCTGCAAATTGGAGTGATAAGCACACATATCTCTTGGGATTGTCAAGCACCAGGAGGGTTACAACCATTAAGTGCTCAGAAGAGTGTTCAGTACGTGGCTGGCCCGTATGTAAACACTTGATGAATTGATAACATGATTATCATGGGGTCTGTCTCCAGGCAGGCAGCTCTGGGCAGGCTCTGAGAACCTGCTGCGTGCTGTCATCTGAAACCCCGCACTGCACATCATCCCCACGTTCATGGGCTCTCCTAACCGTGGCTCACCCCAGTAAGAACTGGGCTTCTGCCTTCCAGAATTTCTGTCTAGATGGCCAAATTGGTAGGGCGCCTGGGTGGCTCAGTTGGTTAGATGGCCAAATTGGGTTTGAAGACAGGCAGAGGAGAAAGTCCAGAAAAGGGAGGGTGCTTGTCTCTCCCCTCCCCCAGATCCAGCCCCCACCACCTCTGTGCCCAGGACGCCGACCGGGACACTCTGCAGCTTGCTCATGTCCCCGGCCAGTAAGGTGACCTGCTCCTCTCATCCGTCTCCAGAGGTGACCACACCTCCTGTGGCCCTTTGAGCCTCGGTCAGGTAGGGATCTTCTCAGTTTCTCGATGCAAACTGAACAAAGGCCAAAAGGACAAAATGCTGGGGCCAGGCTCGCCAGGCACCCTGGGCTGCGGCTCTGTCCTGCTAGCCGTTGCCGTCTGCCTGGGGACACTTGCGCCACCGTCAGCGGCAATTTCTCCCAGATGGCATGTTGGCAAAGTAATAAAACAGATCATGCAAGTGGAAAAAACTGGCACTGCCTTCGATGATTTAGGCTGACGTAGTGTGATCAGGCTGTGCACAGACTCTGCTCAGAAAAGAGAGAAACCACACAAAATTAAGTATGTGTTGTTAAAGAAGGAATTCGAGAGGAAAGATGAAGGGCTTCATGGCCAACACTCCCACAGGTCTGAGCAAAACATCCCACATTTTAAGACACTTGAGGATCTTCTGGAAATTTCTTTTTTCAAATATTATCATACCTGGGGCACTCATTTGCTTCTGTACAAAAGGGCTTTAGGCAAAAGGCTTGCGAGAGCGGACAAGGACTCCGGGGAAGGAGACGGGGAGGGGCCACCTGGCTAGAGCGAGGGGTGGGGTGGGGGGCCTCTGGGGTGGGGTGGCCAGGGTAGAGAGGGGGTGGGGAAGCAGAAAGGAGAACCAGCATGCCCAGAGTCTTGTCCTTTTGAAACCTTGAAGAACGATAATGCACACAAGGTGGGAAAGTACTATTTTGGGGCGCCTGGGTGGCTCAGTCAGTTAAGCATCTGCCTTTGGCTCAGGTCACGATCTGAGGGTCGTGCTCCCTGCTCAGTGGGGAGTCTGCTTCTCCCTCTCCCTCTGTTCCTCCTCCTGCTTGTGCATGCTCTCCCTCTCTCTCTCTCAAATAAATAAATAAAATCCTTAAAAAAAAAAAAAAAGGAAAGTACTATTTTTTCAGGTTGCCTGCATATTGCCTATGGCTTTAAGGAAGTGATGGAATTTATCCTTGGGAGAAATGCTGGGCCACTGGTTTGGGTGGATTGGGGGACGGCTGTTCATTTTGGCTGAACATTTGCTTTAAACAAGGGGGATCTATTCTCTCATCGCTCTGGAGGCCGCGAGTCCAAGATCAAGGGGCCAGCAGGGCCACGCTCCCTGCAAAGTCTCCAGAGTGCCCTTCTTCCTCACCCTTTCCAGCTCCGGGGCCTCCCGGCTTTCCTTGGCTTGTGGCCACTTGGCCACTAGCTCTGCCTCGGCCCTCATGTGCCTCCTCCTCTGTGTCTGAGTCGTCTCTCCTCTTACGACGACCTCCCATGGGCAGAGATCCCGCCCGATAATCCAGGACGACCTCCTCATCTCAAAATCTTAATTTAATCAAATCTGCAAAGACCTCTTACCAAATAGTCACACCCACAGGTGACATCTTTTAGGGAGAGGGACAGTCAACCCACTACACTTGTTAGAATTTTTATCAGTTATTAAATGTTCACAGAACCACTGGTAAGAGTCAAGAATCAGATTCCGGGATGCAATTCCAGGAAAAACTCCCAGATCTGCAGGGATCCAGGTCACCAGGAGAGCCCCACCCTGCTATGACCGGGAGGCTGAAGGGCCAGGGAGTCACCTGCTGACTCTGGAAACTTCCATGGCAGCTGCCTCGGGCCACGCTGGCAGCATGGAGGCCCTTCTCATCTGTTCCTAGCACGACCAAGTCCGAGCTCAAAGGATGGTGAGGCAGAACCAGGTGACAGGCAGGCTCTAGACAGGAAGGTTTGAGGGGAACATGGTGAGCTTCCAAGCCTCAGCACCCTGGAAGGGGCTGGAGAGCAGGGGAGGCAAGCGCCCCAGGACCATCCCACCACTGTTTCGGCACCTGACTTAAAGTGGCCGGAGGGAGCATGGCCGAGCTGGGGTGACAACAAGACTGTGACAGGCAGCAACCAGAAACTCATCAGCCACTCACAGACTGAGGGTGTGGAAGAACCACCTGAGGAGCTGGCTCAAATCGCAGGGCACCCAGCTTCATAGAAATAATGATCTGCTGAATGAATGAATGAATCCCAGGGAAGCCCTGGTAGGGGAGCAAGGTTGGCAAAGAAGCAAAGCCCCCAGGGCTCCTCCCACCTATCATCTCCAGGGCATGACTCTATTCTCCCTTCCACCCTCATGCCTCTGGGCCTCCCACGTCACTTGTGTGCGGGATGGGACACTGGGGGCTCCGCTCCAGGGGACACGGGCCTTCAGCGACTCTACAGAAGGAAATAATCTGCTGGTCCGGGGAGGCTCTCCTTGCAAGCCAACCCATGCAAAGCACATTACCACCCCCGCAGCAAGATTTTCGTGTTTGCATTTGCATGGAGACAAAGGAGAAGTAGCCTGTCTCTGTCACTTCCGTGACTCTGGGATATATTTCATTTCCAAACAAAGCCCCTGCTGCTAAGAAAGAGCATGCAGGGATAAAACAGATGGTGCTCCCGAAATTCTAAATGCACCATGGGAGTTCCGTAGGGTGTACCAGACAGGCCCTTGCAGAGGTGAGGCCCCGGGGCCACAGACCCCTGCAGAGCCACCTGTTCTCACCGGAGACAAGGAACAAGAACAAGGAAAGGAGAAGGCAATGGTCAGTGTCTGGGAGCTCACAGGTGAAACTTGGCAGGCGTCCCCGAAGGATGGGATGCCCAGGATGATACCAAAAGAATGTATATAAGATAGAGAGAAAGAACTATTTTTAGACCCAAAATGGACATTGTGACACTAGATGGAAATGAAGAATATTCTCTCTCTTAAGTGCACTATTTTATTCAAAGATGTGTAAATATAGGTCTCATGGCCTATTCTAAACAAGCTGTGTTATGTTTTAACAAATATTCAGAGATCTGTTTCATAACTTTTGGAATTTAATTTCTAAAAAATGTGCAATTATAAAACCTAAAACTTCCTTGTGTTTGTGCTCTTCCCCAGGAAATCCCAAAGAAGTGGGGTGAGTCCGCAACCATAATCTGGCCTCATGCTGTCACCACTGGTAGAAACTGAAATCTTTATTTATCACGTTAGTTTCGGAAACTGGCATTTTCAGTAAGTTTTCAGGAAAAAGAAGATAACGAGCGTTCTGTGTGTTACTCCTGAAATGGCTTGGCGTTTTCCCGCCTAGGAAGGATCTCGTTTCCTGGATTTCTGTCTGTCTGAGTTCACAGACCCACATCCTGCAGGTCACAGCAGGGCTTCACTGTCTCACAGACCCAAGGGCAGGCTGTCCACGCCCAAGGTGTGGGCAGGGCGGGTTCCCTCGGCCCCAGCCTCTCTGCTCTCCTCTCTGGGGGTTTGTGCGTGACTTGGGGGGCTCAGGCTGCCATAGCAAAATGCCGCAGCCTGGGGGCTGACCCAGCAGGCGTCATTTCTCACAGTCCTGCAGGCCGGGCGGTGGCGACGAGATACCTGCAAAGGCAGTTTCTGACAAGAGCCCTCTTCCCAGATTGTGGAGCAGCCTTCACGCGGGCTCACGTGACAGAGAGTTCCGGGCCGCCTGCTCTTCTGGTGCGGACAGCGGTGCTTCCAGACGAAGGCCCACCCCTGTGCCCTCATTAGACTATTACCTCCTCCTGGGCTCCGTCTCCACATACAGTCTCACCAGGGGTTAGTGCTTCAGGAGATGAATCTGGGGGAGACACAAGTCAGCCCATATCGATTGGCGGTCTTGGGCCTTCCTTGCCTTGTGTCAGCTCCCTGTGACCTCGGCCTCTGTGTTCACGGGGTATGCTCACTCTGTGTCTGTCTGTATCCAAATTTCCTCTTCTACGAACGCCAGCCGCATTGGATTAGGGCCCTTCCCAATGACCTCATTGTAACACGATCATCGGCAAAGGCCCTATTTCCACATAAGATCTCGTCTTGAGGTGTTGGGGATTAGGACTTCAACATACGAATACAGGGGGTCCCCATTCAACCCATAGCACCATGAGCTTGAGACTGGCCCTTTCTGTGGGATCTTCTCACACCCTCAGCCCTGCTGCTGTCTGATTCCACTCTGTACACGTGATTCCCCATCAGAAACCTTGGGTGGTTCTTAAGACATTAAGAATAAGCCAACACCCTGAGCCCCGGCATCTCCCGTTCTCTCTGGTGCCCTTGCCCAATGTTTCAGGAACACTGGACATTGCAAGAAGGCCACAGGCTTTCTTTGTGCCCATGACACCCTGGCTTCTGATCTTGGCTCTTCTCTTTGGTATCTGTGCTTGGGGCTCAGCGTGGCCATGGAACTCACTTCTCCGGGCCCAACTGGCTCTCTGATGAGGTTGTTTTGAGGATCGTGTTGAACAAACAGACAGCAAATCATCCCTGGAGTCAGGGGATGGACGCTCATGGACCAGCCCCGCTAACTCCTGGCCGTGACCTGGGAGTGGTGGTGGTATCTCTATGAGCCTCAGTTTTCTGATCTGTAATACATCCCTGCTCCCACCCAGCACGTGGAAGTCTTAGAAGGGCACTAGGCACCTTGCAAACTGCTCTTGCCTCCTCCACACACCATCTACATTCCTAATCGTGGACCCATCACCTCTGGAGAAATCTCGTGACAGCTCGACCCCATCTGACCACGCGGGTCTCCTCTCAAAGGCTGTGCCCCTGACAGAGCTTCTCGGATGACCCAGTCTGACTCTCCCCCTCTCACCACTCCTCATCCCACTACAAGGTGTTATTTTCTTCATTTGCATCTGAAATCACAGTCATTCTTTAAAAACTTGTGGTCTGTCTCCCCAGGAACACTTGGGATTTCCTGAGATGGCTTCTTATCTGCGTCCCTCGATGCCATCCACCCAGCACCCAGCGGAGTGCATTGCTGGCTCACTGTGTGTTGGGTAGATGAACGAATGAACCAAGCACTGCGAGCCTGGTAGGCCTTGACGGTTCCATTAGCCCGCACCATCTGGCTCCATGTCCTTACCCCTCCCTCCTCTGAAGTTCTTTGACCTGTTGCCAGAACCCTTGCATGTGGTTCTCTTTCCAAGTAGACCACAAGCTCATGAGTCTAACTGGGGTTCATGCCTCTGAATCTCGATTGCTCAGTCACATTGGCCCAGAAAAGTCAAGGTAAGGGCTGTTAATAACAATGTTGCCACGTTGCTCTCCGTTCCTGGGGTCTCTGTGCTGTGCCCACCCCGACCTTAGAGAGATGTGACATCCATTCATGCTGCTCCCGGGATTCCAAGCCCTGGCAGGAGCGGTACCAGCCCAGAGGGCAGAGCATGGAACTGCAGTGAGGATCCCTCAGGGAGAGGGAGACCCAGGCCCCACCCGCAGTCTGTCCCTACGCTGCTTGCCACTCCCCCAGTGCCCACCATGGGCTCTGGGACCACTGAGCCCCACTATGGGATTCACTCTACCCCAGATGCTTGCAGGTGCCATCGGCCCTTCCGGGTGCTCCTTCTCCTAGTCTTCCCCATCCTGCCAACCACCCACATGGGCTTCCTCCCTCTGGGTCTGGCTTGAGACCCACCTTCTAGAACAATCTCACACCCAGTGCCTTTCTCCCTTCAGCATGCCATCAGCCATGGACTGACTGCCTCCTGGCTGATGTCTGAGCCTCCTCTTCCAGCAGGATGGCCAACCCTGGAGATGTGTGCGCTTCTCGTAGCACAAAACACACCGGGGAAGGCCAGGCGAGCAGGCTTTGTACTCTGCATGGGTGCCCTTGATACTTGCTCTGACTCCCGTCTGCTGCAGAATTCACCCGTGGTGAGTCACGCCTCGCCAAGACGCTGCGTCCCCTCCCGCCCTGGATCTGCTGTGCAGCTCAGTGATGAATATGGAAAAGCTGGGCCTCGAGTCTAATGAGCAGTAAGATAGAGAGACTTCAAGCTGCACATTTAAGAAATAAATTAGCACTTAAAGGCATATTAATCTATTCCACATTACTTTTCTGGCCCCACAATGACGTCAGGGGCTCTGTAACTTCTGCAGCAGATTGCAAACCTTCGCTCGACCTTAGCATGAATCAGAGGACTGGAAAACTCCCTTTGGAGAATAAAAGGAAATGCAATTAAAACTCTTTTGCAGAGAGGCTTGGCAAATGCAGAGCTCCTGATTAATGCAGAACGAAGAAGTGATTGGGCCCTCTGCGCCCAATTCATTCAGGAGCCAACGCTTCCCAAAGGGAAGACCAATATGCTGGTAGTGTTTGAAGAAAACCATTTCCTAATCCACTTTTACTGAAAATAAAGAGAGTGGGCCATGCAAACACATTCATGTTTATTTTACATCAAGAGCACGCAAACAGGGAGGCTGCCCAGGCACACCCACCCTGCCCCCAGCTTCTCCTGGTGACTGTGGGCCCCCTCTGCTGTGCCCCGCTTCACCTGACTTCTGCCCCTTACTCACACTACCTGCTGCTCAGCAGATCTTGACAAGACAGGAAACAGAAACATAATTTGCCAGCAGGGCATGATGCTCTTCCCTACCCTTGCTTGCAGCCAGGTTCCCGAGGGCCCAGAATCATTGCTCCTCGGAGAACACGTTATCCCCATGACATAGTCTCAAGGATGACAGTAGTGTTCGTGTCCATATTATCATGTCTATGACTCATCATGTTTTTGGACATACGTTGCCATTCCAATACCCAACCCTATCCTATTTCAATAAAACGAAACCATGCAAGATACGGAGTTGTACAACTCCATGTGGCGTTGTGTCCGGTCCTCCGTTTTTCATACACAGTCTTAGGAAAGGTTGGATCTTGGTCTCTGGCTGGCTCCCTTCCCAGCCCACCCTGAGATCCAAAAGCCATTTTTTAAAGAGGCTTTTTTCTGTGCAGGGCCTTTTAAAGTTCAGGGTTAACACTGCCTTGAAGATAAATGTCTTCAGACTCTCCATTCCTGGCAAAGTGAACTTTAAAAATCCTGAGACTTGGTACTTTCCCTAAAATAGTTCCACGCTGTTATTGCCTGAGATAGAAAGAACCCAAAACCCCAGGTAAGGTCACCAGGACAGGTTCCCTGCACCCCTGCCCCCTGGGCAGGGTGGCTGCTGGCCCCACCCCCATCCGTTGGCTTGCAGGGGGAGCAGAGACAGCAAAGGACCAGAGGAGGGGGAGGACAGCACCAGAAAAGGGATGGGACAGGGGCAAAGGGAGAGAGTGGTTTCCAGGGGGGTCTTGCTTGAAGATGCAGGCAGTGCTGACTCAACCAGAGGGAGGGGAAGCCCCTGAATCTGAAAGGCAGAAGCTCCCTCCTCCTCCACCCTTTCATGGGAGGCAGGAGCACAGAGATTCAGGTGGGGTCTGCAAATCCTCCACCACCTAAATGACACTTTTGCTCGTTTCCATGTGCATCAGAACTACCTGGCACCGCGCGCCATCTCCCCAGTTGAGCCCAGCATAATTGTCTCTTCTATAGAATCATGTGCAATGTGTGCCCTTCCCTCCGTCTCTCCTCACCTCCATCCTCCGAGAACAAAACCACTGTGTCAAGCCAAAGCAAATGCAAGTGAATCGCCACTAGCAGCCTGGGCTGTCTATTTGCCCAAGAACCGAAAACAAGGGCTATTCTCCTTGAATAAGCAGTGAATTAGCAAATGTCTTCCTCTATCATAAACATTTGCTGAAAACAGCCCCTGGGCAATTGCATGAAGGATGCAGAACAGCTATTTTTAACTAACAAATGAGAACAGCAGCAGCTAATTTTGGACTCCTGCTCTGTCTTGGTGCTGTGAGCTGGCTCTCTGAATGGGAGGAAAATGCAAAGGGGAAGTTCAGTCGAGCTTGGCCCAAACCAACAGCTGTCACACGTTCCAGAGATAGCCAGGCTTGAGGCATGGGCCGGTGGACACTTGTCTCCTTATTCCAGGTCACCAGTCGACAGGGCAGTGCTACTCAAGGATGCCACCTACCCCCAACTATCTTTGTCCTAAGATGATCGAGAAAAGGAAATGTGTATATTGGAGGGACACACTGTGTTCAGACACAAAGGGCATCAACAGAGGGGACCCTGCAGGGGGGGAAGGGGGAAGGGCCAGGAGACCAAACTTCCTGGAAGAAAATTGGCCACAACCACAATATGATGAGAAAGAAGGCCTTCAAAATGCTTGAAAAGAAAGATCTGATATGACTTTAAAAATGTAAATAGATGTCATCGCTAGTGCTGAAAATAATGAAAACTATTATCCCCCAGAGACAACCCCCCACATTAGCAGTTGTCCAAAGAGCACCATTAATATGTGTTTTACAGCACCAGACAAATGCCTGGCTTCCTCCTTCTGGCTGAGTGAAGGCTTTCTTCTGCGGGGAGGAAGCTTGCTTGCAGCCCTGGCCATTTAGCCCCTTCACTGCAGCAAGAGAGACAGAGACAGGGGCAAGAAACAGAAGGAACTAATATCTAGAGGGAAAAGGAAACATTTCCAGCCTGACTCCCTTGCTAAGCCTCTCTCAAGATATTTTATACCACCTGAATATCATACATTATGCAATCTGCTAGCACATCTGTAAGAAACAGACACAGAGATGCTAAGGAAGGTTATCTGAGCAATATATTGAGGGAATGTGGCAGGACAACTCGCCATGGTCCTCTGGCATTTCTGCAGGTGCCTTCCTTCTGGGCTGTGTGCTCAAGGAGAGTGAACAGCTTTGGTGATCGATGCAGGCTTCCCCCAGAGCAAAGGACAGGCACTCTTCCCGCCCACTGTCGAAAGATTCGGGTCCCCAAGCTCAGCGCTGCACCCCCACCTCCCATTCCACAACCCTGTGGAATTGGGTGGGGCGTGGGCAGGCACACAGGTGCTGATGCTCTGGCAATTGCCATCACCATAAGAAACAAACTGCTTTTTTACCGACCCAGGAGTTTCCTGTTTTCTACCAGCATCCACAACGTTGCGACAATCCAACATTTTAGCTTGCCAGTAGGACGAGATCTTGGACCACCCACAGTTCTTGCCGCTGAATTTAGGTAATTGTGGCTGACAGTTTTGGGGAATATGCTCTCAGGTGTGTAAATGGTACTGAGATAAATGATATGTCAGGCAGAGGTTCCTGGTGCCCTCCTTAAAATCTGCTCTCCCCTTCTTTATATAGAAATAGAACCGGACATGTGGCTATCCAGAATAAATACTACATGTTTCCAGCTCCCCTTGTAGAGAAGTGTGCTCACATGACTACGTTCTGGCAGATGGGATGTAAGCGAAGTATGGAGGGGCAGCTGTGAGGAGGGCTGGGGTGTACACCGTGCCCGGTCTACAACCTTTTTGTCCATCCTTCTGCCTGGAACATGGATGTCACAGCTGACACTGCCTCCTGGTCTGTGAGCACGAAGGCGTGTTGGCAGCACGAAAAGGCAGGAGTCCAGGTGCCTGATGCAATGAAGAGTCAAACCTGGCCTGGACTTACTGGACTTACCTATGAGAAAGAAATAAATCTTGTTCAAGCTACTGTCAGTTTGGGTTTTCTGTTATTAGCAGCTGAATCATCCCTAACTGGTGCAGAACTTGGTGCGAAAAGGGGGTACTTACCAGAAAAGCCCCAAAACATGGGGCAAATTGCAGGTGCCATTCAGGCTCACCATGGCCAGACTGAGAGATAGGTGATGTCTTCAGGGGCCACCTGCACCATCTTCCTCCCTGTCCCCTTCTGCCCCCTTCCCCTCCTTCCACACCAACTGCCCGCCCCTTAGCTCTCCTGCTGCCCCTGCCAGCCCTGTTCCTGGCTCACTACAGCTCCAGATCTTCCTCCACCTGGCGACAGCCACATCTCCACACGATTTATTTTGGTGTCAATTTTGAGAAGAGCAGCTCTCTGTCCCCTACTGATGCTTCAAAAGGACCTAAACATGAACTAATCTAGAAATACCTTCCATAAATGTTTGGTATATGCCAGGACCCTGGATGGTGGGATGTGAGGTATCAGTCATTCTGTGACTCTGAGAACGGGTCCCCCAGGCAATTGAACAGGTGTCCCATGTCTGACACCAGCTGGGCACACAAATAGGATTGGCCAGCTCTGTCCCAGCACAACAGTCTTCCCCCAGGAAATTAGAGTGGATCTAAGAGTGGGTTTATTCAGGTGACATCATATCAGTGACATCAGAGTGGTGCCCACTTCATCACCCACCCACCCATCCCCAACACAAGCGAAATGCAATGCCATGTGCCATCTAAATTTGTTTATTCACTCACTCACTTAACACTCTCTAACTGAGCACCTGTAGGCACAGCATGCCAGACCCTGCTCCACGCAGGGAATGGAAAGATGAGTTTACAGGATGCACACCCTGAACCCTGGGTGCAGGATCTTGTGAGCTTCAGTCTCCGCCAGGGCTGAAACTCAAACCTGTATATTTGGAGATAATCACTTACATTGGACAAAAGGACATGGCAGTGAGGGTGAATCCTAGTGAAGTCGTGGGAGAGAGTCCTAAAAGTTACAGTTCAGAGTAAGTCCTGTTCTGTGATGACCATTATGACACACAATTTCTCAAAACAAACACATTTCTGTGCTCTGCCCGTCAGACAGAAACTCTTATGAAATACCTCTCAAAGTAAGCATCTCCCCATGTCTGTGAATTCTGACAATAATGACAATCCAATCAGAAAATCACAAATGGTGGGCCTCTGTGTTTATATATTTACAGTTTTGTGATAATTTAGCTGTGAATGCCTCAGGCTGCAAGTAAGAAACAAATTCCGCCAGCGGTGCTGTTTAAACGTACAAGTTTCTGGGGAGGTCTGAATCAGGTTGTAGAGGAGCTAATGGCCTTGTGCCATGCCCATTCCTGGCTTTGACAACGTCCTGTTATGTAAAGTCATACCAATAATTCATGGGAACTTGCTGTACTATTTTTTTTACAAGGCCCTGAGGTTTATTAGTACTCACAATTAGAAATCCAGAGGTTGCCAGTTGCCGACGTGCGCATGGGCGCCCCACAGTGCTGCCGATGACCCAGGCCCCTTGCACCTCCTTGTGTCTCCACCCTCGGCTCATTGGCCTTTTGCTCTGCTCCCTGGGGTCTCATGGATGCTGCATCAAGTCTTCATCCAAAGACTTGACTGCGGCTGGAGGGTCCACTTCCAAAGCGATCCATTCTCATGGCTGGCAAGTTGGGGCTGGCTGTTGGCTGGAGGCTGCCTTCTGTTCCTTGCCATGTGGGCTTCTCCAACCTGACCACTTTATCAAAGCCAGCCAGGGAGAGTCAGTAAGAGAGTCGTCTAGCAAGATGGAAGTCAAAATTTTCATGCAGTTTCTCTGATGCAAGCACAGAGGTGACATCTGCTCACCTTTGCCATGTTCTGTTGGTTAGGAGTAAGTCAAAGGTCTTGCCCACACTTAGTGGTGGTGGGGATTATATTTAGGCATGAATGCCAGGCGGCAGGATCATGGGGGCAGTTTACAGCTGCCTGAAACCTGGTTACAGCTCCAGGCTTCATTTCAGTGTTGCCGCCAAGGAGAAGGGTGAGGGGAAAAACCACAGATGCTGCCTCTGCCGGGAAAGCAACGTTTTGAAAATATGCCCATAAGCTGGCACTTCTGCCTTCCAAGTGTGGAGCCTTGTTCCACTCCTCTTGACGCTGGCCAGACCTAGCACTCACTTCACATGAATAGTGTATGACATGGCAGAGTGGCTGTGGAGACAGACTCTAAACTGCCCCCATGGTCCTGGCGGCCGTCGTTCTACCTCTGTGTCTATGAGTGTGACTCCCCTGGGTACCTCATATTAAGGGACTCATACAGTATTTGTCCTTTCGTGACGGGCTCCTTTCACCTAGCACGCTGTTCTCAAGATTTCATCCAAGTTGTAGCAGGTGCCAGAGAGAGTCTACTTCCATTGTAAGGTTGTATAGACAGACCTCATAGTTTCACCCCTTCAGCTCCTGATGGACACCTGGCTTGCTTCTACCTTTTGGCCATGGTGAATAACTGCTGTGAACAGAGGTGGGGTTGGTGTTTTTGTCTCCATTTTACATTAAGGGAATTTGGGCTCAGAAAGTCAAACAAGGGGCACCTGGGTGGCTCAGTCGTTGAGCGTCCGCCTTCGGCTCAGGTCATGATCCCGGGGTCCTGGGATCGAGCCCCGCGTCGGGCTCCCTGCTCCGCGGGGAGCCTGCTTCTCCCTCTCCCACTCCCCCAGCTCGTGTTCCCTCTCTCACTGTCTCTTTCTCTCTCTCTCTGTCAAATAAATAAATAAATAAAATCTTTAAAATTAAAAAAAAGAAAGTCAAACAAGTTCCCCAAGGTTCCATATCTCCGGATGGCTCAGCCGATTCCCAACACCTTTCAGTATCCGATGCCACGTTCACACTCGGTGGCTCGGGTGCGGAATAGTGAGGGGGAAGCCGACAAAGCCAGCCCTCCCCAGACCTGCAGGAAGGTAGCATACGCTCGCTGTCCATGCCCTAGGGGAGAGTTCGTCCCAAAGAAAGTAACTGTTATACAAATATAGGTGTAACCACTAATATTGGTTAATACTGGGGCATGGAACCGAGGGTAGGGAGAGGACGTCTTTATTTTTATTGGAATACATCCATATTTCTGTAATGGCTTCCCATGAGCAGCTGTGCCATCTCTGCCCACAGCCATGAAACTGGACAGTTTTCCTTTATACTCTCATGTCAGGTTCCAGCTGGGTTTGCACAGCATCCCACCCCCAGCAGCTGTGGACCTGGGGGCGGGTGCAGGTCTGTGAGCATGGCTGCCTCGGACTTCATGAGCAATGCCCAGCCCACCCCGGCTTCAGCCAGCCCGATGCTTACTCCTCAGGGCACCCCACCAGATGATGGGAAGAACCCCAGTCCTCCCGCCTCACAGCACAGAAGGAGACATGAAACTGCCCTTTGCTGCGGGCCACGTTGTCCCTGACCCCCCGCGAACACACTCAGCCTCTCCTCCCAGAGTCGTTATTTTCCTTTTCCTCAGCATCCTCTGGTCCCTGCAGCTCTGCCCTGCGAAACACTGGACCTCGGACAAGTAGCTTCTCTTCTCTGGGTGTCCATTTCGACGTCTGCAAATACGGGAGCCAAACCTCTCTTCAAATTACAAACAGATGCACCCACGCCGAGCATTTAGAAATCTAAGGAATGCCTCAACGTGGTGTTTTAAAATTCTTCAAAAAACTTGTGTGCAACGGTAACACTTCTTAGAAGGGTTAACTCAGGCGCCCTGCGTGCTTTTGCTTTCTCTAGGTGACATCTTGTTCACGCCGATCTTTTCAACCCACCACCCAAAGAATTGCTCATGGCCGGAAGCTTCTTCGGTGTCACCTAATGATACCTGCATCATCATGCTCTTACGTCTGAGCACCAGGAAATTAAATTTCAGCCCGAGAATCCTATCACACGTAAAATGTTAGCTACAGATGTGAATGCAAAGAGAAAGCAGTGCCCCTGGGGTTTTGGCAATTTGTAAACAAGATTTTGCAATATCCTTCTGAAGAGAATCTTCCAGCACTGGAGCAGCCCAGGGGCAAGTTCCTGGAAGAACAGCAGGTGGGAAGTTCAGAGAGTTCCGGGAGCTCGCTGACCACTCAAGGCCACGTCCTCCCACATCCTCATCCCGTGAGGACCATGACACACCGCTGCCCGTCCGGAGGGGTCTTGAGATAGTCTGGGCAAAAGAAAGACAGCCTCAGAAGGTGATGATTCGTACGAATTGGGGGGATCAGACCCAAATAGAAATACGATGTTTTCAGTGACTTATGACAGGTCCGTGCAAGCCGTATCAGCAGCCCTCGGTGCCTGACAGGCGCACAAGCCAAGACATGCTGATTAAACAGCCCCCCCCAATGATAAAGGAAATTAAGTGACAGTGAAGTGCGGGAACAGTCCATCAGGAAGAAACGTAAATGATCCATTTTCCTCTTCCCAATGTTTGAAGCTACTTTTGCTTAGAACCGGCTTCATCTTCTCCTGACTCGCGGCACCCCATCAGAATGAGCCCATGGGCCACCCGGGTGAGTCCGGCATGTCACCCAGGCTATACTCCAAGCACCATTTTCATCCTGGGGTCGTTTTTGTTACCACTCCACACTAAACACCGATGGTAGGAAGAGCTCTGTGCCAACGACCCTGCAATGCCCCCAAATGTCGGGGCTCCTGGTAAGTGACAGAACCCAACACCAACATTGACCATTGTCTTATCCTGTGGTTTTCCAGAAAAAAAAAAAACACTTGATAAAAAAATGCTTCCCTTTTCAGCCCTGCCCGCACACCCTCTTCCTCTGTTCGCGTTGCCAGGAAAACGAGTGGCCGACCCCGAGTGAGTTCCCTCAAATGGGGACATCCGCTTATTTAGCATATGCACCGATGCAACGCTAAGAAAGGAAGGGTTCCTACTCTGCTCTACCACCAAAAGCGAAACCCGAACTAACCTTGGTTTTATCCGATTAAGAAATAGCCAAGAAGCCTCTAAAATCCAGAAGGTTCTAGACTATGAGGAGAACACAGCAGTAAAGGCTGACAAGGCTCAGCGTTTCCTATCTCCATCAGTTATGACTTACCCTGGAGCTGCCCGTGGTGGACGGATCCTGACACCAGCCCTCACCGTGGCATGGATTCCTCTCCTGGCCCACTGTGACTCAGTTTCCCCATCCATAACACAGAAATTAGAAGACAAAACTTCCCTCCTGTTTCTTGCCAGCACTACACAGAGGCATTGGCGAAACCTGCCACGTATGGAAAGTATCTTAAATCATATAACAGAAAATTGATGAACAAAAGTGATCTCCAAGAGAATTAGCACCATAACTAAGCTTCTTTCTACTTGCAGCCACTCGCTTCAAAATAAGGAGCCTGCTGTTTCACAAAGGCTCCCGGTGGCCCTCGTCTGTCGTTACCACTGAATGCCTTTAGACATCGTTCTGTGCCACTAAAAAGAAAACTCACATGGGACCTAGAAGAACCTTGCCAAGCACTGGAACAAAATTCAGGGTTGGTTTGTTTTTTTTTAAGAACGCCTATAAAACCATCTATAAATAGAAAGGCTTTCCTGTTAGTTTTAATTACTGTATTTTAGTAAAACACACTCCACTTGGCTAGGATTAGGGGACTGCTTCGCGGGGCTTGCAGCCCCAACTTCACGGATTAGAATAGCGTCCGCCATTCCAAAGGGAAGCCTGGCTCCAGCCAAAGGAATTCCGGGCTGGGGATGTCACGGCCCCTAAAGTATCTTTGGTGGGTTCTCACTCCAGGCAAGTGATTCTAAAACTGCCTAAAGCACATGCATATTTCTAGAAGTCAAATGAGGGCTTGATTCACTCATATTTAAAGTAGATATGGTCCACAGAGCACCTCTCCATGAGCTGGAGTAAGAAACATTCCTGATGGCCTCTAGATGGATGCTACAGTTCGTCTGTTGGCAGTCGGGCTGGTCTGAGAGGGGCTGAGCCGGGTCCCTGGCTCAATGTTGCCTCCGAAGAAAAGGGTTCAATCCTGCCTTGTGCTGGCCTGAGGAGGACTGGGTTCCAATGGTCCACTCTGCCCAGGAAAGAAGCACCACATGAGACAGGCAGAGGAGTCAGGTCTGAGGAAATCCATTCTGCTTCTTGCTGCAAAAGATCACCTCCCATGTCCCAGCCCCAAACAGTTCTATCACATGATGGGACGGTGTGCCCGGAGCTACACCCACCTCACTGGCTGCCCAACAGACGGGCGGAGCTCCGTGGCCCCCATTTCCTGTCTGACACCCTGAGACACCAGGGAATACCCACCCAGCCCAGAAGGTCACCGCTCTGCCAGTTCCCAGCTGTGTGAGCTCAGGAATCTCCTTGACCCCCTCTGTGCTCAGGGTCCTCACCTAGAAAATGTGGCTGGAAATCACACCTGGGTGAGGAGCCCAAAAGAGTTGCTGGCACATAGTCAGCCCCATGTAAGCACAGAGCAGCTGTAGTCATCAAGTATACAAATTAAAATACTGAATCTGCTCTCCTCAATCATGTCCTGTCTGAGAAGAGCGAAGAGAGAATCCATAAAATGTGGAAGAGCTCATGTGCGTGCTCCTGTTAGCACAGCACCAAGGAAAGAACTTGCAAGTACTATGAGTCACATTGTTTGTTTCCAGATGGTGCTTTTATATTTCCTGCGTCTATCTCAAAAGAAGCAGGGAGCAGGGCCAACCTCTGGTCTGTATAAAACAAAACAAACCCATCCAAGAAGATGCAGAGACCAGCCAGGCGTGTTTTTGCTGTCCTCCTGCCCTGGGCCACCCTCTGGACGAGGGGGACTCACCATGGCTCTCTCCTGACGGGGGCGACCCTGCTGTGACATCGGGAGGGCTGTGCCATGAGGACCCCAGCTCAGACTGAGGACTTCGACTAGATGAGCTCAAAGCCCCACGTTGACTTCTAAATTTTATAGCGCAGGACAATGCTTGTCAAAAAGGAAGAAGAAGAAGAGGAAAAAGAAATAAAGAGTCACCAATCCGTGACATTTTTGTCAAAGGGACACACAGATGGAACTCTCATGAAAAAAGGACCTGGTTCTTTAGCAGCAAGTAGAATTTTTTAGGCACCTTGGGCTGGCTATTCCTTCGAGCTTTGTTACTTGTCCGCTTAGATGAGAAGCAGAACATTGTACAGCCCCATTTGGAGCGTTGACCAATAATTTTAGAAAACAGAAAGTTCTAAAATTAGTCCAGGGTTCCTCTTCGGTGAAGCAGCTACGTGCAAGTGCTCTGCTCCGATTTTCATCGCCTTGCTCTCCTTTCCTAGGATGCTCTGTTGCAGGTACGTGGCCCCATCTCCGGAGAGCCGGGACTCAGCACAGTGCCTGGATCCACCCTCGGGGAAACAGGTGCGGCCACTCAGAGCCCATGGCCTGGAGCAAGCCAGTGAGCTCCCCATCTCGACAGTGGCAAGGTCAGGACCTTTCTCGTGAGTACGCTGTGGTTCATTCACCTGGACTGATATTGGAAAACACCCCAGATAGTCCCAGAAACACAGTGAGTTCTCCTTCATTATTAACCGCTCCCACAGTGACCAGCCTGTGACCCTCTGGTACGTGGTCCCTGCTTGCCTGGGGGGGGTCAGCCCCAGTCAGGGGCCCAGGAGTCACGCTCAAGTTCGGGACATCTCCTGAGAAACAGGTCAACGGTCAAAGATAAAAGTATTCAATAAAACAGCTGAATTTACTTCCTAGTCGGAGTATTCAAATGCTTTTGATAGAACAACCTTAAAGGTACATTAAGTCAAGAATCAGTTTTCACACAGAAGTCAGCCAACAACTCCCATGGGTCCATTCCTGCCCATCATCTGTTTTAATGCGACCTGTAAGCTGAGGAGAGCTGACATTTTTAAATGGTTTTACAAAGTCAAATGACTTTTGTTATTTTGTGACAAGCAAAAATTGCATGAAATTGAAATTTCGTAGCCAAACATGAAGTTTTATTGTGACACAGCCACACCTATTCACTGACACCTGTCTACAGCTGCTTCGCTTTAAATTCTTTTTTCAGCTTTATTGAGGCATAATTGACAAAATTGTGAGATATTTAAGTGTACGATGTGCTGATTTGATATCCACATGCATGGTGAAAGTTAATCAATGTACCTTCTATGACTGCAGAGGGCAGCCCCGACAGAGACTGTCTCTCTCACAGAACAGAAAACATTCACTTCCAGCCCCGTCCAAAAAAGTCTGCTAACCCCTGGTTTAGTTTGTTTTTCCCTCTACCCAATTTTGCCAACTGATAAAAGTTCACAGACTGAAGAGCTGAAGGGTAGACTCGGGAGACACAGGTTTGAAAGTGAGAACACTACAAAGAGCAAGTTTCAAAAAAAGACATTTGGGCGAACTCATGATCCTCACTCATCTAATTTCTAAGGAAAACTGCTTTCCAGTAGAAGCCAGGGGGGAAATGTTAAACTATAAATTTTTCTGAGGAAAAAAAAAAAAAAACATGGCATAAAAGGACCTTCTTTCCTACGTCCTCATCTGTTGGACAAGTATTTTGGGTTTTTAATCTCTTCTATCTGATGTATGTACTCATGAAACCTCAGGAAGAAATATAATCAGATGCAAACTTTCTTTAAAAAACATAAAAATGTTCCTCGGATTTGTTGCATTTTTTTTCAAGCCCAGTGTTTAGCATGTTGTTTTTATTTTTCTTTTCAATGTTATTTATAGACATTACTCATCTAAAAAAACCTGCTCTTTTGCTTTTCTCTTTTTCAAAACTTCCCCCAGAGGAACCACATATAATGAAAACAAGCTCTTTATCTTCTGCTCATTTATGTGTAAATACATAATGTGCACACGTTTTTACACACTGTTTTCCATGGAGTTATGTTGTTTTCATTACTATAAACTTTCGGGGGTCTGGAAAGAGGGAAGGGAATCCATGCTTACCATAATCTTCTGAGAGCTGGCATGCATTTTGGTTTATCTTGCAACTGAGGATGCAGAGGCTTGCTCCTCTCATGGGACCCAGAGATAAGAACTCCTCCCATGTACAGAAGGGAAAGAGTGCTTAGCAGATCTGGCCTCACATTTTCAGCTAACACCACGAAAGTCAGATGGAGTAATCATTTCACTGGTAGTAACTGATGTGGGAAACAAAGGCAGAAGAGAAATTATTAAATTTCCTTACTACCTACAGCCCACTGACAAGTCCTTGAAACAGGCAGAGTGACATTCCCCTAGGGACCCAAGTGCCTTGGTGCTGATACTTTACTGAGGGCCAAAGGCTACATTAGCCCAACACCCAGGACCTTGTAAGTCTACTTTTTCAGATAAAAATTCCTTTAAAAATTTCCTTTATCTCTAATGCTCCAGGGTATGTGTTGGCAATCATCCCCCAAGCATATGGCCCACCGATATACATCTGAAGGGTCTCATGATTAAGATCTTATTAGACGGTAATAAATGACCTTTTCCCAACAATAGCTAGCCCCCTCAAGGTCATGGAAACCTGGCTTCCAAATTTCTTAGAGACTTACATTATCCCTAACCTCCTGCCAACTTGAAAATATATAACGGGCCACTCCTCATGACCCCAGTGCGGCTCTTTCTACCCACGGGTCCTGTCCCCATGCTTTAATAAGACCGCCTTTTTGCACCAAAGACGTCTCAAGAATTCCTTCTTGGCCCTCAGCTTCAAACCCTAACATCTTCCCTACATCAGGAAAGTTGTGATGTTTCCTCTTATGGACAAGAATCTTAGGTAGCCCCATAAAGACTCTATCCCACGCAATTGTGTTTGATTATGTTTTAAGGCTTTGACACACTGTAGAGCCAACTGTGGACAAATATCTCACAAAAAGCACCTGCAAGACAAAGGCGTTATCAGAAAGCAACTCCTCCTCCTCACAATGGCCCTTGGAAATGAAATTCAGAAGCAAACAAGAACCCCTCGGTTCACTCTAGAGCCCCTCCCCCTCCCGGGCTATCTGGCCTCTTCGGGCACCGACTTTCCAACACCTTCTCTCCCCTCTGCCTCCGTGGTTTCTGCTTATTTGCAGAACCTTACACTGAAATCCCTCACAAGTTTGCCACTGGAAGGAGTAACCTTCGGTTATATGCAAAATTCAATTAAGTGAACCCTCTTACTGCATAAAGGAGGCTTCGCTATGTGCCCAGAGTTGATTAGTTCCGATTTATGACTTTGTGTCACTCATATGAGAAAGCTAATTTCAGCTGAAGTGTTAATGGAAAAGAATGAGTTCCCCGTCCCCCTCCTTCTCCAGGAACATTTCCCATTTAACAAGAGCTTCAGCATCCTGGAAGATTATCAGCCCAGAGAGGACAGAGGGGGCAGAGTCCCCCACCTCGGGTGGGGGGGGCAGGTCAGGGAGTGAACTGAAGGAGGAAGGGCAGGGAGGAGCAGTTGCTGAGCCCAGGAAGCATCCAGATCCTCTAAAAAAGACACCTTCCTGTGAGAAAAAAAGAAGGAACCACAGGGAAAGAAGCACTGAGGCAGCAATGCCGAGCCCCATTCCCCAAGGACAGGAGCGGCTGGGGCATGCGTGGGCAGCCTGGAGGCAGGCGATGCGGGCGGCAGTGAGAGGCTGCAGGGGCACAGGACACCCCGGGGAGGGGCTTGGCAGGTGCCCAGGGGCAGGGACAGCTTCCACCGGGGCGGCAAGGCCATGGCCAAGCCCCCAGTGAGAAAGCTAAGTGGGCTGGTGTCAGTGTCCAGCTCTTCTCACACCACAGCCTGGATTGGGAAGCGGAGCAAATAAGAACAAGCTAGTGTTTCCACTGGAGCAATGGTGTTTGTGAGGAATCGGAAGAGAAGGAGGAGGAGGAAGCTTCTAATTTCAAGTCCTCCTGGGCATCCCTTTCAAGCCAGCGACATGAGATGTCAAGGGTGCAGGCATATGCTGGTATAGTTACTCCAGGCTCAGAGTCAGTAAGTGAGTTTGGAGCTGCTGATGCACTTCCTGTCGGACAGACTATGTCCAAGGACTCAGAGCATGGGGGTCTGTGCTGGGTATCACACTTTCAACATGATAAAAACCAATTCACAAGAGAGTACTGGATCAAGGTGACAGACAGATCAAGATTCAACTTTCTCCCCTCACCCTTGCCCCAAATTCCTAGAAATGGTTAAAAAAAAAAACAACCCACACACATTCTGCTTTTAAGCAGAACACATCCGTTAGGCTCGTGACATGAAAAAGAAACACAGTTTCCACCATGAAGCCACTGAGATTTTTAGACTGTTACATCAGCTCACTTGCTTTACACATTCGATGCAATCCTGATCAAAACTGCAACAGCGTTTTTTAGAACCTGACATGCTGATTCTCATATTCATTTATCAGAGTAAATGAATGTACCAAAACAACTAATTAGTAAATATAATAAACTAATGAAATTCTAATTTAGGATGTACAATTAAGGGGAATACTCGGGCCGAATATCAAAACATACTGTCTTATTATAGAAATTCAAATAATGTATTTGTGAGCCAAACTGTGAAAGGAGCCAAGATGCCCTTCAGCAGATGAATGCATAAAGAAGATGTGGTTCATATATACAATGGAATATTACTCAGCCATCAGAAAGGATGAATACCCACCATTTGCATCAACATAGATGGAATTGAAGGGGATTATGCTAAGTGAAATAAGTCAAGCAGAGAAAGACAATTATCATATGGTTTCACTCATGTGTGGATCATAAGCAATAGCAGGGAGGACTATAGGGGAAGGGAGGGAAATCTGAAGGGGGAGACATCAGAGAGGGAGAGGAACCGTGAGAGACTATGGACCCCGGGAAACAAAATTGAGGGTCTCAGAGGGAAGGGGGGTGGGGGGATGAGGTAACAGGGTGATGAGTATTAAGGAGGGCATGTGTTGTGATGAGCACTGGGTGTTATATGCAACTAATGAATCGTTGAACACTACATCAAAAACTAACGATGTACTATATGTTGGCTAATGGAACATAATAATAAAAAAATATATTTGTGAAAGAATGAAAAATACATCAATAGAACTGAACAGAAAATCTGGAAATACCACTAATGTGGCATTTCAAATCAATGTAGAAAAAAGGCTCTCTTTGATATGGTACTAAAGTAATTGGCCATCCACTTAGAAGAAAAATAAAATTAAACACCATGACCAAACCATAAATTCTAAGTAAAAGCATGAAAAGAAAAATATCAGAATAATTTTATAATCTAATGATGAGGAAGGATTTTCTGAGCTAGTCACAAAACTCAGAAATCATAAAGGAAACACTGACAGATTGACTACTTAAAACATATGTGTGATCCAAAAAACAGACAAGCAGGAAATTGGAAAAATAAGAGAAAGTGTTTGCAATATACGCAACAGGCTGGAGATAAATATCTGGACTATCTGTTGGAAATCACCCACCACTCAAGAAGATGAAAAAGGATCCCAGAGAAAAATGGATAAAATTATGAACAAGTGGAAAAGAAAGTTCTAGAAGTGTGTTCTGACATGGAAGGGTCCTGAAGATACGGAGTTGGAAGACATCAACAAGGGTTGCGGAATAGTAGGTGCAGTATAACATTGTTTGCACATTATAATTGTATGTGCATGCCCATGTGTTTATGTCCATTAAGGCATAGGAAAGATCTAGAAGGATACAGAGGAGAGGATTGGTAGTTCTGGCTCCTTCTAGGAATAACACTCGCCAGAGTCATTTAAAGTAGAAACAGGCAATGTTTATGTCTTATTATAAAGCCTCCATATTACTTTTTTAATTACATGGAGAACAGTTACATATATACGTATATGTTTTTAATAGACTTTGTTTTTCAGAACAGTTTTAAAAGGCTCACAGCAAAATGAATGGGAAGTACAGTGAGTTCCTAACTCCCCCATCCTCCCCCCGCCACAGAATCTCCCTCACTGTCAACATCCCAGCAGAGAGGTACATTTGTAACAATCTGCATCCACACGTCATCCTCACCCACCGCCCATGGATTACATTAGGTTCACTCTTGATGTTGTACGTCGCGTCGGTTGGGACAAATATTAATGATGTGTATCCATCACTGTAGCATCATGCAAAGTATTTTCACTGCCCTAAAATCCCTTCTGCTCTGCCTTGTCATCCCTCCCTCCTGCCCAACCTCTTGCGACCCCTGATCTTTTTACTGTGCCCATAGTTCTGCCTTTTCCAGACTGTCATATGGTTGGAATCACACAGGATGTGGCACAAAGCATGTTTAAAGTCTTCAAAAACACAGACCTATGCTGGAGCTGTGTCTGAGCATAGAAGCATACAACCTAGGTGGGGCAAGGGAGGCTCCGGTGGACACCAGGAAAGACAAGAGGGCACCTGAGTTGATGAGGCCCCTGAGCAAGAAGGGAAAGTTTTGTGCATGCCAGGAAGAAGGTACAGCACAAAGTAAGATAATAAAAACTATGCACAAAAATTTGGAAGTGTAGAATGAACTGGGGAGGAAATGAAATCAGTACTCAGTCAAGCTTCATAAAATCCCTGAATGTAGGAAAATGTCCTATAAGGTGATAAAAGATTAGATTCCAAAACATAGATACAGAAAATAAACAAAGGTTATCCTATGAATGGAAACTTTGGCATGCCTTCAAAAAGAAACAGAATAAATGCAGATGAAATGTGCTTGACCAACACCAAGGTATGTCCAAGTTATTCTCTTAAATGGTAAAATTCATTGTTTTTCATGTCCTAAAAAGAGAGAATTCTAAACTAACCATATACAGAAGCTGGAGTTGACCTCCAGCTTGTAAACCCAAGTGTAAAAATCTATTAAATTTTTTAAACGTAATTAGCCACCAAGGACTGTCAAGGGGACATTTTGATTATGTGAAACAAAATGTTGCCAAGTCATTTGTAACAAGATAGAGAAAGCGTATCTCTAACATGCTCACCCACAGGGACAGGACTGTCAGGACTTGATTTCCCCGAGGGATCAGAGTGACAGGGAGGTTATGAGTTAGGACTGCGTAGTTCTGGAAGACAGAGGAATATTAATGGCACAAAATGAGGATGAAGAAAATGGAAGAGTTTCTGGGGACAAGCCCGCATGAGCAGGTCTTGCCAGGGGACAGCTGGTGCACTGCAGGATCCCCGGGGGTGGGGGTTTAACACGGAGGGCATTAACGTGGGGCACTGGTTACCTGTGATGCAGGAGCTGAGAAGCCAGACGGGGGATGGGATAGAACTCGGAGGGCAACAACAGAGAGCTAGAGCCACCCCCAGCCAGAAAGGCAGACGGAAGTGGTCCATGGGTGAACCCTGGAGATGGAAAACTGGGACCACAGGAGGTCTTTCTGATAGAGGTGGGAGTGACAGAGGGGTGAGCTCCTGCTGGGGACACTGCCTGAGCAGAGGTAGGGGGAGACACCCAGGCCTCTTCTTGCAGCCTCTCCCCTGTGGGTCCTTGGTCTAACCAAACCAGAAGCCAGCTGACTAGGAGCCTTCCACTATTCAGCAGAGCGTGGGGAGTGGGGGGCAGGAAAGAAGCTGCCACCGGCCCCAAGAGAGGCAGCAGAGCATCAGAAGTCTGCACTCTTTGATGCGATCCTTCACCGAGACTCCATGGACTTTTGAGAAATCCCACAGAGATCCAGGTAGGTTTGCTTTGGCTTGATTGGATTTCCAGGGGAAGACAACCATGGCTTCTTGCTAGTCTGGTGGGGGTGAGGGCAGGGCAGGGGAAGAAGCTAACACGCAGCTGTAACTTCGGTGGTGATGGAGAAAGCTGGGACAGAAAGGGAGGGCACAGGTCTGCAGAGATGCTGGAAATGATCTACCCGAGGAATGAACCCTGTGAGTGAGCTACGTCCACCTAAAACCCCAAAGATGGTGATGCCCCAAGCCAAGGACGGCTGTGTTACATATGGGAGCCCAAAAATCGTGGTCTAAAAAGGAGCCCTCCAAAAACTTGGAGTAAGGCTATCATTGGGCAATTACCAATGAAAAAAAGGCTGGATTTCCTAAATTGTGCTTTCATCTTACTGGATAAACAGTAATAGCTTATTAGCTCCTAGACAGTAATCGGAGTGGAGTGTCCAAGCTCAATTATTTTCAGTTTTTCACGCTTCACAAGAATCGGAATCATTGTCTTCTTCTCAGTACCACGCTCTCAAACGTTAAGGTGCAATTGTCATCACCTCGTTGTTCGCTTGGTCCTCTTGCTGTGTTGCTGGCAGGGTCCCGCTGTGTTATGCATATAACGTTGGATCAGGACCACACCCTCCCATACTGTCAAAGAGGCCGTGTGCTCGCATGTTTCAGGGAGTGCAGACTTCCTTTTATGCCAAGCAGGCATTTTTCCAGACGCTTACCTCTGAACATGATGCGCCTGTCTGCAACACCCAGCCTCTTAGCTCGGATCCCACCTAACACACACAGTTGTGACCGCCCGCACACTGCCGGGGAGGGAGCTCACGATGTGTGTGCAGCATGCGGCAGACCCCCAGCCTTCTCCGCGGGGAGCCCCAGAAAGCCTGCCGGTGGCCCCTTCGCAACGAGCAGGGCTGTCTGTGTTTTACGTACTGAAACAAGCATCACTGTGCTTAAAGAAATCAGTTTCCCCATACTGAGGACCAGGTTGGAGTGGGGGACAGGGGTGGCATAGGGGAAAGTCCGGACCCATGGTGCATCTCAATCCCCTTTATGCTGGCTATCATTTGAATCTTTCCAACACATCCTGCTTCATGTTTTCCTTGGGCTGAGTTCTGTGCAAGAAACAGTCTGAATCCTAACGAGATGTCCCAAAAAGATAAAAACAAGCAACTCCAAGTCATAATCCTGGTCCTCAAGAGACAAAGTGAATAAATGTAAACATATCATCTCCTTACTTTGCAGGTTCTTAAAAACTTTCTAAAGGATTGCTTTTACCTCAAAAACACTTTTCTAATGTTTCCCACAGCATGGAAGAAGCAAACCTGTTTTGGAATGCACACACACGTATATACATCCTATGTGTGTATCTGCTATGTAAGCTCAAGATTTTTTAAAGAAATGTTTGAAAAACAAAAAATTGTACAACACGTGCTTGTCCAGCAATCATTAACTAGAAAGTTTTTAGCACCTACTACGGCTTCGTAATGTACAAGAACGTGTTCCAAACTGATGTGAACATAACAAAATGTGCCTCCAGTAAGTCATTTGAGGCATGGTTCCTGTTATGTTATGACAATCGATAGTTTACAGAGGCCAGGAAACTCAATAGCAAGTTAAATCAGATTTCTACTGTGCTCACACACTTTGCTTTATTAAATAAATCTACTCCTAAGATGCTGCCATAAAGAAATTATTACAAATTCATTAAATAAAGTAGGAAGGTTACCATTTAAATAAATTCTCATGTAAATTATTTTATAAGGCTTGTGTTTTGTTTGATATGGATTTTTTCAAGCACTTTGGGTGTTCTCAGGCAAAGAAATATCTAAATTTAGAGGAGAATTTAAGCTGCATTCTCTAACTTTAATTTTTAAAACTGCTACATAAAAAAATTATTTCCAGAATGTAAAAACAACAACCTAAGTTTCTTAGATTCTCTCGGCAAACAGCCCCTCTTTGAAGCCTGCCTGGTCACCAGACTCAACAACCAAGCTGCACTGGGATGGTGGTGCCCTCTGGAGGCTAGGAAGGAACTGCCGGATTTTAAGCCCCCTTAATGTCTCCAGGCTCTTGGAAGAGTCAGAAATTAGGATTGCAATCCTGAAGACACAGACACTTTCCTTTCTCTCCTGCTACTGCTCACACCCATGGTATTTCCACCTAAAGAAATCATATTCTCACACTTTCATGAAAAATGCCTTTTTTGGGGGGGTTTCACTATTCTTGTCTAGGAAGAATAAATTTTCCTTTATACTTAGGAAAAAAATATAACCATAACTCTAGTTATGCTTGGGACCTATATCAAGGTAACAAAAATGGAAGCATTCAAAATTAAATCAAACAGCATCACTAATGCTAGCCTTCGATTCATCCTGTAAAGCCCCTTCCCAGAAACATCACAAACCCCATATCCTATGCAACAGGATTCCAACTTTTTAAAAGGCTATTAAATAATTGGTTATCTCTTTTGTTTGTGCATTAGTTCCTTTATTAGTTATTGCAGATATAGTAATCTTCCAGCATGTACCTGCTTCCTATATTAGTCAGAATAGGGTAGGTTATGCTGGGGTTGCAACCTAATCTGGAAACCTCTGTGGTTTTGTTTATAAAGATTCATTTCCTGGGGCACCTGGGTGGCACAGTCTGTTAAGCATCTGATTCTTGGTTTCGGCTCTGGTCATGATCTCAGGGTCATGGGATTGAGCCTGTGTCGGGCTCCACGCTCAGCACGGAGTCTGCAGGAGATTCTCTCTCCCTCTGCCTCTGACTTGCTTGCTTGTGCTCTCTCTTTCCCTCTCTAAAATAAATAAATAAATAAATCTTTTTTTAAAAAGAGTTGTTTGTTTCCCTCACAAATTCTTCTGTGATATCAGCCACTTTCTGGGGACTCTCAGTTCAGTGACTCAGAGATCCAAGTGAACTGATTCTTACAGCCACCATCTGTGTCCCTTGGCTTCCAGCTCACTGCATGAGTGGCAGGGAACTGTAGGGTCATTCACCTGCTCTTAAGTGCTTTAAAAGCCCAGAAGTGATGCTTATGATTTGGGACCACTGTCCAGAACTTGCCACATGGCCCTACCCAACTCTAGGAGGCTAGAAAATGAGGGTATCATACGGATGTCTCTGCCACATGACATATTTCAAAAATATTTTAACTTTACTGTTTTTGAGGGAGACGTAAATCTAACCCAGAAGTTCAACCCCACTTACATACTATCCAGGAGAAAATGCAGTCTGGATCAGTTGTAAACTGCTATATTACTTCAGTAAATAAGAAAGAAAAAAAAAAAAGAAGAGAAGAAGCAGCTTCCTTCAAAGTAAAGTCCTGGAAGAATAATGTTAGCTAGGTACCAGAATAAACAAATCAGCGCAGACATTTGGAGCAAGGTGTGACTGAGAAGAAAAGTAACAGACAGCGATAAGCCAGCAAGCAAAAGGTGGCAATGGTTCTTCATGGACTATAAACAATGTAACACAGTTACAAACACAGAGGAGAAAAATTAAATAAAGCTGAGAGTCTGGCTGCTCAGCCACTTTTATCCTCAGTGGAGAAAGAGCACCTCCCAGTGATGCTTCCTCATATATCCTGCAGATCCTCACAGGCACAGGAGTTCTGATCTCGGCTGTATTGCAATGGTTAAACTCTAATGCATTTCTGGGCATTTGAAATGGCTTCCAGAAGAATTGGTGAACCATGATCTTACATAACTGTCCACCAGAGATGACTTCTCAAGTACTTTTTGGAGCTAATCAGTACCACTAAAAAGAGAGGCAATGAGATAGCAAAATCATTCCCACGGTCAGGATATTCCACAGGGAGCCAGAAAAATAAGGCAGAGGTGGGAAGATGGGTGATGAAGGAATAAAGCAAGCAGGATCCGTGAGGATGGATGGCTCAGAAGGATAATGCTCGTGCAGAGCTGACCAGCATCAAACACGACCAAATACCAGCGTGATGGGGGATGTGAAGCATTATCTTCGGGTGGTTTACATGAGACATGAAACAAGTTCGGCTCTCCTTCCTGCCTGTCATCCCCATAGACATGTGTGTACGTGTCCACACGAGTGTCAGGGGCAAACATCTGCTCTAACTAACCACTGAGGTCACTGAGAAGGTAGCCAGGTAAGAAAGGAGAAGCTGAAAACCTCCCCTGATGTCCGGAAGGGGGCCCAGCACTCACTGCAGGCATGTCGCCGTCCTGTTAGACATAATGTGACAGAGCACCTGCCCCAGACAGGCTCCTCTGAGAACACGATGCAGAGACGAGGCACATCCCTTCATGATCTTGTCTAAGCACAAAAACAAGGTCCCCGTGCCACCCCCGGGACACCTCATGCCCCTCTCTGCATCAGACGTGATGGCCACTTCCTCACCAGCGGCGGCTTTTCCTTCACTGCAGCCAATCCTCCCCGTTCACACGACGTAGCGAGATGCCCAGTCCTAGAATTTTCCCTGCTCTCTGACAGCATCCACCTAGAGCAGATCCTCTCCCAAATCCCGTACCCTAAGCCCAAATCCTGTATCACGTTCTTTCCAACACGCTGTTACTGAGACACCCATCGCTCCTCATGCAGTGTGTCCTCCTTCACTTTGCAGGTAGAATCCAACTGTCAGCCTGCAGGCGCGCTTCTGGTGGCCTCGGCTGGAGAGCAACCGCTCAGGGGTGAGACCCTCCCAATGGGACAGCATGGATAAGCCAGACGAGGGGCTTCACCCCCCACACCTACTGTCCTGCTGGAAGACGACACATGCACACAGTCAGGAGGAGGGGAAGAAGGAAGCTGGGGAGAAGAAAAGAAGAAGAAAGGAGTTTGTTCTTTCCACGACTGCTTCCACACACCTCTCCACGACTCTGTAAGTACGCACCCAGGCACACGCACACACATGGTCACGCATCTCGGGAGGACGAGAGTGTATTTGGAAATACAGAGCTGATTCCCACTTTTTGTCTGCAGTTCCTGAGCGTGGGCCCTACGAATGTCTCGAGCCGTGCCCGGGCAGGGGAGGGACAGTGAGGCGCTAAGGGCAGGCAGAAGAAGGGGTGTGGCAAAGATGAATGAATGGCACAGCATGAAACCTGTTGTCAAGAAACCTGTTTCTCTCCATGTCATGGGTAGAGCACATCAGAGAGGTGGAAAAGTGAGCCTGTGTCCAACTCCCAAGAGGCAGCAAAAGGATAGGAAGGGCCTCTCCTCAGAGGCTGCTTTCTGCTGGAAGAGTGGTGATATCCACAAAGCTTGGCTGGGCCAGGGAGCTGGGAGAACTGCCTGGATTTCTAATGAACAGGACCAGCCCCTGGGGCTGCCGGAGTCAAGAAAGCCACCATGGCAGGGCCAGTGCCAGACCCGAGAGAGGTTGGGATGGGCTGAAGCCTGCTGGGACCCCCAGAGTGACCTCGTGTGCTGTGTGTCCATGTCCAGAGCTCCGGGCATCCTTGGGTGGACACCCTCTCTCACCCTGGTCCTGTGGCGACAGACACTTTCCAGGTCCATGGCTGTAAAAGGGAGGGGGGATAGAGAGATGTTCTGAGAAGGGGGATGGCTCTGACAGAGGGAACTTCGAGGAGCAACAGGATTTAATCCAAAGGGTGCCCAGAAAAGGCTCATGATTATCCTAGAAATGACTAGAACATCTGCAACTCAACAACAGAAATACCTAAAAATACAACAGAGAAATGAAAATGGCACACTAACCATGTTTGCCTAACATAAAGGAAGGCAGCAAAGATGGCTCAGAGGAGCAAAAACAACATGAGACAAACGGAAAAAAATGTTGAACATAATAGCATCCACTTCAGTGGATCAAAGTCTCCATCCAAAAGGCAGAGGTTCTCAGAATGACAAGCAAGAGCCAACCGTCTACTGCCTACAAGAGACACAAGTTAGATTTAAAGATGTAAGGAAATGAAAGGTAAAAGGATGAGAATATATATATTTTTTCATATATATGTGTATATATATATATCTATACACATATATATGATGGAAACAGTAACCAAAAGGGAGCTGGAGAGGCTGTGGGAATATCAGACAAAATGAACTTCAAAACAAGGTCTGTTTTTTTGTTTCGTTTTGTTTTCATTTTTTTAAACTTAAATTCAATTAGCCAACATAGAGTACATCATGAGTATCAGATGTAGAGTTCAATAATTCATCAGTTGCATATAACACCCAGTGCTCATCACATCACGTGCCGTCCTTAATACCCATCACCCAGTTACCCTATCCCCCCACCCACTTCCCCTCCAGCAACCCTCAGTTTATTTCCTAGAGTTAAGAGTCTCTCATGGTTTTTAAGACAAGGTATGTTAAAAGAGCCAAAGAGGGATGTTTTGTAGAGATACAAAGATCAATTCATCAGGAAGATATAACAACCATTAAGTATCCTTGCACTTAATAACAAAGCCCCAAAATACACAAAGCAAAAACTGTCAGATTGAAAAGGGAAATAGCCAATTCAACAATAAAATCAGAGAGTTCAATACTTCTCTCCATAACTGATAATACATCTCCACAAAAATTCAGTAAATTACAGAAGAATTGAAGAGCACTATCAACCAGATTGATCTAACTGACATATATAGAATTTTTTGGTATATCCAACACCAGAATACATGTTCTTGGGAAGCACGGATGAATTAATTTCCAGGATAAACCATATTCTAGATCATGAACACGTTTCAGTAATTTTAAAAGGTCAAAACTGTATAAAGCATTTTCTCTGACCACAATCGAGTAAGAAATTAGAAATCAACACAGAAAAAGATGCGGGAAGGCCCCAGATTTTTGGAAATTAAACCACACTAAGTCTCCAGTTGGCCAAAGAAGCAATCATGGGGAAAATGAAAATATCTTGGACCAAAAGAAAATGAGCAAAAACGCCTTAAGAAAATAGTAACAAACCAAATTTTGCACTACAGAAGAAGGACTGGATACTGTGAGCAAGTGGGGTTATTCTAGGAGTGCAAGAACAGTGTGGCACCCGAAAATGATGACTGTTGACAAACCCTATTAAGAGAATAGGATCATCCCAATAGATGCTGAAAAATCATTTGACAAACTCCAACATCATCCATGATACAAACCCTCCAAAGACGAGGCATATAAGTGAATTTCCCCAGTCTGACAAGGGGAATATACAAAATCCTACAGCTTAGGTGATAGCTGCTGATAAAAGACTGCATGCTCTTCCCTGGAGATCGAGAATGAGCTAAGCCTGTCTGTTCGCAGCACTTGCCGTCGACCCTGCACTAGAATTGGGGCCAGTCTAGTAAGGCAAGAAATGGAAACTAAATGCAGCCATCTTGCAAAGGAAGGAGTGAAATTGTCTTTATCCTCAAACAACCTAATCTTTTATGTAGGGCAATTCCAAGGAATTTATCAACAACAACTAGAACTAATAAGTGAGCTTAATAAGGTCACAGGACAAAAGACCAAACTATAATAATCTGTTGTATTTCTATATACGAGTTGCAAACAACTCAGAATGACTTAAGAAAACAATTTTATTCACAATTGCATCAAACAGAGGAAAATACTTAGGAATAAATTTAACAAAAAGAATGGAAGACCTGTACACTGAGAACTACAAAACCTTGTCCAGGGAGAGTAAAGACATAAGTGAATGTAGAAATAGATCATGTTTGTGGATTTAAAGGCTTAATAGTGTTAATATGGTAACATTCCCCCCAAATAATTTCTAAATGAAAAGAAATCCCTATCAAAGTTCCACAGAACATTTTTTAGAACTAGAAGAAAACATGAGAAAATCTTGGTGACCTTAAGTTGGGCAAGGCCTTCTTAGATATGACACCAAAGCATGATCTATAAAAGAAAAAAAGGATAAATTGGATTTTATCAAAAATAAAAACTTTTACTCTTCAAAACATATCAGTAAGAGAATAAAAACACAAGCCATAAACTGGGAGAAAATATTTGCAAATCACCCATCTGATAGGGGATTTTTATCCAGAATATATAAAGAACTATTACAACCAAGTGATAAGACAAGAATTCCAACTTTTTAAAATGGGCCAAAGACTTGAATAGACATTTCACCAAAGGTAATGTACACTATTAGTCCTCAGGGAAGTCAACCCCACCCCCGACAATGAGATACTCCTGCATTCCCATTAGAAAGACTGTAATCAAAAAGATTAAAAAGAAGCAAGTGTAGACAAGGATGTGGGGAAGGTGGAGGGACGGGAAGCTTGGAGGGAAGCTTGGAGGGAAGGTGGAGCCCTCCCCCCTCCCCAGGGGGAATGCAAGGAAAGCAGTTTGGCAGCTTCCTTAAAAGTTATACTTGTGACACAATCCAGCCATTCTACTCCTATGTGTCTGTCTACCCAAGAGAGAAGAAAACACATGCCCACGCAAAGACGCCTACACACATGAGCACAGCGGCAAGATCTGTAAAGGCCCCACGCCGGAAACCACCAAATGGCCACCAGTAGGTCAATGAGCACAATGGAATTCCGTAAGAACAAGGAGGAAGCTCACAGCATTATGCTAAGTGAAAGAAGCTGGACACAAAGAACTTCCATTTATGTAAACATTGCTAGAAAAGACAAAAACATGGAAACAGTAGGAAGAGCCCTAGCTGGCTGTGGCTGGGGGCGGGAGTGGGATTCCCTGCAATGCACAGGAGGGAACTTTTCAGGGGGATGGAAATGTTCTGAAACTGGACTGTGGTGACGGTTGCACAGTGTATATTACTAAAACGTCATTCATCTGCACATTCCCACTGGATGGATTGTGTGTTATGTAACTTGCAATTTAATAAGCTGTAAAACAAAACAAAACAAAAACAAAAAACAAGACCCCTGCAAACAATGGTTACACAGTCAAGGGTGCATTAAAAAAGGCTTTAAGGCTCACTGGGTGGTCCTTCTTAAACAAATCAGCTCATTTTTACCACCACTAAACTGGTATCAAGGAAAGCAGGAGGGGGCGCCTGGGTGGCTCAGTCGTTACGCGTCTGCCTTCGGCTCAGGTCATGGTCCCAGGGTCCTGG
>NC_138375.1:4539509-4564517 GCF_054177405.1 Leptonychotes weddellii | reverse complement strand
TATTTGCCAAACCCTCTTTCCATCAGGCACTAAAACATGTTTGCTTTGACATTGTCATTTGGGCACTGTGAGACACCAGATAAAGACTATTTGTTCCAAAGGTCACCAGGATGGGCATGATAGCGCTGGACCTACAAAGAACGCCCTATCACAGCAGCGATCCGACTCTCGGACGAGGCGCCCCACGTGTTAGCAGTGCTCGGCACTGCGCATGCTCCTAATAACACGCGCCCTCACCACCGCTTCCCCGAAGAGCTTTCACGGTTTCACATGGGGATTATAGCCATCCTACGGAAATCGGGCTCTTCCAAGTACTGGAAGGTAGACGCAGTGGTGTGCTGGTGCATCGTTAACAAGAGGCTCCCCGAGAATAAAAAGGACCTAATGTGTAGCATTTGCTTTTACGTAAGCCACTGATATAAATTTAAAAGCATTTCAAATTTAATAAATTACTGATGAGTATTCCTATTGTTTCTCTGTATTTGAGTGTTCTATCTACAAACTTTCGATAGTCACTTATGTAGATGTGTATTATAAGTACATACACACACATCCCATGCATACACACGTGTGTGTACATGCATGCACATGCTGGAGGCACGATCTTCTAGAGATCAACGAGAAAATGGCTCATGGTGGATCTTAAATAATAGGAAATATAGCTCCCATTAATAAAGTGAATCACCCTATGGTTTGCCCAAAATGACTAGAAAATGCTGGCGTTTTAGTGGGCTGATTAATTATACTGCCATCTCACAGGTTCTGGCCTCATTGAGAAACCCGCCCAAGAGTCAGACAGGGACCAACGTAGCAGCCTCGGCCTTGGTAAAAGTGAAGGCAAGACGGAGGCTTAGCATTGAGGCCAAAATGGATCATCTCGTCCTGCTCCCCAGCCTGCATCCCATTCACCTGCCGGGTAGCTGGACCATCACTAGACAACTCTTACCAGGAAAACAATAAAATCTAACTTTGTGTCATGCCCTACACTTCAAAGGAAGGTGAAGACCCTCTGATATCAGGCTGCTGGTCTAAGACTAGCTCAGGTCCCATCCCGATAAGGGTGATGTCAGACCATGCTAGAACCCGGATTTGAGTACGGCAACCAATTTTGATTCCAGTTGTGGTTGAGATAGTAGTAGTCGAGATAGCTCCCATTTCTTATGTGTCTACCGTGCCAGGCTTTCTGCAGACATTACTGTTAACCCTGAAACAACCTGTCAGGTATGTTTACCCTCATTGGCTGAAGTGGGCGCTGAGTCATGTGCGCAGGGCCACCCTAACTGGGAGAATAGGATGGCAGCTCATGACTCTCTCACTCCACAGATCGTTCTGTGCAGTAAAATGCTTCACACTTGGCTGGGATCCAGGCAGGTAGCTCATAAGATGTCAGCTCTACAGTCATCAGGCACAAAACCTGGCCAAGACAGGTCCAACAGAAGACCCCGAGAAATCACAATAATCCATTGGGCATTTATCCTACACAAAGAGTAATTGAATACCTGTTGCACCTCATTTCATCCAATGCCCTTCGATGGAAGTATCATCTCACTTTCAAGCTGGAAACCTGAGACGTAAGCCAGCCAGGCCGGTTAGGATTGCACGATTCTGCCCCATCACCCTTTGCAGACTGTACTGTGAGTGGGTCCGGTGTTGAGCTCAAAATCCTGAGACCTAACCAAAGGTTCTTCCAGTTCTGAGGTTCTTACAATTCCAAGGTTATCGAGTTAATCTTGCTACTAGACAAACTCTGTTGTTAGAGGGCCTCGTTCAGTTACAATGGATCCACTAGCCAGGGAGTTGGCGTTTCTCCAAGAGTGGTGTTGAGTTCCACGTCCTCGGGAGCAGACACCTGAAAATGGCTAAGGAAGACCACGTCTTGTCTCTTTGAGCCAGGGACACATGGCAAGGGCTTGGCCTGCAGCCAAGGGCAGAGGAAAACAGGTCAGGATTAAATGTAACTACTGCAGATACCTAATGTCAGCGATTCACATGCCACACACCTGCTTATTAATGCCACAAGGCTTTCAAGCCCCAAGACTTGGGGGAGATCAGCAAGTCCGAAAGTCAAGACAACCTCTCACACAGGAGACAGGGTTCATAAGATGCCTATCTCCATTCCCCCAGGTCAGTCATGACTCCCGCTTGTCTTGGGGGCCCCCAGTGAGAAATCCTGGTCTCTGCACATGAGTGGTGGTGGGTCCAAGCAACAGACAGGCATGCACTTTCCCATTAGGCTCTGAGGATTGGTCGATGGCCAGCAATGAGAGACACGTTTTTGCAGAAATGATCGACAAAAACTTCACAGCTCACAGAGAACGAGGACACTTCATAATTTTGTTGTTCTGGCTTGGCTGTGGGAGATGAAAAACCAGCCACAGTATCCTGTAAAGATACTTCCAAATTTAAAAGACATTTGTAAGTTAGATTTTGAGCTTTCCCTGAACCATATGAAGAAAAACTCCCATCTTAAAATTACCATTGCCAGACAAAGTTCCCAGCAGGGGTGGGGAACAGTGGTAATCAATAATTGAGCATTTCTGTAACAGTTGACATCTACCAAGTGTTTTTCCATCAGCTTTTCTTATCTCTCCTCACAGTGATTGCAGGTGGAGGTCAGCAATGGTCATTCCTAGCTTCTCAGAGAAGTAAGCAGGGCAGTGACTTGATCCTTAGACAAAGATGTCATACTAGCAAATGAAGCTCAAAATAAGCGACAACCATTTCACTCTATTCAGATTGCTACTTTTAAAAATTCTTCATAGAGGTAAATTTTGTCCTCTGTGTCAATAGCAGAGTGATGGTGTTTTTCTTCTTACCATATAAGAGCCAGATAATCAAAATACATATCTAAAAACACCACCAACAGCAAAGGTCAAAAAGAGCTACTGCTTTGATTAATACTCTGGGACATAACCTTTGCTATTTAAAAACAGAGAAATATAAATTTGTGTGTGCATGTTCTCCATTTTGGAGAGACAGACTTGAAGACCACAATCCATAATAAACACGAAAAATGTTTTAACTATTGCAATATACAGAGCAAGCACATCGTCAGCCAACATGCAAATTTCCCAGTCTTTTGTACCCTTGGAAAGTTGGGAGACTAACCAGTGGGAAGAGACTCATCTTTGCTCTATGAATTGAGACCCTGCCTTTGACATCATGCACGTACGTGGACAGCAAACCAGGCCTGCTCCCTGCAGAGGGGAAGGACATCAATCAGTAATGCCATGTACATATGTATGAAAACTATGGTAAGTGACATGGTGGTCGGCAACAGAAGAACCTAATTTAGTCTGATAGATCAAGAAAGGCATTCTGAGAAGGTGACATTGAGCTGCAATCGAAAGGTTGAGTAGGTGTTAAGGGGGAACAAAGGGGGAGGGGGGGGAACAGGATGTTCAAAGGCTCTATGGTGGCGGCTACATGATTCACTGCAGAAATTAAAAAGAGGGTAAATGTGCAGGGAAGAAGGTGAAGAAAGCTCTGACTTGCAGAAGCAGAGGCTGGCCCGGAAGCCGATGACAGCCCACAGAGGCCAGGGCTTAGCAGGTTGGTCTCTGGAGCTGAGATCAACTGCCACTTAGCAGCGGCCATCACTGACAAGACTCTAAGGGACCTCTGGGCCTCAGTATCCTCACCTGTAATCTGGTTTCTGCCTTACAAATTTGTTGCAAAGATGCAGTGTCCTGATACAATTAAAGCACTTTATATGCAATTTGATTTTTATTTAAAGACTTCACTGTCCCTTTCCTGACATCCTCTTACCATTCGGCCGCTATGTCTTAGCCTCTTTTCTGTGGGGCACTGCTTTGTAACGTGCTCTGAGCAAGGGTACCCTGATTAAATGAGTTTGAGAAGCACTGCACGTCGGCATGCTAAAGAATCTGAAAGTCCTACAGTTTACAAAAGAAATTAGGGGCGCCTGGGTGGCTCAGTCGGTTAAGCGTCTGCCTTCGGCTCCGGTCATGATCCCGGGGTCCTGGGATCGAGCCCCACATCGGGCTCCCTGTTCGGCGGGAAGCCTGCTTCTCCCTCTCCCCCTCCCCCTGCTTGTGTTCCTGCTCTCGCTGTCTCTCTCTCTGTCAAATAAATAAATAAAATCTTTAAAAAAAATAAAAATAAATAAAAAAAATAAGAAAGAAATTAAATTTCTCAACCAAGTGTGTACAAAACTTGACTACCCCATGCCACTCCCTTTTTGCTGGAGGCAGTGCTGTCACCTCTTAATAACCGATGTCCCTGAGTCCACAAAATTCCATAGAGAGAATTGAGAGGCACCAGCCAAGACTGATTTTAGACTCTGGTTCGTACATTTGCAAGGCTGCAGCAGAGCGATTTCCAGGTTGTCATTTAGAATAAAAACAAATTATTTCAAAGCTCCCATTACAACCCATTCTGAAACAATTCTCATTTCTCCAGACCTCTTCCTGACCTGTAGTTATAATTTGCAATTTATTCAGAAGATGATTTCAGGGAACAAGTTTGTGTTACTAGAATACTATAACCTTGTTAGTAGCTTCATTTCACCTCTGAGCCTCCGTTTCTCCCCTATAAACCATGGTGTTGGACGAGGTGATCTAAGAGCCCTTATTTGATTCTGCACTAAAAATCTTTCCAGGTTACATGCGTTATGTTTTTAGGTGATGCCTGAGACCAGTCCAGTATCCGTAGAAGTAGGTAGACATATATCCAACCACAAATGGACAAAGCCCTAGGTCTTTGCCTCCTTGCCTTCCCATTATTTTGTCCATCTCTTTGCTGGAGTATTTCACCAAATGCATCATCATGATCACTTTTGTGATTTTCCCATGTGTCCATTTTCTAGAAACACATTAAATACAGAGAAATGCAACATGTAATATAAAATAAATAAGTCATGGAAATGTGATGTACAGCCTGGGGAATATAGTCAGTAATACTATATTAACTTTGCAAGGTGTCAGATAGTAACTAGACTAATTGTGGTGACCATTTCACAATGTGTACAAACATCAAGTTACCATGTTGTACACCTGAAACTAACATAATATGGTATGCCGATTATACCTCAATAAATTAGAAAAAAAAATACCAATAACATGAAGGGAAAGCACCCAAATGTTAACATCTGTTAAAGCATGGATGACTATGCCTGTGAATTTTTCTTTATGTTTTTAAATCTTTCAAAATGTAAAAATTATGATCTTCAGTGAGTAATAAATTCCTGTTAATGGTGATTTCAGAGAAAGCATCTTATCTCTGCTCTTCATCATGTCCCTGAGCAAACTGTCTTGAGGCTTAAATTTACTATTGGAAATACAATCTTGTTTCTTGCCCTGCAAAGTTCAGGTTTGGACAATTATCTCATAGACACAGGCATTATTTACTTAAGGCCCAAAGCGGTGGCAGTCAGGAGCTAAAACCATACCCAAGCTATGTAATGGCATTTCAAAATTAATTCCATAAGCGTAACTGTCAGAGTCCTGGGAAGAGACAGTTTCCCACTAACTTCATCTGAAAGGAAGAGTAATTCCTTCAAATGATTCCATCTAAACCACCTTGAGAATGGCCACAAGCCGAAATGCCACATTGATTTTACCGGTAGTAAACATTCAAAGATACATGGTTAAACATCCCAAACGCTGTCCCAATTATTGCAAATTTTGAATTAGACCTGATTCTGGGTGGAGGCCAGCTGTGTTTACCTGTTTTGGAACACAACAGTCTTTGTAGCCCTTAATTCTATACAAACAAATGAGGCTCTAGTTAAAGGATTCTCTACACCTTTTCTTTTTTTTTTTTTTTACACCTTTTCTCTGTAGAGAGGAGAATTGGGGAATTCCCCACCCGATGCGAACTAGCAGTACCCCAGGCGCCCTTGGCCAAGATGAAGTTGGAGAGCTCTGGAAATAGGGCAGCAAGGGATGGAGGTGGCGTAGGGTTGTTTGAACTCTGGGGAGGGTGGCTTGGGGTTGGGGCAGGGGGAGCCTGGGTTCCTGGGAAGATCAACACTGGTGGGGACTCTAGAGAGTTCCGTTTTCATCCCCCAGCCATTCTGTTGAGGCAGCGCCTGCCCTCAAAACTAGGGCGACTCTGATCCACGGTCCCCAGGCCACAGGAGGAACGTCAGGGCCGGATGCTCTGTGCTTCCAAGAAGTTGACCACATGCGTTGAGACTGATCAACTTCAGGCAGTAGCCGCCCATCTTCCCAGGGGCTAGTGAGTTCCAATCTCTGCCCCGGGGGGACCAGGGCAATGGAGCTGGGCTTTCCTCATGCCCTCTGCTGACGGGGTAGCCAATACACAGGGGAAAGGAACTTCCAGCACGATAAAGAAAAAGGACAACACTGTTGACGGGCACGCCATCGTCACAAGGAAAGCTTACTGGATGACAGACTTTGCCAGGAGCAGAAATATTAGACCACGCATTTACAATTAGACTAATACACATTTGAAAAGAAATAGGGACTATATTAGCAATCGGAAACAAAAAGAAAAACAACCAGAAAACCAACAGAAACATTTTGTATGAAAAATATAATCTTTGAAAAAAAGAATGTAATGACGAGATAGAATAACAGGGTGGACCCAGAGGAGGAATAGAATAGCAAGCAGAAGATAGTGTTGCAAGGAATACCAATCCCAGGAAGAGGAGATGAAAAAGTGTTAGAAAATGCAGAAAAAAATGAATGATATGGAGAAAATTAAAAATGCACAGAATTCCAAACACAAGGAGTCCTGGGGCAAGGGGGCTAATTAAAATGAGACTGGTAAATATTTGAAGAAATGTTTTAAAAAATTCCCCAGAAGCAAAAAATAAAAATAATGCCACGTTTCATATTTTTTTAAAGATTTTATTTATTTATTTGACAGAGAGAGACACAGCGAGAGAGGGAACACGAGCAGGGGGAGTGGGAGAGGGAGAAGCTGGCCTCCCGCTGAGCAAGGAGCCTGATGCTGGGCTCGATCCCAGACCCTGGGATCATGACCTGAGCTGAAGGCAGACACTTAACGACTGAGCCACCCAGGAGCCCCACCATGGCTCATATTGACAGTTTCCCTGGAGTGCCGAAGAAGAAAATAAATTAAAGGCACGTGGATGCACTTTCAAAATATCAGACAAAAAGACAAATTTCAAAGCCTCCTGAAAGGACAAGTCATCTACCAAGGATCAAGAATTGGATCCACATCCAATTTTTCAGTAGCAACAATGGATGTGAGGGGAAAAAAATTGGAGTGTTGTCTTCAAAATATGGAGTCACCTAGATTGTTACATCAGATAAGAATATCTTGAGGCTTACAACGTCTTGGAGATGTTGCAGCCCAGAGGCCCAAGTCGATGAGAGCTTTAGACGAAGCACTTCAGTAAGAGAAGAGACAGCCCAGAGATGCTGCCAGTGATATATGATGATATAAGAAATAAATGCAATCCAGTATCTTGGTAAAGTTTGCTGCTATCTTTATTAAATCATTAACTACAAAATAAGAATGTAAAATATGTCCCGAATCATACAGAATTAATAGTATAGATCCTCGGTATTTAATATAAAAGCCACTCACTGCATATGGCTATTTAAATTTAAATTTAGGTTAATTAAAATTAAATGAAATTTTAAAATCTGTTCCTCCATCCCAGTAGCCACAATTTCTGTCATTAACTAATTGGCTCTACTCTATCAGGCAGCATAGATAAAGAACATTTCCACCATCGCAGAAAGTTCTGGAAGCCAGCCCTGAAATACAGGATAACGGTATGATGCAGTGTTTGTAGGGAACATGAGACCAGTGAATATGAGAGAGTACAAGAGTTTGGTCTCATTACCAAAGAAATACAAATATCATTTTTTTCAAATATGGAATGATTAAAAGTACGAATAGACTTTGCATAAGTTCTCCCCCCCAAAAAATAATTAAATCACAATAATTAAAGCCTTGGCGTTCTTGCGTTGTTTTTATTCCTCGCTGATTTAGGCATTTTTCCAGAACAATTGCATTGGGTTCTAAAATTAGCCCTTCTTGGGATAAAACATTAGTTAATAAATTCTTACATATCAAAAGGCCCTGCATCTTATAAATATTTTATAAACATTTGCCAGTTTACTCGTTTTTCTAAAGAATTTTTTTATTATTCTTTCTTTGTCTAAGAAGTCCTAAACCATGACTATATCATATCCTGGGACTGCAAGATAAAATCGTTTTTCTCTAATCACATTGTTCTCTACAACTCGATTTACCCCACTGTCTAACTCAATTCCTTGGCCTGGGGACAGCTGTCCTGCAAGCTGTAAGGGTTCAGGCTCTCCCACCTGACCTGGCGCCTCCCACCATCCCCAGTTTCTGCCCGAGACCACCCTCAGTTGAGGGCAAGCATCCTGGGAGCCTTGTTCGCATCTGCAGGTAGTTGCAGGGAAAGGCGGACTCCTGAGGACCTGAGATGACAATTTGTACTTTTATCCTCACCTGGGTCATGGAACTCATTTATTCAGCAAATAAATTTTGAGTTATCTTCCTGTCCACCAGGAGGCGAGGCAGGAAGCCGTGATGCCTCCACGAACAGCCTCAGAGGCCAGTGTGAGCCCAGGTATCATAGCGATGCACTGAGTTTCCAAATCCCACCCCATTTCCCATCGTGACCACAAGCTCCCTGCCCTCCCTTCCTTCCCCTCCTTAGGTGTTACAGTTCTTGCAAATCTTTCAGCAAGCTCTAAACAGGTGAGCCTGTAAGTGAGCACACATGCCCTTTGTAGACTTTCAGACCTTGGTACTCACGGTTCAGGATAAGATCCACGAGCATCTGAAAGCCTAACCATCACAGCTCCTCTGACATTTTTCCCTACACACCACGAGGCACTTCCACTAAAAATGCGGAGTGACCTCCCTAAAACTCCAGCAGAAAAGCAGCCACTGCAGTGCCTTTCACTGCAGGTGAGACTCAATATCTATCACCAAAGCGTGTCAACTAACAAAAATAACACTTACTTAAAGGGTAACGTATTCCAAATGCTTCGTGTGTATTACTTCACTAACTAGTAAGAAAAGGCGCAGGCAAACAAAATTGAATAGTCCATGTATTCGAAGTGCTTTGTCCACATTAATTAAATTAAATGTAATGACTTGTTTAATACTCACCTGGTGCCAAGTTCTGGCCCATTTTACAGATGGGAAAATTAACTTGCTGTAGATACAGCTAGCAAGAACAGATGCGAGGATTTGTGCCCAGGAAATCTGAATCCAGGGCTCATTTCTCAGAACAACTAGGACATATCGCCCTCCTGAAGATAAGATTTTGACTTATGAGTACAGTCACAAGTGTGATGGACAAATACTGCCACGTACTTTTAGGGGTGAAGAGGGAGACTTGAGGAAGCACAGTCAGCGGTACCAAGCCACATGGGAAAGATAGAGGGAGAGAAATAATGTCCATTGAAGTGGACAGCATGTGAAAAGGGATGGGACAGCAATCTCAGGGCGTGGAAACACCCTCAAAATCCCACCCCTGCCTTCAGGCAGCCCCGGCATCAATCTCTGCCTTTTCCCCTCTCCCTCAGAGCAACTGGGGCACCCCTCATTTCCAGAATGGAAGCCACTTCCCCTAGACCTTGCCGGAGGCACCACACACCATTATAAACGGTCCCATTCCAACTGGCTCCTTCTCTTCCATGCTAAAAGACTCTTCCCTGAAGTTTCTACCCTCTTCACCGACAATCTTACAGAAAAAAAAATGAGTCTACAGGTGCTCCTGGATTACACAAATTATCAAATAAGGCTTTCAGTGGCTTACGTCTGTAACTCAGGTGGTGAGAGCAGTTCTTCTTGAAGGATCATTGAAAAAAATTCCAATTAATCTGACCCTCAAAACTTGTATATGTGGTGGGTTCAATGACCAGACAGCCTGAAGAAGGAAAAAGGAAAAGAACTCTGATTGAATCAATGCAAAGAACAGATTGAATCTGTTACACTCGGCTCTAACTCCATCTGTCTACTCCCTAGTCTGATACTTACTCCTCCAACCTCAATAAATTACACACATCCAAATTCCCCAAACCCCTCCTTCACCTTCATGCCTTACAAGGGAAAATTTTAAAAGGGAGCAACTCTGGGAATAGCAGTCATCAAAGGGCACTTCCCTCATAGAATACTTTAGCCACACCCTGACTTTACAGGGAAGCAGAGAATCTTTAAGAAATCGGCCCCAATGGCAGCCATATTGGTCCAAAAGTTGGAGAATTATGTCACAATTCTAACGAAGTTTGTTTCACAGATTCCATTCTTTTAAAGACTACCCAGCTTCACAAAGAAAATCCCAGCCTGTGACCAATGAAAATGCTTCTAATGCAAGAGTTTAAGTACAAGTATGGAGTCCAAGGACTACCATACATGATGGAGAGTCCTGTTGTGCAATCAGGTCATCGCAAGATGGGAAAGAAAGTCAAAGCTTGTGCCCAAACTTCCCCTTATGATTGGGATATTGTAGGTCACCGACAATGCTCCTGCTCTCAAAATTCTAAAAGAAAGAAAGGATAAATTACCAAAATCATTTTTAAAGCATTGGAGAGCTGTGGAATCAACACAGACTATATGAACTGAGGTCCAGGAGAGAGGAAAATGGAGGACCCATACCCACTCCTCACCAGAAACATCTTCCAGCTCTAGATACAAGCCTGCTAATCCAACTTGAGCCAGGTAGTGGATGCTGCTGGGAAAGAGAATCCAGAAAAACCGTCAGGGGAAGGGGAGGGGGCAGCTACAGTGATAAATCACACTTCAGGTGAGGGGTCTTTCATCCACCCAACACTGGCAGACTTCTCTGGCTCAGTGGTCAGGGGAGTGAAGGGTTAGGGTAAGGCTAACAGTTTCTGGAAGTGAGAGTCAAATTGCACCAATCTCTAGGCGAGACAAAGAGCTTCTGAGGGAAGGGGCTTGTAAAGAGAACAGGCTCAAGGTGCAAGCCTGTGCTGAATGGACACCAGGACCCAGGGCCATTCTACTAGGCACTAGACAAATTCAGGTATAGCTAGACGCTGAGATCAGTCTTGGCCATTGGCAAAAGCTGCTGCTGGGAAGCAGGAAAATCAGCAAAGATTTTGGTGTTCAGGAGGGACCAAACTAGAGACTGGAGAGCCCCAAACAGCCATTCACTCCATCAGGGCATTTGCCAAATTCTGATTGATCAGACTCAACCTACCTCTGCTCCCAGGGCTTGGACTGAGAGCATGGAAAATCTTTGCTTCCTCAGTTCTGAGGGTTTGTGGGTGATGCAGTCCAGCTCTCCAGACCCCGACGCCCTCACCATCAGCCCTGAAGCTCAGCCCTTGATTGGATTTGGGTAACCATCCTCCTCTCTCAAACATCCGTCTCTCAGACAAGACAGGGAGCTTTCTTTACTGGAACATAACATGATAGGTTTCCCTACAGAATTTTATATACAATGTTTAGCTCACACACTCAAAAAATTACTAGCCATGTGGAAAGCGAAGACAAAAATGCTAAATAATCCAAAAAAAACACAAAGAATTAAATTTGCAGATGACCCAGAGACTAGAGGTAGCAAACAATTACTTTAAAATAACCATGATCAATATGCACGAGAAAACAGAGGACATAAGAGACAGTATGAATGAAATGGTGGCAAACTGCAGTTGAGAATTGGAATTTAGTTTTAAAAAATAATCGGTATTGCAGAATTTAAAACTACAAAATCCAAAATTAAGAATTCAACGAATAGTCTTAACAGCAGCTAGGACACTGAAAACCCCCAGAATGAATGAACTGGAAGGCAGCAGTCTAGAAAGATACCCGAACCGACAGATCGAGATTAAAAAGGAAGAAAAAATATTTTAAAAACTAAGGGACATGTGGGATATAACCAAAAGGTCTAAATTAATATAATTGCATTACCAGAAAGACAGGAGAGAGGATGAGGCAGAAACCGTATCCAGAAAGATTAACGACTGAGAACCATCCAGCCTGACAAAAGACATCAACCCACACATGGAAGAAATTCAGCAAACTTCAAGATAAGCAAATACACAGAATATCATGTGTAGGCACCACATCAATATCAGATTGCTAAAAATCAAGGGAAAAAAAGAAAATCTTAAAAGCAGCCAAAGAAATAATACTTTATCTTTAAGCAAAAATAAGACTAATATCTGACTTCTCAAGAGAAATGGTAGAAACAGAAAACAATGGGAAATTTATGACTTTAAGTGCATGTATTAAAAGAAGAATAAAGGCTGGAAAATCGATTATTTAAGTTTCCATTGCAAGAAGCTGGGGGTTGGGGAGAACAAATCGCACTTACGGAAGAGAGAAGAAAAAAGGTAAGAGCCATGCGACTCTTCATCTCAGGGTTGGGGGTTCGAGCCCCATGTTGGGTGTAGAGATTACTAAAAAAAAAGGTAAAAAATTAAAAAAAAATAAGAGCTGAATTTCAATGAAATTCTTCAAATCCAATAAAAAGAGAACAAAGTGAAAAGGTAGTTCTTTGAAATAAGTCTCAGCAAAATAGAACAAGAATAAAGCACAAATTGCCAAATAAAAAAATAAGCTATAACTCCAGATCTTAAAAACTTTAAGGTAAAAGGATATTATGAAAAAGTTTACTCCCAAAGATTTACCAGTCTGGGTGACATCCACAAATTTCCCAAAATACACGACATACCAGTATTCTAACAGAATACATAGAAAATACCGTCTGATGTCTGTTAAGGAAAGTGAATTTATTCTTAATAATCTTCCCGCAAAGAAAACCCCAGACCCAGGTAGATAAGTAAATTCTCTCATTTCATAGGAAGAAATGTTGCATTACACCATCAAAAGAAAATAAGGAGAAGGAATACTTCCCAACATTTATGAGTAAATCTCTCTCATGAATATATATATTCAAATATCCTAAATAAATATGATCAATTTAAATTAAGAAATAGACACAAAAGATATGATACCTTGAAAAAGTGGGGTGTATTCCAGGAATAGAACACAGTTATGTATTCAAAAAGCAACCAATCCAATTCACAATGTTATCATAAATTAAACTAGGGAGAAAAAAATCGTATTTTTAATTCAACGGATGCAAACAATGACAGCATTCGACACAATTTAAACTGATTTATGCTTTTTAATAACTCAAACCAGCGATAGGGACAAGATACATGAGATTCTTCTGGGAGGTTGACAAAATCCTGTTTCTTAATGTGGGTGATCGTGGCAAGGGTTTTTAACTTCAAATAACTCACGAATCTAAAAAAGTATTTTTATTTTTATTTATTTTTTTTTTAAGATTTTATTTATTTATTCATGAGAGACAGAGAGAGAGAGAGAGAGGCAGAGGGAGAAGCAGGCTCCCAAGGAGCAGGAAGCCCGATGCGGGACTCGATCCCAGGACCCTGAGATCATGACCTGAGCCGAAGGCAGACGCTTAACCATCTGAGCCACCCAGGCGCCCTAAAAAAGTATTTTTAAAAAGTAGGAAATTAGCAAGGTAACCTGAATATCATGAATCCCATTAACAACTTTTTCCAAACTGTGATGATGTGTTTCTTCCTGTGTTCAGAAATTCACCCAGGTGTCCTACGTTACCTTTACAGTTAAGCAAAACAACACTTATGAACTTTTACTTTGCAAAAATGGCTATCGAAATGATGAATTATTACATTCTTCAGTTGTGTGGCTGAATTGCAGAACAAATAAGATTTTAATATGAATTTGGTATTTTCCAGATGAGATAGAAAATCTCTTCACCTCCATGAAGATGATGGAATATAGATTCATTTTAAGTTTTGGCGAAACTGTCTGCTCGAAACTTCTATTTATCTAAGTTTTTCTCAAATATACTCCAACCCATCATGAAAGTAGGACACGGGGGGCGCCTGGGGGGCTCAGGCGTTAGGCGTCTGCCTTCGGCTCCGGTCGTGATCCCAGGGTCCTGGGATCGAGCCCCGCATCGGGCTCCCTGTTCTGCGGGAAGCCCACTTCTCCCTCTCCCACTCCCCCTGCTTGTGTTCCCTCTCTCGTGGTGTCTCTCTCTGTTAAATAAATAAATAAAATCCTAAAAAAAAAGAAAAGAAAAGAAAGTAGGACATGGATAGCGACACCCTTGCCACCTGAAGACTCTTCTTTCCGGAAGACGCCAACAGCAAGGCGTCTGTAATAATGTCACCTGTGGAGACAAAGACCCTTTTCAGAACATTTTCACGTGAAAAGAATATAAAAAAATGAATACCAAACTCTGCCAAAGCTATGCTGATTTCCAGACCAAGAAATGACTTCTTATGCAGAGAACAGTGGGTTTTTTTGTTTTGTTTTTTGCTTTGTTTTTTGTTTTTTTAGAGGACAGTTTTTTAAATTTCAGCTCCTATTCATATGAACTAAATATTAACATCATAAATGTATGTGCCTGATTACAGTATAGTCTTATGTTGTCCTGATGTTGTCGCTTGACCCTGCAGTTTTTTGATAGATCTGTGTTACTGTGGGTGTGTGTGCATAATATGTATTTGGGTGGGTGTGTGTGTGTTTGTGTGTGTGTGTCTGTGTGCACTGGGTATGTGTGGTGTTGCCCAGCATGTCTGGGTTGCGCTGTATTGGGGTGCGTGTGTATTGTGTGGTGAGTGTGTGCGTGTTGTATGCATTTTGTGGTGTGTGTGTGTTGCATTTTGTGTGTGGTATGTATGTATTGTGCAACATGCAAGGGATGTCTGTGTGTGTGTTGCGTGTGGGGTAAGGTACAATATGCAGTGTGTGTGGTGTTCTGTTGGACCGTGTGTGTGGAGGGTATCTAATATGTGGTATATATACCGTGTGTGGGTGTAGATATGACTGTGGTGGGTTCATTTCAACACGAGTCTCTTCTACAAGCCACTGTGACTTTCAGACTTGTCCTAACACAGCTGCACCAGGCTCATGAAATCGCCAGTCCAAGGGGAGGAGACCTGATTGGAAAATGAGTCAGCACAATCTGGGTGAACCGTGTGAATTTTCTTGTCAATCTCTTATGAAATAAAAGCCCCCAAACACTTGACAAGTAGTATTTTTGTCTGGCAAATAGCATCTGCGTGTAGCCCGTTTAGACACAAGGAAGCAAGGTGCATGGACAGAACACCGGACCGCCGTCCAGCGAGCTAGAACCGAAACAGCATTCGGCCCTGCCCGGGGTCCCTCTACACGTGTTGCTGATTTCCCTGGAGAATGAAGTTCACTCTTTTCCAGTTATGAATGTGTTGATATGAACTAACAAAAACTGGAAAAGTGGAAAGAAGAAAAATATTCCTTTCATAACCCAAAAATAGCCAATTAATGTTTTTGGTTTATTTATTTATTTTTTTTGACCTGTGTGTGTGTGTTTTAACATATTTGTCATCGTACTTTATATAACACTTTTGATTCTGATATTTTCATGTACACTTTGAAAGCAAGAATTTCTGAGGTATCTAAAACTAAGTAAAACATGATTATAAAGGTTTAATGTTATATCTGAATATAGGTTAGTTAGTCTATTCTTCTTTTCAGGGGAGCATTTGGATTATTTTTCCCTTTCATCATTTAAAATAATACTAGTGATCTGCTTCATGTAAGGTTTTTTCCACGTTTCGGTTTATTGCCTGATGTTAGATTCTTAAACGTAGGCCTAACAAGTAGGTCAGAGGTTACGAGCACTCGGGAGACCTGATCACGTCGCCAGATTGCTTTTCTGAAAGCACCACACTACTACACGTGTACAACTAGATGAGAGAGCACCCAGGGCAAGACTGAGGATGGACTGACGGATTTCCTGCTTAAATAACAAGAACTCGCTTTTGCAGAGCCCCTCGTACTTAATAAATCACATTTACAATCACATTGAAAGAGAGATTGTATCAAGCCCACTTGATGAATAAGGAGGCCAAGAAAGGGGTGTGATATGCAGACAGCACTAATGTGAGTCAGCATTGTCTGGTAGCTACTGAAAAAGCTCTCTCAGCATCAAGCAGAACAGTGTAGTGTCTAAGAACAGGGTGTTGGCAGATCCACCACGCTCTCGGCCCCAGGTCCTGCTCAGGCTCTGGAACTGGAGAGACCTCTTTGAGGCCTGGAGCTTCCCCCGATTAGAGACACAAACTGCAGACCTGATTCTTCGGTTCTCCTCATGCCTCTCCTGTTACCTGAAGTCTCCTTCTCTTCCAAGTTGCCGGAATGTCCTGCCAGCATTTGGGATTGCTTGAGCTGACTTACGGTTTCTGCACATCGAGGTCAAGTCTTGACAGAAAGAATCTAATGGGAAACAAGGTTTGTGCCTGTTTTGTTGGAGTTCACCCATTGTTCTACATGGTAGGGAGGGTGGGAAATAAGATACATCCAGTGGACTGATTGACATATCCATCCCGGGGTTGCCTGGGATAATATGGACAAGGATGATGATCAAAAATGTAACTGGCCTGGTGAAGTCAAGAAAGGTTCTAAAGAGGTTAGCCCTGATGCATAGACTGACAGATCTGGTCAGGAAAGTAGGAGCATCAGAGATCAAAACAGGAGCCCAGATCAAGGAGGGTTTGGATCTTACACTAAAAAAGAAGTCAGATGAAGTCACTTAAGGGACAGAAGTCGTCTACTTGTAAAGATTTGCAAAGGACCCTGGATTGACAAAAACTAGAAGAATTTTGTAAGAAGTTTACAAAGGATCTGCAAAGGATCTGGATGTATAAGGACTGGCTCACTAAATAAAAAATGAAAGATTCAGTATAAAAAGAAGTCACCCCCATAGAGAAAGAAGTATAAGTTTGTGTTGCACACAAACTCTGTGTCAAACAAATTTGAACACTGGAGGAAACTGATGCTTTTCTGGTCAAACACAAAAATAAAAATTGACCCAGGAAGAATTAGAATACTTATGTAGTCCATAAAAGTGCTCTAACTAAAAAAAAAAAAGGGGGGGGGGACTAGAGTTGACAGTTTTACAGCTGAATGTATTCACTCAAACAAATATTTACTAAACCCCTGTCATATGCCACTTCTGTTCTAGACACTAGGGATACAGCAGTAAAAACAAAACAAATAAAACCCCCGCTCTTCATCATTTATAATACACTTGGCTTGTCCCCAACCAATGCCACATATACCATTTGCCCAGAACAGATCTCATTTGTCTGTTTTCTAGGTAAAACAACACTGGCCAAATGCATCTTTAAAATCAAACAGCTCAGGGGCGCCTGGATGGCTCAGTCGTTAGGCGTCTGCCTTTGGCTCGGGTCATGATCTCAGGGTCCTGGGATCGAGCCCCGCAACGAGCTCCCTGCTCTGCTGGAAGCCTGCTTCTCTCTCTCACACTCCCCCTGCTTGTGTTCCCCCTCTCGCTGTGTCTCTCTCTGTCAAATAAATAAATAAAACCTTAAAAAATAGATAAAAAATAAATAAAATCAAACAGCTCAGTTAGATCTGAATCCAATAACCATGTCACTCTGCACATCGCATCAAAACCAAACAGATTTCTTGTGGGCATATTTCCTGTATCCCTTTCCTCCTAAAGGTCCTCACCAGCATTTCATAGGTCTGATGACACAGATCCAAGTTAATACTATTTGCTAAAAATCAGGATTGAATGCCGAAATGTTCCTGGTAGCTTTAAAATAGCCCCAAACTGGAAGTAACCCAAATGTACATCAAGAGAAAAGATGAGTCTCTTCTGGTATATTCAGGCAATGGAATATAACATGGTGCCTTTGTCAGCTCCGGCTAGTAACAGAAGAGCAAGGACTGGGTGTCTTAAACAACAAGCCTGTATCTCGCACAGTTCTGGAGGCTGGACATCCAAGATCAAGGTGCCAGGAGAGGGGGTGTCCGGCCATGCCCTGCTTCCTGGTTTGCAGATGGCTGACTTTTCATTGCGTGCTCACGTGGCGGAGAGCAGAGAGGGAGCTCTGGTCCCTTCGGCCCCTGGTAAGGGCACTAATGCCATTTATAGGGCTCCATCCTTATAACCTAATCACTTCCCAAAGGCCCCTGATAACCATCACATTGGGGATTTAGGCTTAAGCATACGAACTGGGGAGGGGGACACATTCAGTCCACAGCACCCAGGAATGAACAAGAACTACTGAGCCACAACAGTGTGGGTGAGTTTCAAAGACATAGTGAAGTGAAAAGAAACCAAACAAAAGATACGGTGTGATGACACCAACCCGAAGTCCAGGACCAGGCAAGGCCAATATATGGTGATGGAGGTCCTCCTCTTGGAGGACAGAGGGTAGTGACTGAAAAGGAGCATGAGGAGGAATTCCAGGGGGCTGGCCAACTCCGTGACTTGCTCTGGCTGGTGCTTCGTTACGTGGATGTGCTCAGCATGTGAAAATTCATGGGTCTGCACACTCAATGGCCAGGGAAATAGGACAGTGAATAAATGAGCTCATCAGGAATTTTGAAACTCCACGCAGGCAACCCCCCCAGGATGCAGGTAGCATGCAGCCAAAATTACCATGCCATTTGGGGAAGCTTTTGTGGCCTCAAGCACCGTTAGGGATCCCGCAGGATCATAAAACACTGGGACCCACAGATCTAAGAGATGATGTAAGTCAAACCCCTCCATTTACGGCTTCGGAGGCCAAGCTTCTGTGAATCAACACCTGTTATCTAAAATCGACACCTTCAGTCAGTGGAGCCCAACTCTGGCTGCACACCAAGAATGCTGAGAACTTTAAAACACGGAGGTCCAGCCTCGACCCCAACCCAATTCAATCCTGATCTCTGGGAATGAGGCCCAGCCATAATAGTTTCACAAGCTCCCAGGCGAGTGTGAGCAGCCAGGGCTGGTGAAGGACCACGAGGCATTCCCACAGGGCCTGCGCCTTCTGTCCACTTTGGGGCAATCCGCCGGGCCCCTTGCAGAGCCCAGAAGCAGTGGGTTCCGGACGGCTAAGTTCCGTTGGGTTTGCATGGGATGGGGAAGAGGGAGAGCCAAAAGTGTGGGGCCTGGCCGCCAAGAGAGGCTCCAGAGGGAAGGCACCCCCCACCCCGCACCTGGCCTGCACCCACCCCATCAGCACCAGCTGCCTGGGCGCAGGACAGAATTCTTCCGTGCTGGGTGTGAGGTTTCCCGTCACTTCCTTCCAACTCACATCCAGTGTGGTGCCAGTTACATAACCCGAGGAGCAGCTTTCTTAAAGTTCAAAGTCTAAATGGATCTGGCACAGCAGGAAATGCAGTTTAAATATAGTGAAGATCTGCATCTCTCTCTCTTTCTCTCCGCAGAGGCTCGGCTCCAGCTCAGCTGAGCTCTACAAACACACACACAGTTCCCGAGCGGGAGGCTCACACCCAAATACACGACTTCAGCTCAACACAGCAAGGCAGCGTCTGGGCCATTTCCACCCCGCCCGGGTAGGGAAGGGCTGGCCCTGTCCTCAGACACCATCTCCGGGTTTTCTCTGCTGGTACAAAGATGCCACCAACAAATGCTTTTGCGTTCTGATGGGGTGCGGGGGAGCCCCTTCCCCCGGCAGGCATGTTCTCAAGCAGGATCGGGGAGGCAGCCGTCAGGTTTGTAACTGAGACTCTCGCAAGCCATTTGCGAATACTTCACCCAAGTCTCAAACCCACTGAGAAATTACCCAGAGATTAGTGACAACATCTGGGTTTGGATTCAGATCTTTTGGGTTAGGGAGACTGGGTGTTTTCTTGAATGTTCCGCTGCTTCCTACATAGTCTTTCATTAGAACTTTAAGAGATGTAAGATTAATTAAACAGTGTTTTATTTAACTCCTTCCTTGTTCGACCAGCTTCCAATGAGCACCCATCACGTATGAAGTACTAAGGTGTTGGGGTCACTGGACATAATAACACCCACTTTTACCCTCTCCGTTTGGAAAGAGATTGCTCAGCTGGGAAAGAGGTCCAGGTGTCAGACTGATGACGATGCAAACACCCGCCATGGCTGGGAAAGCTGGAGAAAGCAGGCGTCCCGGGAGAGGACCCAGGGAGCTTGCTGAGCCTCTCCCAGAGGGAGCCCAGAATCCTCTAGCCTGCCCCACCAGGGTGCATCCACCCTTACCCCACCGAGGAGCGGAGGAGTGAGCGGGGAAGTACACACCTTCTCTGCAGGATCCGAGGAGAGAGAAGCCAAGGCCCGGGTTGAGGCATGCATGCCCAAGGCCCACCAAGCCCGTCTCCCCTGGGGAGCAGTCAGTGCAAGGAGGGGGCAGAGACAGCAGGGCTGCTTGCTAAGGGAACTTCCTCCAGGAGAGGTGGAAGGGGGGCCGGGCACTCCCAGCAGGCACGATGGGAGGAGGGGAGGCTTTGCCCCCTGCTCCGCCGCAGCCCCCACAGCCAGGGCCTTGCCTGAGAATGACCACATCCGCCTCCCGGTCTCCTTTGCAGGAATCAGCCGCTCTGCGGGCCACCTCCTACCGTCAGCCCGCTCCCTTATTTCCGTCTCCAGCGATGCTTCTACACTCCGACCCTCACCCCTGGGTCCTCACTTCTTCCTTGTCCAGCGTCAACACCAGGGCCCAGTATTTCCACTCCACGGAGGCTTTCTCACTCTATCAAAGTCACAAAACCGCAAGCAGGGTCCAATACGCCGGAGCACACTCCGCACGTCCACACACAGAGCTGAATGTGGCGGGGTGGCCCTGGGTCGGGGCGGCCCTGCCATCCCGCCTTCCCAGCCCGCACACCAGACGGGCCAGCTCGGCCCCTGGCAGGCCCTCTGCTCCTGACGCTTTATCCAAAGCTCTCCCTTGTCTGTTTATAGGTGTTGTTTGCCTCCCCTGCTGGGGGACTGGGGTCACTCCGTCCCAGAGTGAGGTTGGAAGCGTGCGCCACACGAGGACGACCCCTCGGTTCAGTCGTGTGATCAGGCAGGGAATCTGTTCCATGCACACAGTTAGTGAAGACAAGGCCCGTGCATCAGACACGGGGCGGGGTTTCCTGTCTGAGCCACACACCGTTCCTTGCCGGCCCCCAACGATCCCTACCTCCGTCCTCAGGTACTGAGCCCCAGTCAGGTCCAGCTCTCAGGTAGAGGCCCCTGAATGGCCAAGAAGGTGGGATCGTCCCTGGCAGGCTGGCAGCAGGTGACCAGTGCTGGCCAAGGAGACGTGAGGGAAAAGCCTCTGGAATATCTTCTCCTCCCTGATAAAAGAGCCTGCCAGGAGAAACCCTTCCCAGTCCGGCTGAGAGTCCTTGGCTCCCCTTTCTGTGGGCTGATTTCGGGAGGTCATGGACTTGATTGTCAGGTAGCTTTCAGGATGGCCTTTTCACCTGAAACCACGGAGCGCAAGAAGCACAGCTTATCCACGAGCCGAGGACAGCAGAGAGACAGGGGGGCCCTGGACTCGACCAGAGCGGGGAAGCGGGGGGATGAGGTGGAGATTCTGAGCCATCTCAGACCCCCCAGCTTCTGCCTGCGCCGCCTTCCCCAAGTACCTCCCTCACCCATGCAGCCTGAGCACCACGGGGTCACCATCCCGGGCCGCCACTCAGCCTCCCCGTGGGGCTCCCGCCACCACACAGAGCCCTCCCCTTCCGTCCCCACCCCTCCCTCCGGGAACACCTCTGAGCATGTCCCTGACATTGGATGCCTGTAGAACCAGCACAGCCCTCATCGGTGTGATTGTGTGTCCCCGGTCTCCATCGCTGCTCCCTACCTCCCATCCCCCTCCCTCACTCCCCTGTCTCCCACCCCCTCCATGTCCCCATCTCCCATCCCCCACCCCCATCCCCACAATCCCCACATCTCTCACCCCACCATTTCCCTCACCCCCTCCCAGTTAAAAATCACACAACTACCTGATTAAATGACCCTAAATTGTAAGACGGCCAAAATATCGGCATTCAGTTCTAGTTTATTGAAAATGGAGGGTAATTTCTCATTACATTCTAAACTATTTCCTAAGCCTTCCTGAAAGTAAGCATTTACTCTCTAAACTTTAAGATGTTTAATAAATGCATCTCTTTAAGCCAACCTACATTCAAAGATGCAGATTCACACAAAACTGGGTTGCAGTTATTGACTTTGTAAAATGATTCATACTATAATTTCTCTCCCTGGGGTTTGCGATTCCTCATGACTATTGCATATATAGATTAAATTTATATACACATTGAGACAGCATAACCTATCCATAGATTGATGAGTCACAACATGTTAATATTTCTTACAGATATGAAGCAGCATCTTTATTCAGAAAAATCTATAAATCACCGGTGAGATTATTCTCTGATCTACATTCCAATAATGGAAAAAAAGAACTTTCCAGTAACTAGTGCCACCAACTCGGGGTCTTATATAATTATAGAATTTTTAGCCCCGTGGAAGAAATCTTTTACAGGCGGATTGTTATGTTTCTGTGCACAAAACTGTCAGTGCACGTTTTTATTCCATATAACACCTATCTTCCAGAACACTCAGCTATCTCTCTCCCATTTCCCCATCCGGACACCCCTCTCCCCCACCCCTTTCTGTGCAGCATGTGTGAGCACACATCTCACTAATCACCTGCCCGTTCTCCAGTCTGATGGGTCCTACACACTCAGCTCAGTCACCATGTCTGCAGCGATTGTCCCTGCTGGGGACAGTGTCCTCCCCAGGCATCGGGCTCCTCTTTTCTTCCTTTCTAAGCCCCTTGCCCCCATAAGGACCACTCACCAGAGCATTTTCACCCCTCCCCCTTCCAGCCCATCACTGGTCTTTCCCTTCACTCTGGACATTTGTCCTCATTTGTGCTCACGGCTTCCATGGTGATCAAGACCCTCCCTCTCGTCCCAGACGACTCTCCTCACCTCCCCTGAGAACATCCCTCAGCTCTCCCCCCTGAGTCTACCTCACACTCAGCATGGCCAAACTAAGCTCATGATGTGCTCAGAAATCTTGAAACTAGTTCTGAGAGTCCCCTCACTAAGACCCACCGAGTGTCAGTCTGACGGTCTGTCACATGGACACAACACACACAGGATAAAGACGGCCCTAAGCAGGCTTTGCGACCTTTTTTCTGTAAATGGCCAGACAGTAAATATTGCAAGTTTTGCAGGCCACATGGTATCTGTCACAACTGCTGGACTCCGCCATTGTGCTGCGCAAACAGCTCTAGAGGATAGGTAAGCAATATGGCTGCATCCCAATAAAGCCATATTTATAAAATCAGGCAGCCGCCTGGTTGTGGCCACTGGGCCATAGTTCACTGAGCCACGCCCTAAAAAAGCACCAGGGTTAACATGGTTATCCACGGGTGTTGGAATTCCAAATGGTTTTGACACCTTTATATTGCTCTATATTTTTCAAGTATGTTATAATGAACATGCACGTCATATTTATAATCAGAAAAAGGATTTAAGTTACTATCAGTCATTGGTGGCTGATACCTTGATCAGCTGTCTTGACTAAGGCTTGCTCCCCGGTTCAGAGACTGTTTTTGCAGAAACCAAACAGTCTTTACAAGTAGCCAGGAATTTATCGATTAATACTTGCCTCCTTTGATTTTTGTTTATTTCACTTCTTGTCCTTAATCTGTGCAGGCAGATGCACGTGTGTGGGCACTCACACACACACACGCACACGCACACACGCTCACACACGCACACACACACACGAGTGATTTTCTCAGGGAAGTGGATGAAATTCTCTTTTTCAGTACATTTTCCTCAGATGACTTCCTTGTCTTATTGGCAGTGTAAGTCAAAAAAAAAACAAAAAAAAACCCTAACTATTTTTATTTCTTACACCACAAAGTCAGGAACAGAAAAATGAGACAAACTGAAATGTTTTTCCTCCTCTCCGTAGATATCCTGCCTCGCACGGCACGGAGGTGAGTCCCCCTGACAGGGCTCGGGGGTCACAAAGCCCCCGATGAAATACAAGGCCGGAGAGCATCCAGTCCTGTCTTTCGATGTTCTGCTGACACATGGAAAAATAATTTATATTCATTTAATTGTTTGCTGCTTTTGCTGTCAACCAATTGGATCCCGCAAGGTAATTGCTTTCACATAGACAGTTTAAGCAAATCCTTTAAAATAATGGACTTTCTCTTCGGAGAAGTAAATGCCAACACTGCTCAGAGGCCAGTTCCCCGGTGCCATCATCTGGGGTGAGGACCCGCTGGCTCTCCCAGCCTCCCGGCAGGTGGACATCGCTCCTCGCAGGAGGCTACGGTGCATTTAAGGACCCGGAGAGCACGCACCGCGCTCAATCTCACCGCACTTGGCGAACTGAACGCTAACGGCTGCGTCACTTCGGGCCCCTGGCTGTGTAACGACGGGGTGTCTAGGTCATTGCTAGTTCAGGGCTTCTCAAGCCGGGCACCGCTGATGTTTCGGGGCCAGATCGGTCTTTGTGGTGGGGGTCAGTCCTGTACGTTGTCGGCCCCACCCACGAGATGCCGCTGGCGGCCCCCCAGTCGTACCAGCTGTATCTCCAGACATTGCCAAAGGTCCCCAGGGAGCGTGGTGGGGGGGAGGGGCGGGTGCCATCCCACTGAGGGTGACGGCAGAACCGGGGCATCCGCAAGGGCAGTTTTGACCTGCCTCTTCTTCACCTGGGGCCTGCAGAGCACATGACAACCAGCTCCTACTGGTTTCTGGACTGTTCGTCTCCCTAACCCACCTCTTCTTTGCAGTATTTCATTTGTGCTGCTTTCCGTCCAGAAGCAGCAAGTTGACTAATCGCGCCTTTATGCGGCACACGGACTGTTCTCGTAATTCTCCTTGATTTTTCTCAGACCAGAAGCGACCGGCTTGTAGCCAAGGTGACAACAGCCACTGAGTGTCTCTAGACAAGACAGGGCGGCGTTTGCTGGCATAATCGGTGGGACGTATATCACACACTCACCACACCACACCACACACGTCTCACACACACCACACACACGTATCACACACACACACACACACCACACACATATCACACACACCACACCACACACGTATCACGCACACACACACCACACACGTATCACACACACACACACCACACACGTCTCACACACACCACACCACACCACACCACACACACATATCACGCACACACACACCACACACGTATCACACACACACACACCACAC
>NC_138375.1:4469218-4539009 GCF_054177405.1 Leptonychotes weddellii | reverse complement strand
GACACATATCACACAGACCACGCCACACACGTATCACACACACCACACCACACACATCTCACACACACACACCCCACACATACCAGACACACACACACCACACACATATCACACACACACCTCACACACACACACCACACACATCTCACACACACACACCACACACACACCTCACACACACATACCACACACATCTCACACACACACACCACACACACCTCACACACACACACCACACACATCTCACACACACACACCCCACACACACATCAGACACACACACACCACACACATCTCACACACACACCACACACGCACACCACACACACACACGTACCACACAAACCACACCACACACGTCTCACACACACACACCACACCACACACACACACACACACACACACAGGTTTCTCAGCCAAGGCCCCCCTGCCATTTGGGGCCGGAAGATTCTTTGTGCTGGGGCTGTCCTGTGCATTGCAGGATGTTAGCTCGACCCCTGGCCTCTGCCTTCCAGATTGCAGTACCAAGTCCCTCCCACCTGTGACAACCAAAAATGTCTCCAGCCATTGCCAAACAGTCTCTGTGGGGCAAAATTGCCCCGGTTGACAGAGAGCCATCGGTCTAGAGGTGGTAGCTGCTCTTTGTATCTGCTGCTTCGGAGCCCTCAGTATTCCCTTTGTCCCTTCTAGTACCTAGTCACTTCCTGCTAGTTAGTAATTCTTTATGTTAGAGTTTCCCTGTTCAAATAAGCACTGTGGGTCTTGTCTCCTGACTAGACTCTGAGATTTTTATGTTTAGGCTAAGCTATATGACAGCCAGTTATTGATGAACACAAAATTTGTAAATTAATCTTTGAAATTTGGCTATAAAACTGATGCGAATTTTCTTAAGATTACTTCCAAGAAACACTTCTGTGTCGAAGGTTAAATGAAACTTTGACTCAGAATATATTTTATAAAGTTCCTTCCAAGAAGACTGCACCAATTCACGCTGGGACGGGCAGGAGATTTGAGGGCGCGTGTTTAGGGAAGCATGTCTAGAAATACTGGGCATTATTTGTCTTTGCCATATTGATGGTGAAAATGTGGTCTCAGGATAGGAGTAATTTTCATTTGATTTTTAGAGATATTTCAACTTTCACATGTTGACTGGCCCTTTACAAATCTCTTGTGATTTCTTTGTCAAATCTCCTTCCCATTTTAGCCCTTTCTCTCCTATTTAAAGTGTTTCTCCTTGAATTCTTTGATCATTATGTTACCACTTTCCTTTTGTGGACATCTCCCCAGAAAATACTTAATATAAATCATTTTATTTTATATCTGTCTCTCATGAATAATATAAAGTTCTTGAACATCTTTTGTAAAGCTATATCTTAATCTTTCTTAACATGGAGAGCTCGGTAATTCACATTTGCTATTATAACTGATGTCTTCTGTTATCTTCTTTTATGCTTTCTGGGGTGGTCTCTGCTTTTTTTTTTTCCGTTGCTGGTGTGGTGTAATATTCATCAAGCTTTTGTATATCACAAGCTGTCTGAAAGTTTGTACATCTTACCTTTATTCTAAAAATAATCATCTTTCCATTTTAAAAGGCAGATATTATCGGGCTGGTATTATGCTGCCAATATCACCAATGAAACTGTCCTGTAGGATGAGGAGCGGAGCTGCAGGCCCCTCTTGGGTTCCCGCGATGGCTGCATATTGTCCCCTGCGTGGCACGTGGGTGATGCTCTCGTCCAGCCAGACTGGGCAACAAGGGATTTATTAGAAGGTGCTAGGGGGCCTTCAGAACCCCCAGGAGGGCCAGAGAGCCAAGCTCGCGTGTTACATCCCAGAAACAGTCAGGGGTCACACTGGGCCACGAGAAGGACTTGTGCAGGGAGAATTCCCAGCACCCACGACGGGGGCCTGGACACTGGACGGTGCCCCACGCCGCCCACGGGAGCCATCATCTCTGCCGCACACGTGCCCGGCGGCCGCCTCCCTGTGTCCCTTCCTCCACCTCATCGCCTGGCAGACCTGTCACCAGCCTCACGCGTGGAAGGGGTTGGCCGTGGCGCTCGGTCTGCAATTCGTGTGACAGGGACACGTCACGGTCAGCTCTTCCATCAGAGAAGAGAGAGATGCCAGGATTGTGCCAAGCCCTCTCTCTCTGCTGTGTTACGGGGCTTGTCCTGTGAGCCAGGAAGCATCCGAGAGCTTTGTACAGACTGGCTCATGTTCCTCACACAAATCCGCAGAGGTAAGGACTATGCTCATCTCACAGACAGGGAGTAGAGGCGGCACAGAGTGGTTGAGTAACCTGGCCGACGTCACACAGCATACAAAGCAGGGCAGTCTCCTCTGCAGCATGTGTTCTTTTCCACTAGCGTTCTCCAGATGTCGTTGACGGTGACTTAATACTTGACAGGACTTTGGTTTTGCATGCCATTTGGCACAATCACAAAACATTTCATGCTCACCGAAGACTCGAGAAGTCCCTTGAAGAGCACTTCAGGGTGCTCCCTCCCTATTACAGGATTGGGTTCTTGTTACAGGGGTGCACCCCATCCCACCTCACCCCCACCGCAGGCCGCGCCCCCCTTCCGGGCCTCGCTTGGCTCCACCCATCTGGGCTCAGGCACACAAGCCGGAAATTCACTCCCAGCTGCAGGGTCGAAGGGGTCGAAGGTACCAGGCCCAGATGCGGTCCTAACTGTGCACTGGAAGCCAGGTTCCTGGGGGCCACCAGCCCGTCGCCTCACCCGGGGCTGCTCCTGGCCCGTGAGGGCTAGGCCTCAGGGGCACACACTGGACCCCTGAGAGCAGTGTCGTGGGACCACCACGCCATCCATCCTCCTGGTCTTCTCGTGCCTCGCCCCCCTGGGGCTGGCGGGGCTGGCGTGGAAACTCCCGGAGAAGGGGCAGACAGAAGGCGCCCACGGCCCAGCAGTGGGGGGCAGTTCTCCTACGCAGGAGGACTCCCGGAGACGGTGTGGGGCTGCCTGTCCACCTAGGTCCTCTTCCTCTAGCCCTCTCCCTCCCCTGCTGTGTGTTCTCCAAGGAAGGCAGAGACCTCTCTGGGCTGCCAACCCCACCCCGCTTAGGAACAGAAGGGAAGAAGGTGGTTCGGTGACTACCTGTGAAGGCAAGGGAGGGTGAGGCTGCTCACTTTTCATACATAGACATAAAGCTGGTAACCACATACAATAAAACTCTTTTGGGGGAAAAAAGCACCTAATGCATAGTTGTCCTTAACTACAGTTTTACTACAGGAATAATAAAAAAATAAAGCATCCACCCATGCCCTCTCCATGTTCCAATGTATCATTTTATGACTTTTTTTTTTTTTTTTTTAACAATAAACAGGTCCTGGGTATTTTTCCTTGTCCCTAAGGGCCGCAAAGTATTCCCAGGGTTAGGGGCGCCTCAGTTTATTTCATCACTGCCCCCTGGAGGTGCCTCTAGGTTGTTCCCAAGGTTTTCCTGTTTTAAAGGCAGAGGGATCTGGACCTGGATCCACCCCAGCCACTGAGTGGCGCCCTTGCTCCCAGGCCTCAGGGAGGGGCAAGTCCTCAGCTAGGCAGAGGGACCTCTGTCCCGACCCCCAGCCCGATTCCAGGCCCCCCCAGGCCCCCCTGAGCACCCCCAGCCCGGTGGGAACTCATGCAGAGCAATGCCTGCCCTCTCCCCAAAGTCAGACCAGTTCAACGCTGCAGCCCAGCCTCCAGCCCCCAGCCCCCACGGCTTCCCGGAGATGTTTGCTCCATCTTTCTCCTGGATCCCATTCCATCCAGTTGATATTTCCTGTGCATATGCTCCGCTCAACATTTGCCAACATGTTAGTTGGTGAAAAGCTTTGCCTCTCAAGTAAATAAGCAAAGGGGCACTTCTGGAAGGGTTTTGCAAATCATGCTGCATTTGTAGACCCTGTGCAGGGGTTCCGAGCACCCCGAGGTCGAAGCCGCCTGTCGATTTGACGTGCCAGCCTCGTTTTTCCAGAAGTTCTATTTTTTGGCCAACAATCATCGCGTTCTTATGTGGCGCGTGACATAGCCGCGAGAGGCTGATTTCCATCAGCAGCTCTTTCTCATGCAGGAACCCAACTGCCATTACTTCTAGGTACTCGATCCCTCTGTGGGGAGTTGTGGCAAGGAAGAAGGCAGCCATGCACCAGCCAGGCCCCAAGTTCGCCGGCACCCTGATCTTGGACTTGCAGCCTCCGGAACTGTGAGAAATACATGTCTGCCACGGAAGCCCCCAGCACGTGGCATGTGTTACAGGGGCCAAGCTGACTGGGACGGGGAGAGTGAGCAGTGGGTTGGGGTACGGGGTTGAACACTGTCCTCCAAAAATTCATGCCCAGGAACCTCAGAATATGACGTGGATTGGAGATAGGCTCTTTGCAGACGTAATTAGGTAAATTAAAATGAGGTTATCCTGGATTACGGTGGGCCCTAACCCAACACCGGTGTCCTGATAGAGGGAGGGAAATTGGGACACAGACACAGAAGGAGGGGGCCATGGGGAGATGAAGACGGTGATTGCAGGGAGGTGCCCACCGGGCAGGGCCCACCAGGGACCTCCAGGCCACCATGATGAGCTGGAAGAGGCAAGGAAGGACGCCCCCCAGAAAAAGCACGGCCCCGCGACACCTGGATTTCGGATTTCTGGCCTCCAGAAGTGTGAGGGACGAAGGCTGTGTTGGCCCTCCCAGTCTGTGGTGCTCTGTCGGGGCAGCCTCCAGAGAGTGACTGTGCAGGACAACTGTATGCGCCTGGCCTTTCCCTCCCTGGGTCTTCCGCGGGGATGGAGCACCTGCCCGGGCCCACAGCAGTCCTCACGGCCCCGTGCATGTGCTGTGCTAATGGATCAGGAGAGGCAAGCCAGGAGGCCTCAGGGGCAGAGGCGGGATGTGGGCCTGGAGCCGCTGAGCTGGAATCCCCACCCTGCTCACTGCAGCTGGTGGTCTCGGGGACCACGAGGGTCATGCACAGCTCCCACCTCCTAGCCCCTTGCCAAACTGCTGTTACTAGGAGCGCCATCTCCTGGGGCCGCAGCGGGGATTTAAAGACATGGACAGGAGCTGAGGGCTCGGCGGTGCCTGGCGCCCAGAACGCTAGGCTGTTCTCTGTGGGGCCAAGGGCAGGGCTGTGCCTCTGGCCAAACAGCTTTTTCTCCGAGGCCCGAGACCCCACATATGGAGCCTCTGCCTTCAGCCACCGAGGTGTGCGTCCTCCTGAGCGGCCTGCGCAATCTCCTTCGATCAATACCAGTCAGGAGCCCTAATTTCTTCATTTGTGTCAAGGAGGGAAAGGTTAAGTCAGGATGAAAAGGTTAAGTTGGAAAGATTAAAAGCGTTCCCGTCATTTTCTAGGTCAGATGGGTTCCACTCGGTCCCTTGTCAAACAGAAATTTAACTGAAATTGTTTCAGGGAGAAAATGTAATTATAGGAAGGTAGAATCACCAGGGCCCATCTCGAGCTGCTGGGTGACTGACAGGCGCCCCCCGGAGTTTGACTGTGTATTTTCCTGCCACACACATGCACCCCCGGATAGGTGTGTACACACACACACACACACACGGGCTGAGCACTAACACCCATTCCACCGCATTCCACCATCCGAGCCCTTCCCAGACTCCGTCACTGCAGCACGATGCTGTCCCAGGCAGGTGGGAACAAGCGTGCGTTTCTTCTAAGAGTCACTGATCCTGCCTTCGAGAGTGAGGCTGGGAGCTGGGGGGCTGCACAGAGAATGTGGCGTTGGGTGGGTCTTGGAGGTTCGGTAGAGCTTCCAGATGGACAAGAAGAGCTCCCGTCGGTCACAGAGAAAGACCACGGACCTCGGGGTGGAGTGGACAGGAGCTCTCCCACAGCCCCGCCCGGACCAGCGTCCGGACGCGCCAGGCCCCTCACCAATTCTCTTGGCCGCAACAAAACGCCATGCTTGACCTTCTCATCTCTTTGGGGGCCCCCTGTCACCACCCTTGGCAGCATCAAGAACTGTGGGCCTGCCTCCCCTGGGCTGGCAAGTGCTGAGGAAAAGCTCTAAGGGCCCCGGCAGCCCCAAGGACCCCATCCCGTTCCTGGAGGCCTTCACACTGTAGCTGCAGCCAGGGTGGAGGAAGAGCAGGGGACCGGGCCGGGCTCACCTCCAGTGCCGCCGAGGTACACCCCACCGCAGCCGTGCCTGGCTCCCCACTCGCTGCCCCCGCCCAGCTAGGCCACGGGGCCGTCATGAGAATTAGGAGGAGGTACTCCTTCCTCCAGGCAGGTACCGCTCAGCCCAGGATGCTGCTAAGCCAGGCTCCTCGTGCACGAACCACCCGCACAGCCCAAAGTGGCCCGGGAAGCCCATCAAACTCCCAGGTGTTCGAGGCTCTTGGGGCAGGCACACTGGGGCCCTGCCCCAGCGGGGGTCAGTGTCACCCTAGCAGAACAGGGCAGTCCCCCAAGGGGCCGGAGAAGCCTTCTGGGGTCAAAGTCCATCAAGTGGGGCCGCAGAGAAGCAGAAGGGCAGATGGGGAGGCTGGGTCTGGCCCCGCCTTGGAGCTCACAGGACAGAAGCAGCACCTGCTCCAGCAAGGATGGACCCCAGGCATGGCATTTGTCCAAGGACCAAGGAAGATGGGACTTCGAGTCGCCTGCTTGCAGAGGTGATGACAGCCCGGCCCTCCTGTCGATGCCAACCTCCTCCATCATTCCCTCATCACCTGCTCCCAGGACCCTTGGTTCCCTCCTTCTGGGACAGAGATGAAGGGGCAGGGCAGGAATCAGCCCAGAGTGTGAGGACCGCAGAGGGAGTACAGATGTGCTTGCAGAGGGCAGATTTTTCCCAGGAGCAGCCCCCACCCCTCTCCATGGGAATCTCTGGTGCTCAAGGGGACTCTCCCTGCTCGCCCGGCCTCTGGGGCTGGGGGTGCGGGGGGCTGGCCTGAGCCAGCTGGGCCATACTCTCCCCTAATCACAGAGGTTGGTTTAGGGGTTGGGCCTTCCCAACAAGCAGAATACTTACTGAGCATCCGTGCATCAGGCACCACTTAGGAGTCCAGGAACACAGCAAAAAAGCAAAGTAAAAGGATTAAAAGTCCTGCCCCCATGGCTCCCCTATCAGGTCAATGGGGCCAGTGAGTCGAGTGTGGTCTGAGATTCCCCATCCAGCCAAGGCTAGGCCAGAGCTGGGCTTTGTGGGGCTGTGGGATTCCCGCCAAGCTGCTAGGGGTAGAGGAGCGGTCCCCAGGGAGTGTTCGGGAAGCCACACCATACATTCCTTCCCTCCCTCGACCAACATTTGCTGAGCATCCGCTGTGTGCTGGGCTGAGGCCTTAAATTCAGATTCAACATTAAATGCTACCTCGACACCTGCTGACATCAGAAGGGCCTCAAGATGCTCGCCTCGCCACTCTGCTCCTGCAGATAAAGTGCCCTCCTTGTCAAGGGGTGAGGCCCAGCGCTCGCTTCTCCCTGAGTCGTGGGCTGTGGGGCTCCCCCCATTCCCTGACTGATCAGAGGGACCTGCTGTGCTCAAGCTAAATGAACTGTGTGGTTAATACTGGCAACTTCTTCCTTCCGGGGCTCTGGAATTTTGGTCCCTGCTGAGCAGAAGGTGCCGACCTGGCCAGATCTCCGAGGAAACCCCGGGCACTGAAGCTCTAAGGACTTCCCTGGTAGACGGCATCTCACACGTGCTGCCTCAGCTTCTTGCGAAGGAACTAAGCCCATCCTGTGTGAGTCCAGCGGAGAGGGCTCTCGGCAGCTCCCGTCTGGTCTCCCCAGGACTTCCCGCCTCGAACCTCTTCCCTTTGCTGGTGTTGCTTTGAATCCTTTGCTGGAATCGATCTTACCGTCAGGATGACTACATGGCTGCAGCCTGGGGCCCTCTCAGCAGACCACTGGACGGGATGGGCTTGTGAACCCCCACCCCACACCCCACCAAACCCAGGATTAGCATCCAGGATTAGCCGCCCACCTAGCGGAGTGGTTGGCTGTGAGGACGCGTCTGTGGGCTTGCAGCCCCGCATGGGAGGCTGTGCTCAGATGAGTGAGATGGGCTGGGTCCCCCACCGTGAGGTCGGAGGGGCGTGGCGGGGAACGTATGCTGAGGCCTGTTCCTCGGGGTGCGCACTGAGAAATGCCGGCATCACCAAGCCCTAGCACACTCGCTGCCACCCCCCCAAAAGCGTCTCTAAGACCTTGGCTTGAAGAGCCATTCTAGACACGCAGGTGATTCCTGTGCTCTCTGCGGAGGCCAAGTCGGGTACCAGGACCCTCTCCAGAGACGTCCAAGTGGCTACGAGAGGCACGCTGCTTTCTGAGCCCCTCTGGGATCAGCCCCCGAGCACCCAAGGTTGCAAATGCCTCACGTGGTGACGTGAGACATCTAAGCGTGGGAGGAAACCGCGGGAGGCCTGGACGCGAGGCGGGAGCGGGGCCGAGGGTCCTTTCGGTCGGCTCAGAGCCAGGGGAGGCCTGGCCCTCCTGTCGGGCACACGCCGGCCTGACCTCGTTTGCCTGCTGGGCAGGCCGGGCCAGCTAAATGCTAACTCTCGAATGCTGACAAGTCGTGGTTTCTGTGAGGTAGAAAGAAAGCCTTCCCACGGGCTCTGGCCTAATTGCCCTGCAGGACGCGGAGCAACGTGGCCCCGACTGAAGGAAGCTCAGGGCAGCACTTCTATCGCTGCTTCCGTCAGCCCTCGCGTCCTCCTGTGTCCCAATCCCATGAGAACCCCAGTCTCGGGGCAGGAGTGCGGCTCCAGGCACCTGCCTCAGGCCTCGGGAAGGGGGAGCGGTGCCCGGCAGCTTGCTCCCCCTGCCGTCTCAGTTGCCCCCAGACCTATGGCTTCAAACAACGCAGGTTTATTCCCGTAGGGTTTGGAGGGCCGGGCGTCGGGCTGAAAGTGCTGCAGACTAACGCGGAGGTAGGACCAGCTCCCTCTGGAGGCCCTTGGGGGGAGGATCTGCGCCTGGCCTCTGCCCGCTGTGGGGCCCACGCCGCTCCAGTCTCTGCTTCTAACATGGCCCTCTCTCTGTGGTCCAACCTCCCTCTGCCTGCCTCCCAGGAGCTACCTGTGATCATCCTGAGGGCTCCCCCAGATAGTCCAAGATGATCTCCCCATTTTAAGATCCTTAATTTACTCACCTCTGCAAAATCCCCTTGGCATGGTCACATCGCAGGTTTGGGGGATTAGGACATGGGCATCTGCTAGGGCCTGAACTGTGTCCCTTCAAAATTCTTCTGTTGGAGATCTGACCCCCCGGACCTCGGACTGTGGCCTTCTTTGGAAATAGCGCTGTCGCAGATGTAGTTAGCTAATACGCGGTCATGCTGGGGCAGGGGAGGCCCCTAATCTGACAGGGGTCCTTAAGAAGGGGAAATGTGGACACAGACTCATGCACACAGGGAGAAGGCCATGTGAAGATGAAGACAGACAAGGGGATGTGTCTCTAAGCCAAGGGATGCCATCGTCATGGTCCAAAGCCCCAGCTGAACAAAGATACGCTCATCAGGCAGGACATTCCAAGGGCTCAGAGGAGATCTCCAGGGATGGTTAAGGACCACGCCTTTCTTTGTAGTGTGCAGGGTGCAGGGTTTGGACAAGCCAGGCCTGCTGAGTCAACACTTCCCTGCCCACCAAGACTGTGGTTCTGAACGCCCAGTCACTGCTGATCCTGCTGGGAGATCCTGCCGGGCAGATTCTCTCTGCAGACACCTGAACCCAGCCTCTGGGATCCAGTGACCCAGATAAGATTCCAGGCCTGGAGCTTACTGTATTTAACCTTCTGTGGACATGAGTCCACAACTGGACTCCTAACCTGACAGAATCTCACAAGATCCCTTCTTTCAGTGGAAGGGAAGCCCTTCCCCACCAAGGTCTCTGCATCCGAGCCCACAGGCCCCGTATTGAGGGACTTGAACAGCAAGAGCACGAGGAGTAAAAAGGAAATTTGCCCCATAAATTTTACAATTTCTCTAGTTTTTTATGACAAATCAGTTGTAGATTTTTATAATAAGAGCAAAATAAATATAAGGGCAGCATAATGAACAGTGATGATGCTGTGGCCACAAAGCCCACTGTCCCCCAGGGCTGGATGGCCAGTCTTTGTGACAGAGTGGATTCTGAGTCCCCAGAAAATATTTTAATGCATTTTTATAGTACATTGGGGTAAACTGGAAGGAATTTGGTTAAAAATGGTTAAAGCTCGGTTAAAAATCCCGTTTCGTATATTACAATTTTATAATGAAATACAACATATGGAGATGTTACAAGTTGAATTTGTGTAAAATTTCCAAGTATAATCTTATGCCATGTTGTAACAAGAAGTTTGAGCTGGGGCGCCTGGGGAGTGGAGTCGGTTGAATGCCTGACTCTTGGTTTCAGCTCAGGTCATGATCTCAGGGTCACGATTTCAGGGTCATGAGATTGAACCGCACATCCTGCTCTGCACTCAGTGTGGAGTCTGCTTGGCATTCTCCCTCTGCCTCTCCCCCCCTGCCCACCCTCCCCCTACTCATGTACACTGTCTCTCTAAAATAAACGAAACTTAAAAAAAAAAAGGAAGAAGTTTGAGCTAACTTCTGTGAACGTCAATTTTTTATGTGGGTGTGTGATCCCAGATCAAGATGTTTTGATGATGACATGTTCAAATTCTCGTGAGCCCCTGTGAGCTGAACATCCAAGTGCCCCCAGCACCCTTGATCACTCAGGGAGGCACTTAAGGCAGTGGGGGGGAGGCCTTCCTGGCTGAGGCAAGGGGTCAGGCCACGCTCACTCCCCCCAAACGCTTTCTGGGTCCAAGGTCTTAGATCTTGGTGTCCCCTACTGAAATCTTGTCACTGATTCCCTAATTCTCCATATTCCGGAAAGCCCACTCTCCTGTCCAAACAGAACTTCCTCATGCCTGCCCTCCTGGGTCACCCTCCCAACTGCTATGCAGCCCCACCCCCGGAGGGAGCAGGGGGAGGTCAGGGGGAGCTGGGTGTTCCCTCCACCTTTGTCCTGACGTGGGGGAGGGGCGAACGAGGTTGGCAGGGGTGCGGGGAGACACCAGGAACCCTGTGTGATGTGTGACTTGGATTCTATCACCAGAAGCAAGGGAAAGCTGGACATTCCTGAATTGAAATAGCTTTCACGACCACTGGGTTCAAATTGTCAGAAACACAAAAAAAACTGGATTCTGGGGACAAGCTGGGTTTCTGAAGAAGAGCAGGAGTTACAGGATCCCTGGGGGACTTCGGGTCACGTCCCCCGGGGAAGGGGGGAGCTGAGCTGTGTGTGGCGTTCCATCCCCATGGAGTCCTGGCCTGTCACCTGCCACCTGATGAGGGGAGGGCAGGTCGGAAAGGGCAGGGACGCCATGGAGGCTCAGCCTGTGGGAGCCAGAGGCAGCTCACCCAGCTCTGTGGCGCACGCTCTCCGGGACCTAAGCAGGCAGACGGAGGTGGCTGGTGCCCAGGGAACGGCAGAGAGACTCTGAAGCAAGTGTCCAGTTCTTCCCCCGACCAAAGAAGTCGTATTTATTCGTCAGCACATAGCTTCTCAGTGCCTCGTGACTGCTCAGCAAAACCGCTGTCCTCATGGGGGTGACAGGCTCGGAGGTGAGTGGCCCTTCCTGTCCCCAAGGTGGTGGCAGCTCCAGGGGCACTGCTCCCCGCCCCCCTGCCCCCGCAGAGGCCCATCCCCCCAGGACTCAAGCGGCCTCCCCGTGGGAAGCCGCGGGTCCCTGCCGTGGGGTGTGCTCCCTCCTCTGCTCGCAGGACTGGGCGCTGTTCTCCCTGCCCAGCTTTCCCTGAGGCCCGCTGCTCTTCTGCAGCGACCCTGAGCCTCTGCCATGAGGCCTGCCCGGTGGCTCGGTGCCAAGTCAGCCAGACAGAGAGCCGGCGGCGGAGGGGGGCAGTTGTGATCAAGAAGCCCAGGCAGGAAAGGCTGTGCAGGGCAGCTGGACTTTGCAAAGCGCTTTTGTGGAGAAGTTCACAGGTGGGCTCGCTCGCCCAGTGCCCCGGTCCTGGGCGGAGGGGCTGAGACAGCGGTCACTCGGTCACTCGCTGGCCTTGTGGGCTCACAGGGCTCCTGAGGGAGGGAGATGGGACAGGTGCATCCTCAGCCCTGCAAGCAGCTCCTGCTCTGGTTCCCAGCCTCCAACAGGCCAGTGTCCCTCAGGAAAGTGGCAGCTTGGGGGTCAGGTGCTGAGGCCCCCTCCCAGCACGCTGCAGACCAGGATGACCAGAGGGGCCCCTCATCCCCCGCTGGGGCCCAAACACACCCAGCTTCTGCAGAGAGTCGGAGTCCCATTTCAGCCCTTTGCAGCGGCGCCCCCAGAACCCACAGCACCCCCACCCCCAGGTGGCAAACGTGGCCCCAGCCCCCGCCCCTCCCCCATCCGAGGTCTCCAGCTTCAGCCATGATGCCACTGTTCAGATGCTACGGATCGTTCCTTTTCCAGGTAGAAAAAAAATTGGCAGCCTTATTTCTCTGTCCTTCCTTTTAACCAGAGCCCAAGGTTTCCAGTTCAAATATTAACTTAATTCACAGCCTACCTGGGAGACCAGCCACCCTCAGGGGACCCTCTCCAGCCCGGGGGTGACATGCAGGTGTGCGAGCTCTGCGAGGGGCTGCTGGGGACAAGGGACCCGCTTGGAGGCGCACAGGGCTGAGGAAACCAGCTAGTGAGGCAGGAGCGCCCCCTCTCTTCCCAGCGGTGAGCAGCTCCCAGCAGCCAGAACTTCTGGAAGGGCCCAGGGCTCCGTGGGGAGGGAGCCCTCCTTCGGACCCCACTCCGAGGGGGCGGGGTGGACCTCGATGCCCACGGACACCCCCGCGCCGAGCGGTCAGCAGCAGGAAGGGAGGTGGGAGATGGATTCGTCCGCAGACACACTCCATCCAGGAGCCAGACAACAAAACAAAATGTGGGCGAGGACTGGCCTCCCTGAGGCTTCCTCCTTCCCTGGCTGATAGCCCCAGGCTCGCTATCACAGCCCCACACAAACCCTCCAGTCACAGCCCACAAGGAGCTGTGACATTTAAAAAATTCTCATACATATCCAGATTCCAATTTTCCTACAGAAAAAAAAAGACACCTTGAGTCTTAAACCTAGTTGCTGCTTCTCTTCTTAACATGAAAAAAGGCTTTCACTCACTGAAGTTTTGCTGTTTATTTGTCCCAGACTTTTTTGGCACGCAGTGACAGAAGCAAGGGAAGCATGATCACGTACCCGTATGCCGTGAGCGTGTCAGGCAAGTTCGGGGTGTGCGGCCCGGCGCTGACCCTGCACGGGGTGCTTGCACACGCAGAGTGGTCGTGCGCGGGCACACACTCCAGAAGGCTCACCATCTACGCGGGAAAGACGATAAACTTACTTTCTGACCATGATGTTAGTGGATGTCAAAAGGAAGACATGACTAATTATTGACCAATGGTGATTCCAGGACCCAACACTAGAAGAGAGAAAAACAATCCTTCCGGACTGTTCTGAGGGAGGAGGGACCCACAGGACACGGATGAGGGGGCCGGCCCCCAGAAGGGAGGACAGAAAATCAAGGACGATGGGGTTACCCCCAAGGATGGCCAGCATTCACTCTGTGCTCCAAAGGACATGGGACACACAGAGGTGGAGACCAAACTCAGGCAGGACCCCCTTCCCTGCACCAGACCTATCCCTGGGGCCTTCAGAAACTTTGCAATGAGCTGAAAATTCAGGACATGAATTTTGTTCTCTTTGTTCTACAGATTCAAGGCAGACTTCAGCACCGTTCATCATACTTTGACCACGCAAGGTGCTTCTCAAAGGGCCAAGCACTGTGGACCCTGCCCATCTGAGTCTCTCTCCAACAGCCGCAGAGGATGCTTACCCTCTCTGTGCCTCAGTTTATTCCTCTGGGGCTGGGAAGGGTCCCTGCGCCCTGGTGGTGGTGGTGGTGTGTACAGTGCTCATGGTCGGCCCAGGCCCTGAGGTCATCAGCTCAGGCCCTGTGGAATGGTCCCGGCCCAGTGCTGCAGCTGGGCAGGCCCACTGAGCGCTCACACCGTCACCCTGCATGCAGGGCCGTGGATGCAGGGGTGGGGTCTGGCCAGGAGAATGCAACCGAAACAGCAGGCTGAGGGGTCTGACCACGAGGACTCTCTCTTGCACGAAGCCCAGGGGCCGAAGCAGGCCAAGTCCAGAGGGAGCTAAACCAACTCCTGGTTGGGACTAGAGAGTGTGTTTGAAGCAGTCCCAGCATGCTTTTCCAGAACCCGCCTTTCCGAGGAGCAGTATCGTAACCATGAACACTGACCGTGAAAGCCAAGGCCAGCAGCAAAGCTCCACAGTTTGTGAGCCAAGAGGTTTTATCCTAACCCCTTAAACCGCCAAGCCAGGCGGCTCTCCGCTCCCCGTGGTGGCCGCGGGAGAATTTCCGAGTTCCAGGGAGCCACGGACCAGGCCACAGCTGGGAAGCTCGCGGGACTCAACAGCAATGGAAGGTGGAGGTTTCCCGCCCAAACTGAGCAGCGGCTCCCAGACCACTGGAGAACCAGGGTGGCCCCGCAGTTAGGATGCGCCATCACTCTGGTCCCAGGTGGGGGCGGGGGTGCCGCACACTGGGCCCCGAGACACGCTCACCCCAGGGCAGAGCGGCCCTGCGGCGCTCCAGAGCCCCGCCGCCTTTACAGTCCCCTCATGCTTCCGTTGGGGCAGGGGACTCGCCTGCTGCGTGGGCTTGGCTTAGGCCACGGCTGTCCACAGCCATCACCACCACGAAGACACCCAGGACTTCAGGAAACACCAGCAGGAAGGCCTCAAATCTGCCTCAAGTCACACACTTGCTCCCAAACCCGTAAGTGACCCACAGCACCTCTGTATGACCTTTAACACTGTCAGTGCTTTGAACGTCCAGGGTCAGAGGTCATGGACAGAGAACGCAGCGTCTGGAGAATCCAAGGCGGGTTTACTGACCTTGCCTGGAATTCACTTCACGCCAGGGCCTCGAAGTCATGGGCCTGCCCTGCGCCAGGACTCAGTTATGCCGGGAGACTACGGGGCGTCGGCACCACCAGCTCTGTCCAAGGGCCCCCGTGACGGATCACCCAGGAACTGCCCCACCCCCGGGGAGCCGTGGAAACACCACAGCGAGACCTGTTTTCCAGCCATTCTTAGTAAGAATTAGCCCCGAGTGTGGGATGCTCGGGGCCGCTGTGTTTCTCGGTGGCCACTTCCCTTCCTCTATCAGCTTCCCCTGGTCATCTAAGTTAGCTAAGGACTGGCAGGGACTTCACAAGTTAGAAAAGCTGAGGATAAACTACACACCCGTGTCAAAACCTCAGTTAGATCATCACAGGGTGACTGACACAAAAATGCGTGCAGGTGAGCGGGCATGTCTGCACCGCGGATGACCCCGCCTCCCACGCGCACCTGCTGCTGGGAGCCCAGGCCCCACACGCCGTGCACGGGAACCCCAGGTACCTCGAACACAGATAGAGATGGGGCACGACCCTGCACAACTTGAAGAGAAAGTCACAGAGACCCGGCCACATGGGAGCGAATTCGGGATCCTAGGACTTCAGGGATCCCCTTCTGGGGATCACTGTGGTGACCTGCAGGTTATCAACCCGAAGCTGAGTAGCACGGACGGTGTGAGCTGTGAGCAGCCGTGGGCACCTCCCCACGGCCCAGGGAGGCCCAGGGAACACAGCGTCCTCTCACCTGCCCTGAGCCGGGGGGGGTGGGGGGTCTCCCCCTCCCTGGGGCTCCTGCGGACCGTGCCATCCTGAGAGCTGTGGGCAGCAACCCACAGGGAGGCCAGGGCCACTGCCCTCCCCGCGGCCCCCCTCCATCAGCGTGGCCTGGCCGGCCCCAGCCCACCTACCCGGGGCCCTCCCGCGGCGGTCATCGCTCGCCTGGGCCACCTCAGCACCCGACTCCGGCCCGTTCTCCAATGAGTGGCCACAGGGATGTAGAAACCCTGCGGCTTCCTGTCACGGCTCCCCTCCCTCCAGTCTCTGCTTCTGCACCTGCTCCCGGCCGCCGGGCCACCAGCGTGCCAGCCCACGGCCTTTGCAGTGGTCCTGGCCACAGACACACCTGTCACTCCGCCTCAAGCCACTGCTCACAGCACTGACACCGGGCTTGCAGGAGTTGCTTTCTGGGGTCCTCTGCAGCCTTGTGGGATCGTAGGCGCTGTGTGCAGAGGGCCTTGTTGTGTCCTCGGGACAGCACCTGCTTGCAGCCCTCCGGAAACCCTTGTGGAAGGAGCGGATGAATGAGGGCTATGCTGGGCTGCGGGGGGGAGCGTTCTAGCGCACACCCCCCCGCCCCCCGCAGGCCAAGACACACCGTTCTGTCGGTCACTCGCGGCACTACGGGGCTTTTTGATACCTCCTTATAAATTCTGACAGGTTACATTTTAAGTTACATTTTGATTGCGTAGCTGTTTAGGATGTGTTCTTCTTAGGGTCAGGATCCTGGGAGGGAGCCCGGTGACAGGCTCCCTGCTTAGCGGGGAGCCGGCCTCTCCCTCTGCCCCTCACCGTTTGTGCTCCCCAATTAAAAAAAAAAAAAAAGTGATCCACTTCGACCGAGATGTAGAAGGAACAGTTTCCCCAGAAAGCGTCATTGGTGCCAAGGGTCACACACCTGGCTTGTGGGATGCGGCGCGGGGCTAGTCAGCGGGGTGAGGAACCCCCCCCGGGCCCAGAACGCGGGCAAACACTGTGCTTCAGCTGCAGGTCTTCTGTACACAGCAGCGGAACCTCGCCTGCATTCTGAAGTTCCCGAACCAATGAGAACCCGATTCCTCACTGCTCTCCTTAGAAAGTTTAAGAACACGAAATGGCAGAAGCCACCCTTCTCCGGAAAGGAAAGCACACACTCCAACACAAACACCAACTGGTTTCCAAAGTTTATTAAAAATCAAAGAATAGAAAAACTTTACATAAAAATATGTCAATTTTAGCTTCCACATTGTTGTCCACACACACAAAAAAATCGAAACATGATATCGTTTTGTTCAACCTGTAGTGCGTGACCACCGTGGTAGCCAGGCCAATTCATTCGGTTCACCATGACGGGGATGGAGCATGGCGCCTGTGTCTGTGAATCGAGCTTTAAAATGCACCCCCGCGGGACCCTTGCCCCGCAGTGGTTCCTAGATGTAGGGTGACAGTCAATATTGCTAATGTGTGGAGATTAGTACAGGCCTACTTATCAGTTTTTATAAATATTTCTTTATCAATAGATTCACAATTTAAATATCTTTAAATATTTTTGATAACTTTCGATCATCAAGAACTGCAGACAACATGTGCTACTCTCTTCTGGAAGGCCCCCCGGAGAAGCCGTGGCCGGCAGCCGCGACGGTGCTGGGGGGGCGGGGGGGGCAGGTCCCGGGGGCAGAGGACTGCCGGCCGGGACGCCGCCCCCAGGCCGCACTCCAGAGCTCCCCGCTCTGCACTTTCATCAGGTGTCATGGTAGATAAGTCTCTCGACTGGACCTTCTCCACTAGTGGACTTCAAAGACCAACCTACCTGTAGTGTTCAGCAGGGCCAGAACCCCCCATTTTAAAAACGGGAGGTCAGATGACCTATGAGATGCAACTAACACCAGGACAACTGTGGCGCTCCGAAAACTCAGGGACGGGCAGGATGGGTGTAGGACAGAGGTGGCCATGGCGGACAGCACTTGCATAGTATACCTGGATGCTTCTCGAGTGGGGCACCCGCTGCTCCGGCCCCACCCCGCGCCGGGCTCTCCCGCGATGCGCCACGAAACTCCCCACGGTGCACTGAGCAGCTCAAGGACTTCTTGTAGATTTGCTCTTAACAGAACGAATGCATACCGCTATACAGATTCCTCCACGGAATCAACATAATTCCTTTCTCCACATTCCTAAAACTGGGTGCCCTTGTCCGTGCTGATATTCACCGGACCCCTCCTGACAGGCTGTGTGACTAAAACGGACTGAAGCACTTGAGAGTTCACTTTTTTTTTTTTTTTTTTTAAGATTTTACAACGTGACAACCCTTTCTCCCCTTAGAAAGTTTTACTTCTGGCACTTTAAATGCTGGATTTGTTGTCTACTTTAAAAGAACCGAAAACCAAAACCTTAAAGCTCTGCGGTCAGAGCGAGACAACAGACAGGCCGGACGGCAGGGCCGGCGGGCAGCTGGTCGGAAGGCTCGGGAGCCGAGCCCCTGCAGGGAACTTGGCTCCCCCGCCACGGACGGACGGAGAGGCCTCGTGTCTGACCCAAAGAAAAACACAAAAGGAAACCCCGAGCCCCTCACTCCGGTGTTGGTAGCGGTGTTCCTCAGACAACCAGCCAGCACGATGAACCCAACTTAGAAAATGCGACTCGGGAAAGGACCTACGCTTGTTTAAAAAACCTCCTCCCTTAAATATAACTTATGTGAAAATATGAATTAAATAAAAATATCTGAGTTATTGCACAAATCATAAGTTTTCAGTATTTACATAGAAAAACAGTTCTGAAATCCGAAACAAAAGGTGAGGGCAGTGACACAATGGCGACCTCCCAAGCCCACCCGCTGGGGAAGGAACGAGAACGGGGGCTGGTCTCTGCTGCCCTGGCGGGCGAGCCACGAACACACCCCGACCGCAAAGGACCCAGACCGGCCGCCGAGAAGCGCCGCGGCCGGCGCCCTGTCCGAACCCGCAGTCCCCGGTCCAGACCTGCTCCGTCCGGCACTGGAGGGAAGAAGCCCAGGAAGGCAGACACAGCGTCCACGCCTCCTAAGGCTTCACAGATGAGCACAAGGAGCTGTTCTTGAAGACGGGCGCGACCACCACACAAGGAACATGCAGAGTGATCAGCGGCGGGCAGTCCGCGGGGCCCGGGCCGACGTGCTGGGTGCTGGTCTCCGCTCCGGGCTGGGCGCCGAGGCCGCCCGGCCGAGTCTGTGCAGGAGCAGGGGGGCCGGCGGCGCCATCGGGGCCATTATCTGCTCAGGCTGACGGGCAGGCTGTCCCGCGTGTGCGTGTGCTTTTTCCTCCTCCAGCCGGTGCGGTTGTACTGGTGGTGCCCCCGGTTGCCCACGGGGGGCCGCACGCCTCCACTGCCCACAGAGCTGTACGTGCCAGGCTGGCCGTGGCTGTGCGAGCCTTTCAGGGACAGCTTCACGCCGCTGTGCTGCTGGAGAGACAGAGGGGTGCAACGTGGGAGGCTGCCCCGGGGACCCAGACACCGCTGCTGTGGGGCCGGTCGGGGGCAGCACGCGCCCCCCGGAGACCGGGCCCGAGGACAGTGGAAGCACACACTGCCACATGCAGCGTCCACGTGGCCGCGAGCAGGCAGGAGCGAGAGCCATGCTTCCGTGTCACAGTGACCACTGCACCCGGGAGACAGACGGGACCCCGCCCCGGATCAGAGCGCGCACGCACACGCACGTCCGGAGACATGCACCCGGGAGACAGACGGGACCCCGCCCCGGATCAGAGCGCGCACGCACACGCACACGCACGTCCGGAGACATGAGCGTCACGCTTCTAACTGGTCTGTGCGTCCACAGAACAAAGAGGGGCCCTGGTTGTCTTTCCCGCACCGCAGCTGTGACGTTCTGCAAACGCACGCAGGAGCTCCATGGCCCAGCAGGCTGGCGCTCGAGCTCCCTCCCGGGGGCCAGGGAGGCTGCTGTACGCGCCGGGGCTCCTGTGCCCACAGCCCCACGCGAGGCAGGCTAGCAGAAAACACAGCCGCTTTCAGGAAGGGTGCAGAGCAAACAAGCAGCGCAGGGGGACGGAGAGGGAAAGCCGAAGTGCGATTAACGAAGGTGCTTTCCCGTTCGAGAAGTCATCACTCCCCCGTGAGTATTTCCGGCAGGCCAGCGTGAGACGCCGCGGGTGCACGGAAGACCCCATCGTGCCCGGAGGGGCGACTCCAAGGAGGAACGCTCTATTACGTAGCTCCAAATAAATGTAACAATCCGGCCTTAATTACGCGGCTTCAGAGAGCCAACCCTGAAGCACTGAAAATTTACTGGCAAAATATGATCAGATAAGCAACAGAGGAGCTGACTGGAGTCATCGAGGGGAGGGTCCCCAATATCGCCGGAGCCCAAGGGAAAACACCCGCCTTCGGACACTGCACCCTGACCCCACAGGCAGACGTCCGTCACAGCCCTCAGAAACATTCCGGCCCTTCAAGGGCACAGGGAATGAATACCGACCTGCTTTCCTACCACAGAACAGTTTCTCGTGTACAGAATCTGGACTTAAGAGAAGCCACAGGGGCACCAACCAGCGCATTCACAGGGACCCCACTGGAACCAAGAAAGCAAACCCCATGCAGGCCCCCCGTGCCCCAGGTCACACCGGCACTGTTCCTAATGGTATCATCTGCTTCTTGAAAGCCAAAGTATGTGGCATATAAATTAATTCAACAGATAAATGGGAAACAAAATGTGCTTCACTTTGAACCTTATTTCCAACTTCCGTTTTATGCTAACAAGTTCAATGGAAGAATGAAGACAGATGCTTAAACTGTATTATACGGGAAAATAACAAAGTTTCAGTCACCACAAAGAAAAGCAAACATGAAGCTGAATGATGAGAAAGCAAGTTCCCTTTTAAGCCACATCGCTGTGGAACCCTGTCTCTGGCGGACAGAGCAGGAAGCCCTGGGCTCTGGGCCCCGGGCCCAGGCCAGGCGGGAGGCCTACCTTGTGATACAGGTGAGGGCTCGAGAGCGGGTTGGGAGATGCGGACGGATCGGCCGCGGAAGACATGTGGTGAACAGCTTTCAACGCCGGAGCTCCTTCAACGCCAACTTGTCTGCACGGGACGGGGGCCACCCCCAGGGTCGGTGGAGGTATCGTAAACCTGGTCTAGGAACACACCGACCAGAGACTTCCATGAGGCACCAGGCTGACAGAGGTCCCCGGTTCTAGTGCTGAGCCCGAGAAGGGAGGGCGCTGCTTTGGAACAGCCATTTGCAAATAGGCTCATTCACATAGCTTGTGTTTTACTATAACCTGACAGGATTTGTTCTGCATCAGAAATATTCTACATTCTGGAACAGCAACTACAATAGAAAGTATGCCCAGTAACCCAAGTCATGAAACCTCGTTACTCATTGAAGACCAAGCAACAACTCAAGTCAGTCCTCAGAGTAACACCTGTCCTTCGATCCAGGACGGGAGGCCCGACGCTGGTCCAAGCGATGGCCTGTGGAGGGATGCCGGCCCGCAGAGGCGTCCTGGGGAAGGCTGGCCCCCTCCCTACTCCCCCTGCCCCTCTGGTCCCTCTAGTACTTGTACTTCTGCATCACAGGGGTGCCGATGGGAACCCCTCTCAGACCTCCGAGAACTGCACTGCTCACATCTAGGCATCCTATGCATCTGCCCCGCTGGAGACTAACTGCGGTCCCCCACTCCGAGGCAGTGGATGGAACAGGAGCTGGGGTCTCCCATATGGTGCTCCAGAGCACATGCAATGCCTTCCTTACGCTTTACCAAAGGTCCCCACCGGGGGCTGGAGCGCACTCAGGCCCTCTCCTCAGTGGGGGCTTTGCTCCCCCGGGGCCCCGTGTCACCGGGGTCTGCCAGACTCACGTCCCCAGCTCTCAGGGCCCACTTCATCCCGAGCGGGGCACTTCGTCAGCCCGTGAGCTTCCCGGGAGAGAGTGCCCGTGATGTGTACAGGGGGTTACTGAGTTGCTCCAGTAGAAGTCAGGTTTGCAGTTTAGAAATAAAATGAGAGAGTGGGCCTCGAGCCTTGGCTTAAAATGTGAACGACCTTAGCTTCAGCCTCAACTTCTGTTAGCAAAGTGACAGATGAGACCAGGGCACCAGCAGCAGCCTGCGACCTGTCCCTGGAACATTTCTGGACTTCCTGCCAGAACCACGCACACAGCATCAGCTGGACCACTGCGTGGCGGCCACACTGGCTCTCGGGGGACCTGAGCCCCTGGGTGAGGTTAGGACCAATGACGGATTGGGGGACACTGCGGCCAAGTGCCTCAGCATCGTGGCGTCACGCAGGACCCACAAGTGTCTGGTGGGGCTGTTCTGCTGGCCATTGCCGCCCGTGCATGACAGGGGTGCGCTGCGCTCCGCCCTCCCCATGGCCCGGGGCAGAGAGCCAGACGACAGACAGACAGATGAGTCCGCGTGTCTGCTCGTGCCCACGTCTCTCTATGCTCAAATCACAGTCCGCACTGCAGAGAGGACCTTCCTTTAAAGGGGAATTAATGCGGTGGGTTTTTACAAATTCGTGTTCAATTGTGTGTGACTGTCAAATGGATACCAAACTGAATATTTTGAAATTATCTTTCAGGTTTCTAATTTCATCTAAACTAAAAAACAACCAACAAAGGACATATTCTAACAGAAAAAGCTCTATAAATACTGCCTAAAAATAACGTGAGAAAGTCAAAGTTTATACTAAAACTTCTCAAGAGTGTAAATGGGGAGACTCTGAGAGGAAGCAGGGACGGTGGTCCCTTCATGCCCGGGGGCTGGCAAGCACCAGAGTCCAACTGACGCAGGCCCTGGACCACAGTCTCAGGCTGGGTGTCAGTCATTTTCAGACAGACGCTCAACCTGGACCTTGTTGTCTAAAGCCCCTCAGAGCTTGAGGGCCAGGAGTCCCCTTGCTGCACACATCACACAGGGTGGGACCGAGGACACGGTCTTCCGTAGAATGACAGGAGTTACATTCTATCCATCCACAAAGCACGAGGATGTCCTACAAGATAGAAATGTACCTTCCAGAGATTTCCGAAGACCTATTTCTAATTCCAAGTACCAGCCGGAGCTAGAGCACCTGCGGCAGCTCAGACGTGGTTCCCAGGGGCCCGGCTGTGGGAAGGGCGCCAGCCCGCCGCGTACCTGAGTGTTAGTCGTCATGACCAACGTTCTGGAAGGAGCGGACTGAGCTTTGCCGCTCGGCACGGGCAAGGCGGTGGGTAGGCTGGCCAGCAGGGGAGTTGGTGCCTGCAGACTGAACTGGTAAACGTTGGGCGTTGTGCAGGGTGGCGTGTCAGAATCCTATGTAGAAAAGACAACAGGGATGGCCGTGGAGAGGCGCACCGCTTCTCGGGGACGGAAGCAGGACCCGCGGCGCGGCCAGCCAGACGGGCGCGAGCGCACGGCCCGATCTGCCAAGCCGCCCGCCCCCCCTTCAAGTCCTCTCAGAACTGAAGAACGTTCCGGTCACAGGGGACAGACACCTCACTTAAATGTTTCCTCCCCACACAAGCGTCTAAAACGCTTTCCGAGGAGGTCCGCTACAGCTGGGCCGTGAGCAGCAGGGCCGGGGTCCCCGACCGCCGGCAGAGGCTCACGGCGGAGCGGGGACTCCTCGGGGCCGTCTTGGGGCGGCGGCACAGACACACACGGAAGGGAGAGGAACCCCGGCTGGCGGAGGCTAAACAGCCCGCCACAGACGTTCCCCGGCAGGCACACTCACAATGTCACTCCCGGAAAGCGAAGACACGGAGGAGGCGGACGAGCCGGACGAGAGCAGCTGGGGGCTGGGCAGAGACAAGGTCAGGCGCTGGCTGTAGGGGGACTCCGGGTCTCGGCGCGGGGGCGGATCCCCCTCACATGAACTTATTCGCTCCTTTATCTTAATTCTGTTGTCTGTGGGGGCAACACAGCCTGGCTGAGGCACCTGGTGAGAGGACGGATGCGCACACCCCACCACACAGCCTCCGGCCACGGGGGCCGCCCAGCCCTGACATGCGGCTAACGAGACTCACAAACGCATTCCTCGTTTTACTTAATTTACTTAATTCTTAAAAGTGTGCTGGTTTCAGTTACTGGACAACCTTAAAACATGTCTGGAACGACCTGGATGTGTAAACAGATTTCTACTGTAAATCTCACGGAATCTAAACACAGAGCGCGCGTCTCTGGGGCGCTGGGGCGGGGTGCGCTGCTGGTACCCACCGGGCCTCAAGGGCACAGCACCGGCCCGGGGCCGGAATCCCTCCGACACTCTTCATACTGATTACATGATGAAATGTTGAATACTACGTTGAATAAAGTACATTATAAAATGGACCTTCAGGGGCGCCTGGGTGGCTCAGTCGTTGGGCGTCTGCCTTCGGCTCGGGTCATGGTCCCAGGGTCCTGGGATCGAGCCCCGCGTCGGGCTCCCTGCTCGGCGGGAAGCCCGCTCTTCCCTCTCCCACTCCCCCTGCTTGTGTTCCCTCTCTCGCTCTGTCTCTCTCATATAAATAAAATCTTTTAAATAAATAAATAAATGGAACTTCACCTGTTTCTTTTCACATTTTTAATGCACTTACTAGAAGAAACTTTAAAAGTCTGTGTGTGGCATGCATTGTATTCCTGCTGGCCTAAATCTCACCACTGTAAACTCTTACAGAAAATGAGGTGTTTCCTCAGTGAGAACAATTAGCACCGAGGGACAAAGAGACACTCCTGCTTCCAGGCGTCAGAAGTTCAAGAGTAACGCGACCGGACGAGCTCTCACCAAGCTCGGGCGCCGGGGGGGCCTTGCCGCCCCACTTCTCCTTGATCCACCTCCGGTAGTCGATCACTTCCTGAGTCACTTTGATGATTCTTCCTAGAGTACTGCAAAGGGACACCACGGGGAATGAGCGTGCTGCAGAGGGACGTCGGAGGCCACAAACCCTGCAGACTAGCTATTTTATATTTTTAACAACATATCACTTTGCCAAGTGAAAGACAGAGGAAGAAAGCTAAAATAATTTTACGAACTGTGTTATGATTTCCGATGCTTAAGCGCAAATGTGCTCTGAGATCACAGTATAGAAAAAGTGAGTTCACTTATGTAGACACCCTTGAACCCACAGATAGCTACTACAAAAGACTGTTTCAACCCAGTGCCTAAGCAGGGGAGCGCCCCCCGCCCTGGCCCAGCACTCATGAAGGTCTGGCACAAGCAGACGGTGCCCAGACTCTAAGCACCCAGCACAGGCCCAAAGCCCTGCCAGAAAGCACCGTGAGCGGGCAGAGGCACAGAACCCACGGAGAGCCGATCAGCATGCGCGCCAGGCCTCAGAATCCCCGTGCTGCACTGTTCTTCCCTTCCACTGCCCCCTCACTCCCTCCCTCCACCCCCCAATCCCACCACCTCCCAACCACGCAGTAAGTATTTCTCTCTACCAGTAAAAGTGTACACTGCAAAAATGTGCTGAAATGCAGAATGAGGGATGAGTTTGCAGAAGAGAGGCAGGGGGGGAGGCCCGTGGACCCACATGCACACTCCCTTCAAGCTCAGCTGTGCATCTTGAGGACAGCCTGAAGAGAACGCATCACATTCCAAAGTGTGAAAAGGCCAGAAATCACTTGCCCAAAATAAAATGCCCTGAAGAAACTGTCAAATCCCCAAATAAGAAATTTTCACACTGCTCAGCCACGGATGAACCAAACGTGGTCCTCATCGATTATTTCAGGTTCTACTAGAATGTGCCTGTGTACCCATTAAGAAACCTCACGGAAGCCAAGGACAGAGGCCACCGGGCCTGTGAGCCCAGGACAGTGACGTGTGACTTGCGTTACCTTTCAGAGTCTCTGTTGGGGTAGGACCTCGCGAGGGGCGACACGGCGTGGCTGAGAACAATGTAGGCGTAGTCAAACACCTGCTTCACCTGCATGGCCCCGTACGAACTGCGGCCAACATCGTTTCCTGAAACAGAAAGGTGGCTGTAGGACCCTTTATCCCGACGCGTGTGACCGTGTCACGTCGGTTCTCCAGCTGCGGGCCCGCACTGCGGACACACCCCCGGACCCCACCAGCAGAGCCACCGCGGGCACGTGCAAGCACACGGCTCATCACCCGCGCCCGTCCCACGACCGTCAGGGGCCGCAGGGCCTGACCTGCAGCCTCAGATCCGGGTCCACCTCCATGAGATGTCATTCACAGAGACACAGTGACAGTTCACGAAGAAGTCCAGCGACTCCCCAGGCGGCACCCACCCCAAAGAGCCGAGGCAGCAGCCTCAGACCGCGGCCGTGCTGACCGAGCAGCACCTGGACCAGGCACACTGCAGTTCAGTCAGCACCCGCGGGGCCCGCAGGAAGCAAGTCCTTCAGGGTAGAACGTGTCCGGTCTCCCCTCTCCAGTTTTAAGGACCGGGCGGGTGGCAGATCAGATGAAACCATCACTGAAGTCACCAAGTGAGCCTCAGTCAAGGAACTTAACTTTTAGTAACAGCAGTTTGGAGTTTTAATTCACATGTACTCATTCTTCACAATGCAAGTAAGCAGTATGTTTTAGGAGCCATTCTAAGTATTGGAATTTTCTTTTTCAAGTTTGATAATATATCCAGTGATAATGCGAGCTTTCATTTCAAGTACATTTAAACAGACATCAAAGACACTGGAAGTCCCTGCAATTTAACTGATCGAACACAAACAGATGTGAAAACATGTTCCTCTGCTGCGGGGAAAAGCCGTCCTGAGAAAGCATGGCATCAGTCCTGTCGTATGTCAACAACAGAACAGTCAGCAGGCTTCCTGTCACAGGGTTTTTAAGAAGTGAATTTCACACTCCAGCAGCCATTAAACAAAACCAACAAAAAATCATTAAATCTGAGGACATTAAAAAATATATATAGGAACTGAGTAACAAAAAACACCAAATACAGATGCAAAGGGACAAACTGGGGAGAAAAAAAGTACAGCATGATGACGAAGAAGAGGCAGGATCTCACGAAGTCACGAGGAACACAGCCCGGCAGACAGATGGACAAAGCACGTGAGTGCACACAACGGGAAGACGGGGCAGTGCACCTGGAGCAGACATCCTCCACCACCTTTTCTGTTACCTGTCCGTCACTGACTTTATCACCAACAGTAACAACAGTGTCTCACCTAGCAGGTGCTCAGTAAACATTTGTGGAATCGATAAATAAAAATTTGCTTCACCTCACTCATCATTAAAGAAATGCGAACTCAACGCACATGTACGTTGCATGTTCTATCAGATCGGCAAAGATGAGAAAGACCGTCCCTAACAGAAGGGGGAACGAGCACCCTTCACTATGCTCAAGGGAATAAAACCGGGGAAACCGTACACCACCTCGGATGGTCAATGCAGCAATCCTCACAATGGAACACACCTTACACACACAGGGAAGGGTTCTAGGATTTAATTAAAAACACAAGTCGCAAAACTGTTTGAATTACGTGATCCCCTTAATTAATAAGCTTGCAATAAATATTAATATCTGTGTAGGAAAAAAAAATGGAGAAATACACACCAAAATAGAAGGGGGTTGTGGCATTCTTTGCTTTTCTATGTGACATACTTCTTGCAAGTGAATGGTTTATGATGAATATGTAACAAATACTTTCCTAATCAGAAAAAATAAACTTTTTTTCCTTAATTTTCACTTTCTACATTTATCTGGTAAATTACAGAATGTAAACACATTCCAACTTCATAAGAAGTGAATTAGAAGGCATTAAAGACAGACTTCTGAAGGTGTCCCCATTACCTGTCAGGACAGAGGGGCCACCCTTGGCTGCAGGGACTGCAGACTCCCCCCACCCCTTACTCCGGGCGCCAGTCATGCCCCCAGGCTTGTGGCCAGTGAGGAGCAAGGCACTTACCAGGGAGCAGAGGGTCCTCAATGCACAGCATTGATGGTCTGTACCCACTGGTCATGGCTTTCATGATCTCTTCTTTGGCGATATAGGCACCTCCTTCTTTTATTCTAATACCGGTTTTCAAGTAATTAAAATTTCTTCCGTAGAGTTCAAAAAATTCTACAAGAAGCATTCCAAGGTTTTCATCAGCTCTCCGGGCATCAATTCTTGGATGCAACTGTAAAAGCAACAGATCCACCATTTGGATTCAAGTCATTTTCTACAGAAGACCGCATGCAACAAAGTCCGTTACCTCGTGGTCTCTCCAAGGACACACCATCAGTCACACCTGCTCACACACCAACTCCAGGAGGATGCTCCGGGTGGCAGGGGGAGGCACCAACAGAGCCTGGATAGCCTTTGTCAGTACAAAGCGTTCAAAAGAAAGAAAACCTTCTAATCTGAATTTTTTATTATACTTTAATTCTCCGGAATTCATAATCCATAGAGGGTCTTCCTACTAACACAGACCTCTGATTAACCTCAAGTTACCAAAAACTGACCAATAAGTAGACCGTATTCTCCACAATTTAGAGTCATCTAGGTGGTGAATGTCACGTCACAGATTCTAACCTTAGTCCCATTATTCCTGAAGACAACCCATAGAGGGCAGTATCAGACCGAACAGTGTGACAGAAAGGACTGTGGAAAGATGAATTTTAACTGTGTACAGGTGATTAGTGTTGTGTCATAATATTTACACCAAATTTACATCCCTGCTTGCCACACCGATTAGCACCAGCCTCGGTTCAGCACCGCGTTTCCTTCAAGCAGGGCATGGGCCCCTACTGAACCCCCCTCAGCCGCTGTCTGCCGACACCCTCCCAATCGAAGAGGCTCGGTGCAGACCTGTGCGGCCCGTGAGGACAGCCACCAGCCACAGGTGGCTATTTCTACTTAAATTAATGAAACAAATTAATCAAGAACGTAGTCTGCTGGCATCAGGCAAGTGCTCAGTCGGCATGTGTGGCTTGGGGCCCCCCTGCCATCCTGCGCAGCCTGCGGGCAGGCCAGCCGAGCAGAAGCTCTAAGGGACGGCGCCGTTCTGCATCCTGACGGTCACGTCCAAGGGAAAGCACAGTTCCTGACAGAAGTAAGAGGGCTGAAAACCGAGAACATATGACTCCCCGAGGAGAGGCATCTCCTGACACTCAGGAGGCTTTCGAGGGCTCACAAGCACTTGGCTTCTGAGGACCTGCCTGTGCTCGAGGCACGAGAGCAGCGGTCTCACCTCTGCCTTCCACAAAGTCAAACACCGGAGAGCTAGCCGGTGCGAGGCTGGGCCCTCGGACCTCAGGCGGGCAGGACAGGCTCAGCTTTGAGGCAGGACGGAGGGCGCCAAGGGGCGTGGCCAGCCAGCCACTCTGTGTGCGACCTTCCGTGGGGTCACCGGACTGCTGCCAGGACCCTATGGGGGAAGGGGGCAGGAGGTGCTGAGCCCAGTGTCCGGCGCCATAAAAGCAAATAGCAGGCATGGTAACAAGGCTACTGAAATAGTTCAAATCAGGAAAAACATGAGGCAGTTAAGTCAAGAGCGGCAGGTTGTATTTAGTTCAAAATAATGTCCAAAAACTAGGGAAAATGACTCCAAGGGCAGCACCACAGAGGAAAACGTGGACGGCAAAGCAACGGGATTAAACCATAAGAAAACAAGGGTGGGATTCCGTTTTCACTGTTCTTCAAGTATCTCTGGCAAAGATGTGCCACAGAAGTCAAAATAATGAAAGGTGGTGTAACCACTGCTTCCATCAGCCGTATTAAGGAGAAAAATGGCCAAATTTTGCATATAAAAGCCTAATAAGCCCAATCACAAATACAAAATTAATGATAAACATGGAGGAACAGCCAGAATATACAGGAAAGATTTTGTGAAGAACAGAGTATCCTTCATTCAAGAAAATATTAATGTTTCCATTAACTCAGAAACTATTTTATATGTTAAATAAATAATTAAGTTTATATGTTAAATAAAACTATTTTATATGTTAAACAAGTATCAGTATCATAGCATTTAACACGTATAGGTAGGTTTTCTATTGATGGATTGTTCCACGGTACTCAACAAAATAAGAGCCACATAAAATTTAAAACAAAATATTTACGTCTTGTCAATCTAAGAAGAAAGGCTCTCTTCAATTTTTTTTTTACCATATATGGTTCCCAATTTTTTTTCTGAGACAAATTTTTCATAAATCACAGTCAATAACCAAGAAAATCAGCTTTTTATTGTCCATCAAGGCATGAAAGACTACATGGACGGGGTCAAGTTCAGACTGACATACACCTGATGGATGGGACCAGAAGATTGCCCTCCCTCGAACCATTCAATCAACTACAAAAATAAGCTATAAAGGAGAGAAAGGAAAGACGTATTAATCAAACTGGTTTTAGTATGACAATCAGAAGTCAATTTCTACTAAACCAAAGCAGAAGAGTGCAGGGAGAGCAAGGCGGCTGGAATCCACCAAGCAATGGCTTCACAACATCAAGGGAGGATGTGTGCCTACGAAAGTCTCTAGAGGGAACACACACTCACCTGTAGAAAGCTAATGGCCATTAAAATTAGGCTGTAGGAGCTAATTCCACCTGTAAAAACTTCATTCAGGTCCCTCTGCAGGAGGAACTGTTTCAATACTAAAATCAAGTAAGGCAGCAATGAATATTTCTGTAAATTAAAAAAAAAAAAAATTAGTTAATATACCTTTAAAGATTTGTCACACAGCAAATTTCACATAGTAGAAAGAAAAGCTTACTCAATCCTCTTGTCACTTGGAAGGCTCTAGGCCAATCATCCTCAATTTTTAGGGGCCTGAGAATTAATTATGTGAGGGGCTTGCTAAGATCCCCATTGGGAGCCACATCCCAGGTCACGGTTCTGCAGGTATGAGTTTGGAGCAGCTCCTCCAACAAAGAAGAGCTCAGGGAGTATGGGTGAGTGTGTTCCTTCAAATTATTCCCCATGGCCTAGCTTGCTCCATGACAGGTGCAGGTCGGGGGGCAGGAAGGGGAGGAGCGGATACAGCCAGGAAGGTCCTGGAACTGATGTGCAAAACTCCAACGCCCAGAGGCCCCCAAGAGAGGAGTTGGGATGAGGGCAGATCATGAGGCGGGAAAACAAGAGCGGAAGAATAGGGAGAGCAGACTGAAGGTAACAAGGAAATGGAGAGAGGCTGGAGAAGAGGGTGTGGGGACAGTGGAAGCTTCTGTTTTCATGTTCTCCTGGGCACAGAAGTTAAGGGAAGCAGTTAAGGCAGACAAGCCTGCTGCTGCAGAGTTAAGGGAAAAACTGAAGGAACAAGGTCCCTAAACCTGTGGGAAGAGGCAGTATCCAGATTACGATGCTGGGGTTGCCTCTATAAAGGATTTCACCCCTCTCCCTAAGATAGGAGGGAAAGACCATCTGTTTAACTAGACCACACACCTGGTCAGCTCAATGAACAAGTCTGCTAGGCCATCGTTAGGCACTGAGACGATCCAAAGTAAGCAAACTATATCATGATGTATTCTACTTCCAATAAACTAAACTCGCAAATCAGGCGTGCTAAGCTCCAGGGACGGTCATTTTGTAATCGTGAGAAAGAACATTTTCACAAAGCTCTCTAAAATAACACTCAATAGGAAAGTAAATCTACAAAAGTTATATTAATTTCCAAGTATCTCTAGAAATAATATTGTAGGATAAATAATTTAACTGTACAGTCTTTATCGTTAAAGACTATCATTCAGGTTAAAGTTCCGCAAGATGCCCAACATAACCTGCCCCCCGTTTTGACAGTCCTAGCTCGCCAACGGCAGCACCTTCATGTAATTCTTGATGAGCTCCGCAGCCCGGACCCCAGTCTCCATGTTAAAGCTGATGTCGACTTTAACTTCAGTCTCCTGGTCCGTGAGTTTTATTATAGGTACCTGCAAAGATTTAATTGAAAAAACTATACCTTAATGGCCAACATTCACTGCAGTCTGGCATCAAAATGTTTCCTATGTTGTACAGAGAGGTTTGTTCCCTCACAAAAGAGCTGAGAGATTTTAAAACATGAGAAGAAAAGGGACTTTTGCCAGTGTCAACCTCATTAGTCCCTGGAACACAGGCCCCCCTGCCCCCCGCCCCGAAAACGGCCAGTGCTCACCTCCGCGCAGCCCTCCTGGCCTGACTCAGCCTCAGCCACTACTTTCGGGAAGGCCCGGGCTACAGGAGAAGTTGACTAAGTCCCTGTCCCCCCGGGGGTGCCTGATGATGCAGAGGGGCTCCAGGTCCCCAAATTACATTTGCAAGAATTTCTGAAAACATTCAGAGTAACTTCAAAGCCAGTTTTTCAATACTGTTTTGTGCTGATGTTGTTTCTCCAAACAATTCTACTTTGGGTTTTCACTAAGACAATTTAAAAAACAAAACCAAACCAAAAAACCACTTCCCTGTAAAACCAGAGAATAAGAAGCTATTTTGGAAATATTCTCATCAAAAAGACTCACCATCACAAGGTGCTCAAAACCAGCCTCATCAAAGCTGCCCCAGCAGCCATACAGACCACACTCCTCCCCACCCCCCACACAAAATTGTGTTCTTCCAGCAACAAAAGGCAAGACTTTGTTTCCTTCAGCCTCGAAGAAATGGAAAAGGATGTTCCCTAACCAAAACAAATGAGGTCTAATGAAAGGTTTAGGACACCTCACAGAATCCGGGGTGCACACCTAATCTGGCCGCAAACTGCCAAGGACACAGGGATGGGCAGCTGGTGGTGACGGCGACTCCTGGAGATCATCAAAACTGCCAGGACCGCCAGGCACAGTGAGCCACAGCAGGTGTGGTCCAGGAAGGCAGAAAACTAAAGGCTTTCCCAAAGAACTCACCACAAACTGTTTCAGAAGAAGCCCATACCTCTACAATATACTACCTCCCTTGCGAAGAATTCCTGCTCCCCATCACCACTGGGCACGGCTATGGAGCACCTTCCTCTCTACACTCACGAATGCTTTCCCGAAACCACTCCTGGTGCCCGCCTGCCACACACACACACTTTCCTATACACCCACAGGTTGATCCCCAGATCCTAGAGATTAGTAACAGCACCACAATACTTATTTTTCGGTGGTTGTTCAATATACACAAGCTTTCTTCTTAAACACAGCCCTCCCGCTGGGCCCCGGGGCCCTGGATGAGATGATGGTGGGGCTGCCCGGCACCAGCTCGCGATGACAGAAAGGGGCAGCAGAAGACCAGTGGGGCTCAGTTCCCCTTAAGTCTATGCTGGACCCCTAGCAGCAGAGGAGACCGTGTGTGAAAGCAGTTACTACCCGACACGGTCTGTCCGCCAGAATGCTCTGGAGCCCAGGACAACCAGGCCTGGCCTCTCCAGCTCCTCTCTACATCTAAACCAGGATACCTGCTCAGAGGCCGCCACTGCCTCGTTCTCGAGGAGCCAACACCACGGGACAAATGGCCGAGCCCCAAGAGGGAAGGGCTCGGGGGCTCTAATCACGACCATACAGCGGGCAAGTGACTTCAGTTCCTGAACCGTCTCTAATCTTGGACTCAGATAAACCTTGATGAGCACACAACAAAGCAGCCTCATCTTCCAACTTCTCCCCATGATCAAAGGTCTTTATATGGATAAAATTTTGAACAATGAAAGGAATAGGCGAGTTTTGTTTCTTAAATATAATTGGCAAATGGTAATCACTTTCTGTGCAGATACCATGCTCTCATCATCAACTGTGTGCGCCTGAACGGGCAGCACCTGAATGCGTCCTTTTCTTACGTCCTAACGAAAGCTCACTGATCATATTTTAGTGCCAAGTGCAGCATGATGCTCTCACAACCTGCAGTCGTTCGGATCGTCATGAAATAGGTTCTCAGCTGGTAATTCTAATATTCTAAATAGACACAAGTACATTTATATCAGAAGGAGAGGAGTCTTCCAAAGTGTAAGTTGTAACCCCTGCCAACAGCCTAAGCTAAAGCCACAGGTGACTCACAACTGCTGTCGAGTGTGAGAAAGCCTCCGCAGGGCCCCCCACTTACTGTAGCTTTGTCAAGGACTTTGATGGAGCACGGCTCGGCCACATTGTGCTTCCGCAGAGCTTGCTCCAACAGCTGCAGAGGAGGACGCTCCCACTTTCCAAAGACCACTAAGTCGATGTCACTGGACGGAAGAACAAGTGAGCGTGAAGCCCTGGTTCACATCACTCTCCAGGAACACACACATCTGGGGCAGACCAGTACCACGGCGTGCACACTCCCATCTCCTTCCAGGGCGCCACACACACACATACACACGCGCGCGCGCGCGCTTGAGGCCAAACCCTCTGAGGGAGGGAAGATGCACTTTATGAACTATCGTAACACAAGGATGTTGTGTTACAGCATCCCCAGTAATTGAAGAGGTTGAAATGAAAATGCCGGCCCCCCTGAGGCTTCCCGGCTCTTCCTTCTGTGCCGTCTACACTGCCTCCCTCTTGCTGACCGGGGCTTCCCGGCACCTGGAATCTGGTCAATTCCCTCCTGGCCCTGCCAATGCCAACCCCAAATTCTGAGAGCACAGCCTCTTCACAGTCCAAATGTTAACAGTGGATTAGGAGAAAGTAAGTTCTTAAGGAAACAATGCACATAAAACTGATTTGGGTATCGAGATAGTTCCTGACGAGGAAACACTGGAGAACAATTTTACGATGCAAACTTATTGGACATTTTTCAATTAAAAAATACAAAATACTTATAAAATACTGTTTAAATAGAATTTTGCTTGAATCTTCATTAAAATAGAAGATCAATTTTCAAAAACATATCCAAAACTTTCAGAATATTTTCTACCGCATTTTCTTCCCATGACCCTCCCACTGGTCTTTATGTCTCTGGTGTTCAGCATTTTTGTAACATACCAAATAAAGTGCAAGAGGAAAAACACAATCAATTATCATAACACTAGATTAAATTTTATTTCCTGCAATTTTCCCTCTGTACTCCACAGTCTTTTCCTTTAGCTTACACTTGTAGCCTGAGAATTCTACATTTAGCCTTTAACGCGCATGCAGACACAGCCCACCCCAACTAAACATGCGTCAGCACTAACCGCAGCGGTTCAGATCTGGTACTCACCTGGTTGGGAGATAAAGGCCTGTACTAAAGCTGCCAAAGATCTGTACCTGGAAGAGAAGAGCGGCTGTCTCACAACAAGGGACAATTCAAACAGTCCGCCTTCCCCCGCTGCTCACTGAAAGGCCTCACTCGCACTCTGGGGGAAAACAGACCTGCCCTGCAAGTTGGGGCACAGGGCGGGGGCCAGGGGTGCAGCAAAGCACCATCAAACAAAATCCTCTTCACCTTTACCTTAAAGACCTACCCCAAAAAGGAATGGTTAACAACTCCAATTAAGAGATGAGACAATTATTGGCCTTTCCCACAACTGCTCAAAGCTGACAACAATTTTCAAACCTGTAGCCAAGGCTCAGAGGTGGGGCTTTGCCCCAGGGCACTCACGTTTAAAGACAAAAATGTGGAATGTCATCACAGAAGAAGGGAATGGAGAGGCTGCCCCTGTCCCCTGGGAGCACTCATGCCTTCCCCAGCCCAGCTCATCCATCCATCACTGGGTGGTCTCCAGTCACCATCATCAGTAGGGGGAGGCTGACTGATGAGGATAAGCGCCCTGGGCCGTCATCAACTTGGTCACAGGACGTATGTCACTGCCTATGCCAAGCACCCCAAGTGCCCATGGCCCCCATCTCAAGGAACACACATTCGTGCACAGTCAAGTGCTAGGTGAGGAAATTCTTTCCAGTTCCACAAAAAGGAACATATGCTGCGTGTTGTGTAATGAGGGCGAGGGGTAGAATTTCTAACCTCAAGGCGAGTTGAAAAGAACGATAACCACACTACTCCAGAAACAAACTTCCTTCGGCCCACGGTCCCCACCCTCACCCGGCGGGCGTGTGAAGCACGGGGCATAGGTCCTACCCCAGGGGCGCTGCTCGGGAAGGTGCGGGGCAGGGCCTGGGAACATGCAGGTCTCACCAACTCCCAGGGGCCACCCCCCCCCGCCCTCCCCGGGGCCACGCCTGCGGAAGCCCTGCCTGGGAGCCACGAGGGCCAGGCCCGGTGTGTGTTGTGGGGGGGGGGGGCCACTATGACCCCGGGCACTCGCCGTCCCTGGTGTGACACAAGTAAAGAGTGAACCCACATCAGCCGCTGGCCAAAGGTCTTTAACCACGGTTTCGATCCGCTTCACCACCTCCCGTCGCATGGCTGCTTCTTCAGGACAAGGGGACATGAAGTTATAAAAGTCAATGATTTCCTCATGAAGTCTGGTGGACAAAAGAGAAAACACACTCGAGTTACCGCTACAGTTGAGCCCGCGCTGCGCTCTTCTCTCCTCCGCGAGCACCGGGTAAAATGGAAGCCCTGCGGCAGACATCGCGGCAGCGGCCGGGGCCCAGACCGCGGGCCCATCCCACCAGCATGAGGTCAGACACTTCCTCTGGGCACTGAAGGCCGCGTCCACGACAGTCACTGTGGGGCCGGCGCTAGGAGGCCGAGGGAAGCCCATCCCTGGAGGCCAGAGTGGGACTCACACAGGGCCTCCCAGTCCCGCAGCGGCCCCCACGGCCGGAGAGGCCCTGCAGGCCGCAAAGCCTCCCCGGGGCCACCACTCAGCTGTCCTCCCCTGAAGGTGCCAGCCACCCAGGAGGTCCCCGAGCCAATGTGCATAGGGCGCAATGTGTCCGGCCCTCTGTTCCTAACAGAGATCCAACTGTAGCGTTCCCGGCAGAAGAGGGAGCTCTGAGGACCGCCTCGCTCACACCTCTGCCTCAGGAGCCGCCTCTCGGACCTTCTGACCACCCTGGGCGAAAAAGCCCATCCTGGGGCAGGCCAGGACTTGGGGAGGTCATTTTCAGGGCCAAGGACCTACACCAAAGACTCCTTCTGGCGGAAGGAAAGACCGTCATCCTTGGTCAGTCTGAACGATGAATTCTAGGGGGCCAAGTAATCTAATCCTGGGAATTAAAACAAATCAAATTCACCTGCTTCCACTCTAAAGTTTGATTAATAAAACAAAGACAAAATAAAATTTGCTCAATAACAACATAATGTTAGCTCAATAGCTAGCAAAACAGTCCACATACCAGAAGGGAAGACTTCTCAACAGGACCGATTAGTGTCCAGTGACAAAGGCAAGGGGCATCGTATCACCTCACATATTCTATCGGCCCTTCTCTGTCTCACCTGAAGTGCTGCCCGCACTCCCCAAAAATCACATGGAGCGACCATTCCTAACACTGTGCAGCAGGTCTGAAGGCGCCTGGAGGCCACTGAAAGCACGCACAGGACTCTAGGAGGAAATCAATCCTCAACACTTGTTCTTGGTACACGTGCAATACAATCAGGCTATCATTGGAACTTAAAATTAAGTTTACCGTGTTTAATTTTTTAGAAAATCCAGAAAAGAAAATCTCACTCAACCATGATGGTGATTCAGCCGGCCACGAGTCCAATTTCTATAAATCCAAAAAGGTTCTAAGTCATACAACATTAAAATGCAGCAATTTTTCCAAAATATCTATCAAACTCCAAGGTTTGGGGAGTAAAGCTTCCATCACTTCAACGGTCAGTAAGCACCAACGACACCATAAAGCATGGAACCACAGCCCTGCCGGCAGCTCAGCAGGCCTGCTTAAGTTTGAGACGTCACCTAAAATTTGCCACCGAATGGCCACATTATTAGCAGGACTCAATACATCAGGTTAGCGGATTAGTGCCCACACCAGGGAAGAGCCACAGGCGACCCTCCCTGTTAGCAAGGACATCTTAGGGGTCTCCTGTGTCAGTCACTGACACGGTGGAAAACTGTCCGGAAGGCAGAAGGGGCTCCTCCGGAGAAGAGTCTGTGACGTTGAACAGCCATCACCTTAGGTGAGAAGTTGGCTCATGGGAAGCACAAGGAACGCATGCTCTCCTACAACTCTCAGTACTGTCCTAGTAACAGAAGTATAAAGTTTAGAAGCAAAATAACAAAGATAGAGGCCTAATTAATTAAACAATCGGCCCAAAGTCATCAAAGAATACCAGAGCTAGCATGCTAAAACTCTATCCACATCCCACAAATTTAATACATTAAAACACCTTGTAAACAGGGCATACCAATTTGCCCAACTGTCACTGCAGGTCAGCAGTGACCTGCAGAACAGAATGTACCATCAACTTTCTTTTAAGCTGCCCACCCCACCGCCCCCCGCCAGCCTCCCAGGCAGGACTCCTGAGCCCAGTCACCCTCAACACACCAGGAAAGGAAGGAGCATGAAGGGAGGGCTTGCTGCCCGTCTACAGACATAACCCCACCAGTGGACAGTGTCAGTTTTATCTGATGTCTTTTGACTGGCTTGGGACACAAGGAGGGGCTGCCGAGCATTTCTCCCCTGCCCGTATTTCAGGAGAGATGAACAACGAGGTCGAGGCATGCCCACATTCCCAGAGCAGGAAGTGGTGCCAAGTGGAACACACAGGCCTCCTGATTTCAAGTGTCCTGTTCCGCCAATAAGATGTGCTAACAACACACCTGTCTGAAATGTGTATTAAATCGGGCCTAAAAGTGACCTGCTGTAACAAGTATTAGATAGAAAGTGTATTTTTGCTGTGCCTTCTGGGACTAGAAGGGGCACTCCCGGCCGACTGGCTGGACAAGAAGTCCCCCTGCTGGCCCTTCCTCGAGGCAAACAAAGTTCAGCGAGGCACCGTATGACTCCAGGAGCTGCCCCAAGACCAGGGCGCTCTGGGGTGTGAGGGCACCATCAGCCCAGAAAGACACAGGAAGGTCTAACCATCGTGACATCTGGGCGAACCCCAAGAGCCCCCTCAGCTGCCTGCTCCTGCTCAGTGGGCTCCTCAGGGAACCCTCCAATAAGTAAGGAAGCATCAAGGACTGGGTGAGGGGCAGGAGACTCGAGCAGGGAGGGGACGGCTGCCCACCCTGGGAAGAACGGCGGAATCAGAGTAGGTTCAACAGAACCCACACCGGACAGGGGAAGCAGCACCCCTGCCCCCCACACCCTTCCCGAGCACGGTGTGGGGCTCACAGCTCATTGTGTGATCCCAGCACCAGAACAGTGCTTGCTCATGGACAGCATGTGACCAACGTGAATGGATCAATCAAAGCACGTTTTGGTTAAATAAATATTTCACTTATGAGCCTGTCAATTAAGATCTACATTGCCCATAAAATATATTCCAACTTCACATCCCAAACAGTGCTAAACAGTTTGCATCATTTTACTCAACACTAATGTTACATGTAATTCTCATCACTTTAAGAAGCTGCATTTTATGTTTCCGACAACATACTTTCACAATTAAGCGCTATCAACCACATGCCCAACTGCAGGCATCAGCTACAACATAGGTCATTTTATGAGTCTATGACTTCCGATCCTGAATACACCCACATGTTCAAGTCTCCAAAGCGGTTCATAGTTATGTCCATAATCATTTATGTCTACACGATCATTACTGCTCAGAAACAAACACAAGGAAGCTCACTCTTCTCACATATCAAAACCTCAAAGGCATTTCACAGCTGACAGCAGATCTACATAAAACCACACTGGTCTCCTTCTCCACAATTAGCTGCTACCTCATAGAACTCAATGTCAGCCCACCAGAGTCAGTCTCCAAATCTTCCATGATAATTTCTATGCTGTGACCATCACAGAAAAATCTCCTCTACAACAGATCACAGAGGTGGCACCTCAAAACCAACAGGAAACTACGACTATTTAATGGGAGGCCCTGGGACACGGCCTCATGTGGCAGAAGCTGGCTGTCCACTAGGATGCTGAGGGGCCCCTCCAACCTCAGGTGGCCAGCGAGCCCTGGCGGGGGCTGGCAACATACTTTCTCAGAAGGTTTCTTAAGGGAAGAGAGGCCCACATGACCCTGAGAAAGGCCCCCAGTGTGGAGCAAGGAAGGTAGGCAAGGAAAAAGGATAAGCCCATCATCTAGACTGCACCACCAATGTTCCATTACTTCTGTTCTCTGTAGCTAAACCAAACCCTGATGCAGGAAACTGAAGAACACGGTGTGAGACTCCTACCTTGTTCTACACTTGAAAATATAATACAGATGCAGAGTTGAATTTTTCAGGTGAAAAAAATCAAACAGAAGCTAAAAACCACAGGAAACCATCCACTATTTTGGGCTTGGAGGAGGCTTTTCCAGACTCCAATATAAAATGACAATCATAACACAAAGACTGAAGAACTTTATCCAAAAACATGCTGAGTGTAAACAAATTAAAAAGCAAATGACAACTGCACATGGCAGAAATATGACAAATTTGACTCTGCACAAAGACCAGGCCCTGGCCTACTCTGGGGTAAGCTGATAATTTATAACTTCCGGGACCCTCTGATGGGAGACCATGAAACACACACAGGAATCCACAGCGCATGCTCACTGCAGGACCTCTGGCCGTAAGACATGGTCCCACGTGAGACATGTCCACTCATTAAGAACGAGGAAGATGTGTGTGCGCTGATAAGGAAAGAGCCCCATGACAGACGGCTGGTGCAGAGACAAATAAATAAAGACATGGCCCCCCCTCCATATGAATGTCTGGCCCATATATGCACCAAATACATAAAAAGGTCTAAAAGGCCACATGCCAATGCCCATGGCATTTCCCACCGAGGAGAGCAGGATGGGCCGGCGTGAGAACACTCCACTTTCTACTACAGATACTTCTAGACTGCTTGAGGCTTGTTTGTTCTTTATAAAAACGTGCTCATCCTATACATTAAAAAAATAAACAGGAAAAAGTCAACTGCATTTTAGATGACAAGACTGTGATTTTTATATTGTTTTTGCTGGTGTGCATTTTCTAATTTTAATGAATATAGATTCCTTAAAAAAAAAAAAAAAGATCGAGTTAGTCAGGCTTCCAAACCCCTGATGCCTCTTCCCATCTGCCTCACCCAAGGCAGTGAGCTCCCAGAGCAAAGCTGGCTTGTGCGGGTCTGGGTTCACTAAGCAGGCCCTGAGCAGACAGCTGAGGGGTGCACAGGTAGCAGGTCGGCCGCAGGGAGAGGAGAGTAGAGCCATGTGCTCTCCAGCAGGGTGCAGCCGACACAACTTGCCGTGGGGATAGACATGTTCTGTGCTTGGGGCTACTGAGCACCTGAAACGTGTTACTGCAGCTGAGGACATGGATTTTTCATCTGACTTAATTTACATCTAAATAGCCACGTGTGACTAGTGGTCCATCTGAGAAAGGCAGCTCTGCCTGCTGCTTCCTCAACTTCACCTGAGACAGGCCAAACCTAACAGAAAGCAGACAGGGGCAGCCCCACGAGAGCACACTTCTCGAGCTTCTCCAGAACTGGATGCAAGGGCCCTGTCCCCTCCCCCAGGTCCTCCCTCTTCTCATCCTGCAGGCCTGGGAGCCCACAACAACAGAAGCGGCCCGCTGTGGATAAGGCTCACTTACGGGGCTCCACCACCTGCACAAACCCCCCACAAACAGGAGGCCAAGTGGATTAAAAACACACTACTGCAAATAATGCTGCAATAAACACAGGGGAGCACATACCTTTTCAAAGTACTGTTTTCATTTGCTTTGGGTATATACCCAGTAAAATTACTGGATGATATGGTAGTTCTGTATTTAATTTTCTGAGGAACCTCCGTACTATTCTCTAGCGGCTGCACCAATTCACGTTCCCACCAAAAGTGCACAAGGGTTTTTTCTGCACATTCTCGCCAACACCTATTATTTATCTTTTTGATACTAGCCATTCTGACAGGCGTGAGGTCCTATCTCATCGTGGTTTTGATTTGCGTGTCCCTGATGAGGAGTGATGTTGAGCATCTTTTCACGTGTCTCTTGGCTGTGTGTACAGACAACATACGGAAGCAACTCAAGTGTCCACTGACAGATGAATGGATAAGGATGCAGCACACATATACAATGGAATCTTAGCCATAGAAAAGAATGAAACTTGCCATTTATAACCACATGGATGGACCTAAAGGGTATTATGTAAGGTGAAGAAGTCAGATAAAGACAAACAGCATACGATTTCACTTACAGGTAGAATCTAAAGAACAAGCAAATAACAAAAAAGCCCAAAAATGGACTCATAAACACAGAGAAGAAACATGGTTGCCAGAGGGGCAGGGGGTGGGGGACTGAGTAAATAAGCGAAAGGGATTAAAAGAGACAAACTTCCAAATTATAAAATAAGTCACCAAGAGGAAAAGTACAACACGGGGAATGCAGTAACACTGTGCTGTAGAGGGAAAGATGGTGATCACACTCCTCTGCGGGGAGCGCTGGGTGACTTAGGGAACTGTGTCCTATGCCTGGGAGCAATGTGATGCGGTATGACAACTATACCTCAATTAAAAACAAAACACCTTCTAATAGGTCTTGGGACTCTCTTTTCCAAACTTCCTCTAAAATGAACATTTTAAAATCTTGGGGCTAAATGTGGACAGAAAGAGCCATGTGTGTCAAAGCTAAATGTAACAGTTCTTGATGTAATTTAAACACATACTTACTGCCACATTTACAACACTATGCTTTAATGGCTTAACAAGAGGTTAGTAACAATGGTGCCTGATTAGGGCATTTTCCAAAGAAACTGATTTAATTATGGAATTGAGCAAAGACTGTTCTTCTATCTTCACTAGAAGGCACTAATATGTCTGAAATTGGGATGCAATTTTCAATCAATGGCTGGGCATCAGATCAGTTCAAAATTAAATGTTTTCCTTCCTTCAAGGTACATTTCACAATGGTGCATCTTCTTTGGTCAGCTGATCTCTACAGGAAGTTGTCTATACAAAGTTTGTATTTCTGACCCACAGAAACGACAATTTCAAATGGTTCAACTTTCTGCATGCAATGGCACCTCAGATTCAACAAAAAAAGGGATTAGAAGTTGGCCCCACAGCATGTTGGGGAGGCAACAAAAGTATACGCCAGGACCCATGAAAATGTGCGGCCCACTCCGCCACTCTCCAGCCACAGAGCCATGAATCAAGTCAGGAACCTCTGCACGGCACAAACCTCCTCCTAAGCCAAGAAGCCAAGTGTACACACTGCTGGGGAGAGAGAATGCTGCCTGTGGAGGCGTTTCTCATCTTAAGTAGGTCATCCACTTGGGCACGCGCAGTGGGGAAGGAGGTCTGCTGCCCTGTGTGCAAGAGGAGGGCTGCGAGCCACGGGGGGGCGGACACGGCACACCTCGGACGTTCTGTCTCGGAGAAGCGGAATGCGGACACTCCAGCAAGGCGACGGCCGGTACAGATCAGGTGCAACTCAGATTCGATCTAGGAGAATCTCACATTGACACATCACAGTGGAGCAAGCCCTGAATGATTCATTTTCTGGGTATTTTAAGATGGAAACGGTGAGACCAGTTTGCAGTAAATTTCAGTTTTAATCATGAAAGTACTGGACTTCTGAAGCATTATTTCCCAGTGTATTTTTAAACTAAATAGAATACTAGAATATAAAGCTCTGTGATAAATGAGAAAGACGTTCCTCACCTACAATTGCTCTCTGACAAGAGCCCAACCCCATTCAAAAGGTAATGACTGCTCAATTTTTAGTACATTTCCCAAATTCATTTCTGCTTTTAGTACCAAATAATGAAGGTCAGCAACATTTTAGTGTCTATACCAGCACCCGGTGTATGGTTGCTATAAATATTTATGAAACCCAACTCCATGGGCTATTTTAGAAGGTGAAAGATGTATTATTCAGTTAGCAAACCAAACTATCTGATTCACAGCAAATAGAGCTATTGATGAATACACTGCAGGAGGATGATTTTTGATTTTAGAAGCTGAGCTGGTGGGCTTCCACAGTTCTCAACTTTGTCTAACTCTGAATCAGAGCGAGGGAGGCGGGGCTGGTTCTGCAGGCGCCACAGGTGAGCGCAGGACTTGGGTGTCCAGCCCCAGGCAGAGCCGGCCCCCTACCCTTCTCCCAGCCCCAGAACCATCTGCAAGTGGCCCAAAGGTGACTTCTCTGTACTCACCAAGGAGGATGGGAGGATGCACTGCAGCAGGTAAAGGGAAACAAAGAAACAAGGGGCCCAAAGTGAAGACAATGAAATGTATTTTAAATAAAACAGCGTGGGAAGAAAGGGGGCAAAGGAAACACGCCTGATGGTGAATGATGCTGTCCTGAGGGGAGAAGCACAGGTGGCTTTGTCTGCGCCCCTAGATTTTAAATCCCACTGTTTCTTCTAAGGAAAGCGATAGGGCAGATTTTATGCATCATTTTCTTAGGGGAACAGGGAAGGCAGATGAACACGTGCATGGCCTCCAACACGCCTCCAGTTTTCAGCACCTCAACCTCTAAACAGGACCTGTGCTCTAAAGAGTCACCACGTTGGACTTTCCCAGCTCCCTGAGATCTTAAACCCTGAACACTGGTTCCCAGGGCCCCTGTCCCTATGGTCCCTGTCCGTACTGTTAACCGCAGGTCCCAGTTTACCTGAAACATCCCCCAGGAACTTGGTCAATTCCAAATGCTAGGGGAAAACCAAGCTTTCCATTACAATGAAAAATGCAATAGAAAATACTAGAAACTATCTTCCACTGTTAATTTATTCCATCTCCCCCCCCCACACACACACTCTTCTTAAAACCTTCCAAAAGCCAGTGGTTTCTCAGAAATTGGAGCTCCTTCCCCTTGGCTCCACAATGTTCACAGTCTAAATTTTTGCCCAAAATAATGCCTTAGTCAAACCATTTGGAGTTAACCACTGGAGTGGTATGGACGTTAAAGCATGTGCTGATGGACGTGCAGGGGGACGAAGGACTCAGTCCCCACCCCAAGCGACAGGCACAGACTGTGAAGACGCAGGTGCGGACTCAGACCCTAACTGGAAAGAATGGGCTCTTAAGCCCACGGCAAGTGCAGACATCCATGCGGGAATGGCTGGATATTTCTATTTTCAGGCGTGAACAATCCCCTATAAATTACCCATGTATTGATACAGTTAATGAACTAATTACAAATCGTTTTTATTTATTTTTAATTATGTTACAAGGAAATTAATACCTGCACCAATTACTTAGAAAACCTTGAGAAGACCTTCAAAGGTTTATTTTATTTTTTTAAATAAAAGCTCAACAATGGAAGGAAAACAACTGAAACTGCAAATTAGAACCCAGTGTGTTTCCAGAAAGTTCCCTTATGTTGTTAATGTGGCAGCTGCCCTGCCAGGCTCCCATCAGCCTGCTTTCAAGGCCTGCCCATGAGCAGCTCTCCATTCCAAAGACCCTGTGTAGGTTTCTCTCCAGAAGGCTTTGAACAAAGCTACCCTTGCAAGTGCTTTTAACATGTTAATGGAAGAGTGAGGCCCTTGGGGAGAAGCTGCTACAAGGGGAGGAGGCTGAGAGCAACAGATAGGAAGAGGAGAGTACCTCCTTGGGGTTGGAGTAGGCAGGGTGGGCTGGGAGGGCACAGTTGCTGTGGGGCAGGGCAAGGCCAACCTGGGCTGAAGAGGCTAAAGCCATCTGAACATTCACAAAACAGCCAGGTCAGAAGGGCTCTACAGTTTGGAATCATCAATGCTACTGTAACTCTGGTCCATGCACATTCAGCTCCCAGTAAAAGTGAGCTCTCTGTCCCCTTCCCTCTAAGACCCCTCCTGGGATCAGTCACTTTGAACCATGGTGCAGGTAGAGGTTTGAGAGAGTTTCAGAACCTAAACTGAAGGACAGCAAAGGAAAGGACCCTCTTCTGCCTTAGCAAAGCAAACCCAATCACACTGCAAGTGCAAGAAAAGGCCCTGGGACCACTCAGAAGCCAGAGAACCACAGCAGTCTTCTCTTCCTCCCAGAACAGAAAGAACCTACATACCAGAAGCTTGTAATAAAGCTATAACAAACGTCCTTAATTTAATGCATTTCTTCTGAATCTACTGCTAGAGAAGAAAGGACGTTCAGACGTGGCTTCTAGAGAAACTCTAGTGAAGCACCTGGGAGCATCCTACAGACCAGAATGAAGCTAACCCAGCATTTCACAACCTGAGTCAACAGTCCAGTGGTGGAGTTAGTACTACTCAGAACCATTTTGCATTACAACCCCCAAAACCACTCCATGATGCAAGGACAGCTGGAGAAAAACAGCTTGCTTAGCACGTCCACAACCCACGACCAAAGGGGCAAAATGACCAAAGGACTCAGTCTCCTGACGCTGGTGTCCTAGAGAGCCCACAATGCAATCTAGGACCCTCAATCCTATGGATGCGCTCACAGCCAGGAGAGCTGCTTGGGCAAGGAGGGGCCAAGAAGGTACCTTCACTGGGCTTTCTCCTGCACTGGCTCACGCTCGGCAGCAGCAGCACAATTACCAACCACTGCAGCTCCCCGGAGGGTGCTCAGAGGGAACCGCATGGCTACATCGAAAAGCCAGGGTCCCCAGTCTTGTTGGCTAGCTCAAGCAGCTGCATCATTTTCGAAATGAAAACAGCTGTATGTTCTGTCGTCTTTCCAGAGATCCCTACCCTCGATGGGAAGGTGACCTGGGATAGTCTTGTGAGGAAGATTAATAAGAGTCTGAAAACATTACTGTTCTGGGGAATGCTACACAGTACCAGATCCACATTACCAGAATTTTCATTAGAGCCTCCCAAACAGTCTTCAAAGCAAATGCTACTGTCTCCATTTTACAGATGAGAAAACTTATTCTTCAGGCAGATGGTAAGCAGCCCAGGATCACACAGCCAAGACTCAGAGCCAGAGCTGTGTAGCTCTGGGACTTGGGGGTTTAGCCACAGAGCTGGGAAGCCACACTCAAGTGACCCGACATACAGAAATATGTGCAGAAACTCACTGTGGGTCCCTTTACAGAGAGTGGAAAGTTGTAAATAGAAGTCTATTTAGAGAATCACGTATATCCACATAATATTTTTAAATTGTTTAGAAGAGCTTTTCGATGACGGAGGAACCACTTACCTTGAATTAAACAAAAGCAAGATGGCACGTGTGTGATATACTTAGAGCAGCATTAAAAACCAGACAGAAACACGCTGAAATGGTAGCGGGAAAATTATGGTAACTTCTCTTCCGTTTTTCCAAATTTCTTCAATAAGTACATTATTGCTTTTATAATCATACCCCCCCCCCCAAAAAAAAAAAGCATCACTTCAGCTTTGTTAATTGACACCAACTTTACCTCCAAAGGTGACAGGGCAGACCTCTCTACGCTTGTGTTAAGTCTCTGGTCTCCTGCCTCTACCTTAGGGAGCACACCAGCAGGGGCATTTTCTTCTGGCTCCGTCCCAGCCCACGAGTGAGCCAGGCCCTGCACCGTGGAGGCCTAGGGGACCCTACTGACGGCTCAGCGTCGAGGTCCAGCAGGCTACAGGCCCCTTCAGCCCTGAAGTTCTGACCCTAGTGCCACCCAAGCCACTGGTTCAGGAAGTGACTCCAGACTGCAGCATATGCTCCCCCCACCAGACAGGGTTCCCAGAAACACGACCCCACAATCCAAGAAAATCCTCTGACGATGCGGAAAAACGAGCCCAGAGACTTGTCTGAGGAAGGGGGTGTTCTCTCAAGTACCCCAACTCTCTCTGGCCACACCACACCAGGTACAGCGAACAGGCCTTCTCTATGGTGCCTGCTCTCATCACAGGCCCTGCTGCCAAAGAGCTGGGCTGAGTAAGATTCTGAGGCTATATTTAGACTCGACAGAGAAAAGCCCACAATTCGTTGGTGAGCGTATCGTATCAATATTCTTCTTATTAGCTGACATTTACCACCTGCTGGCTCTGTCCAGGCACTGTAGGACACACCTCAGCGAGCATGACCCCGATAAGCACCATCACCACCCCTTCTCACGGAAGGCTCAGCAGTTAAACCACCAGCCAGAGGTGTGCGTCTTGCATAAAGGGCTCAGGCAGGGCAGCACCTCTACTGTCTGCCCAGGCTGCTCAAAGCACTCCCCGGAGCCTCCTCCTTCCCACCAACCACCCCGCCCTGGGGGCTTCCTGCAGACCTCTGGAACCTCCACACTCCACCGCCACCTCCTAGAGCTGCTCCGTTCCCACCGGCTGCCCGCCTCGCCCTGACCACTCAGTAGGTATCCAATGCCAGACATGAAGAATCTCACTTCTGGTGCTGTTGTCCTAATGGGACAAGTCGTCCCAGGGCCCCTGATAGAGGATGGGATGTCACCAAGACTGGAAAAGCACCTGGGAGAGCCCGTGGCCAGTTCCATGTGGCACGCAGACATGCACACGGTGGGCACTCATCACCTGCCAGATGCCGACACCTCACAAGAGCCAGGGCCATCCCACACGCTGGTGCATTCACATACCCGGAAGTCTACTGTAATGAAGCTTTCTCACTTCGCTGTATCCAGCATGTGTATAAAGTTCAATTTACACCATCAGAAGAGTAAAAACTAATACAACTTTTAACTTTCACGCACTTACTTTTCATTCAATCAGCCAGGATTGTTTCCATTTAGTTTAAAGGAGGAAACAAGTCATTTGCACCAATTCTCCAGGGCCCATACTAGACATGGCAACTTCTGCAAGGCTCAGGAGAGGGGTTCAGCACTCACCAGACTCCCAAGGCCCCGCCAGATGACCAGAAAAAAATTTTAAGAATAAGGGACAATAGTACTGGAACGCTGCCAAAAATTGAAAGGAAAGGAAAGGACTTAACGGATCCAAAGGTTGAAGTCAGTATGGAAGCGTGGAAAGCAGATGCAACCCCTCTTTCTACAGGTATTTCCTGCAGCCCTACTACGCAGCTGGCACTCTCCTGATAACTGGCTACGGAGCAGTGAGCGCGACCAGGTTAAGTTGGGAGCAGGGCGAGGGCAGCATGGAGAGGGGCGTGATAACCAAAATAAACCAGAAAAAGTAAAGTGCACTCTGCAGCTTCCAAATGGTGGCCCACGGCCATCCCCATGGCTACCCCAGGTTGGATGGTGAGGGGCCGGTACTGGAGCCTGGACAGAAGAGCAAGCAGCAGCCAGACTCGCACAGGTCAGGGGACAGCATCCTGGGAAAAGGAAGAGCAGGCCAAGGCCCCCCACAGCAAGGATGAGCTTGGGAGGCTTCGGGAACCAGGAAGAAGCCTGCGTGGCCTAGGGAACAGAGGCACCCTGAGTCTGGGGCACAGCAACCCTGGGCCGACTTTGGGGCAAACAAGACTGCCAGGCTTTGGAAGAAACCCAGTGGCCAGAAAGAAGAGGACCGAAGAGGCCTGAGAAAGCCGGAGTCCTTCAGGAAGACTTGGGCCCTGACAAAGGTGCCCGCCGACTGCCCCAAGGCTGTCCCCTCTCCCCACCGGGCTGCCAGGTCCCAGAAAGACCAGCCCAGAACACGGCCAGCCTTTCAAGCCTGCAGCCTGGGCTGAAATTTCTCAGTGAGGTGAAAAGGGCACAGCAGGAACACACATACCCACATCAGCAGAAAGGCAGCCTGTGAGGTCTGCCCTGGCAGCCACCCCATCAACAGGCCTCAGAAAACAAAGAGAAACAGGACAGAGAGGAACCCAGTCCGTGATAGAAACAACACCCAGCACCCAACACTGAAGAACACACAAGCTAAGATCGGGAAAAACCTGCTCCGGGTACTTGTTCTACAGAAAAGCAACCTTGGTAAGAACGTGTCAATAACGTCGGGCTCCCCGACGACAAAGAGCAAAACGAGGGCACAGGGGAGCTACCGTGCTAAGGACACACACCGCGAGCCAGAGCAAGAAGAGCCGAGTTCAACAAGATGAACACAGAGGAAAAAGAAAAGGATTCAAGTCATCCAAGGGGAAAAGGTCTCCCTGGAGGGACGGAGGAACCCACAAAGCCTGGCAGAGTCACATGGAAGAGACGGTCTCCCTAAAGCAAAGGCAGAGCCCACCCGCCCGTGGGTGGAAGGGCAGGACGGATGCTGCACCGACCGTCACGCGTGGACTAGAAGGCAGCTTCGGAAAGGCAACTAATAAACTGACCAACGTGAACCACCGTCACCAAAGGGGGAACGAGTCTTGCCTCCAATTTCTAACATTCACAGCCAGAGACTCGGAGCAGTTCTGAGGCCGAGAGACGGGTCTTCAGGCACACTGCAGGCCTCAGGGAACGTGACACCAATTAGCTCTCTCTAAAAACCTGACTGAACACACACAACGAGACACTGATGCAGGCTTCCATGTGCAGAGCTGGCGAATAAGCACAAGGGCGGGCGCCGGGGCCGAGGCGCTCAGTGGAGCTCAGGGCCAGCACCATGGGGAGCAAGGCCGGGATGACGGCCAGAGGAGCAGTCTGCTCCTGCAAAGCTCATTCCAGGACACATGCGCCAGGAAGATGGCCCCGCTCCTGTGAGTTCTGCCAGCAAGGACACACCCTCCACGAAGCCCACCAGACACAGGGACCACGCAAAGAACTCCGAAATCTGAAGGAGTCCCGGGAAGAGTGCCGGTGGGGAGCGGGATGTCTCCGTAAATACAAAACCAAGACTCATCTACAGCAAACTGTGGTCTCCTGCGTCCAGGCAGGACTGAAGGGTCACCAGGAACCCAGACCACCTGGGGCCAGACGCCCTGCTGCTTTCCAGCGATCAGAACTTGCAGGATGCGGACGGTGCCCCCACATGGCATTGTTATGAAGATTTAATGACTCCAAAGTACTCAGAATAGGACCTGGCACTCGGTTAAAGCTCAATAAATGGCAGCAATTATAATTACAAAACAAAATACAAATGCTTAACTCATGGTGACAAATAATGTAATGCAAATCAAGAGGTAAAGATATATAAAAGGGCTATTTTAGTCTGCTCAGGCTGCTGTAACAGGACACCATTAGACTGGGCAATTTCAACAACAGACATTTATTTCTCACAGTTCTGGAGGCTACAAGTCCAAGATCAGGGCCCCGGCGCAGTCAGGTTCTGGTGAGGGCCCTCCTCCTGGCTTGCAGATGGCTGTCTTCTATGTGCATGGCAGGGCCCAGAGCCAGTGAGCAATCTGGCCTCTTCTTAGAAAGACACTAATCCCAGGACAAGACCCTGCCCTCACGACCTCATCTAACCCTAATCACCTCCCAAGGGGCCCCTTCCCCAAGTATCATCACATTGAGGTCTGGGGCTTCAACAGATGAATTTGGGGGTACACAATTCAGTCCGCAGCAAGGACTAACAGCTCTACCCTACATAGCAGTAAGCAAACAGACAGGATTTCATCAAAACTTTTACTTTGATTTTTTTACACTCAGCCACTTAAGGTTTTCATCATTTTTTAAGGGGGGGAGGGGTAGGGGGAGAGAGAGAATCTCTAGCAGACTCCACACCCAGAGCAGAGCCGGACGCGGGGCTCAGTCTCACGACCCTGAGATCATGACCTGAGCTGAAACCAAGAGTTGGTCACTTAACTGACTGAGCCCCCCAGGCGCCCCTCATCATTTTTTATGTTCTTGGTCTCAGCAATACCTCCTAGAAACTAGTATTTCCATCTGAGAGATTCCACATTATTTTCACTTTCAAGCAAAATTAAAAATTTAGTAAACTGTATTTAAAGAGAACGTGAATTGTACTGCAAGTACTCCGCTGATGAATCCACGTGTCCGTCCACCACGGGCTGAGAGAGAGCAGCAGCGATCACCTAACTGTACTTCGGTTATTTCTGTGGGGTGCACTCATGATTTTTAAGCTTTCTTTTTTAAAAAACACACACACACACACAAATCCACTTAATAAAATTAATTATTTAGAAGTCAGCAGAAAGCACTCTTAGCCGCCACCTCTAACTAAAGCAATCAGCACAAAGACCTGCAAGAGGCTCAGTGTCACACGCAGCACTGCTGTCACTGGCCACTTCAAGGAGTCACTCTTGCAATGTAGGCCGCGTGCCTGGTTTGTGAGAAACTACTTCCGACTCCTTCTGGGGATATCGGGACAAAGATGTCCATTTTGGGGTGCCTGCACCTTTCAGAGACTGGGCAGAGCTTCATGATGCTCTCTGCAACCTGAGAGGTCACGTCTCTCTACCTAGAGACTGGAATTCGATGTAATTCTTTTCTTCCTATTACCACACCTCTTTGAACAATCCCATCGTTGCTCTGCATGTCTAGTGGGTAAAAGATGTGCTGTGGAATCAGACTGCCTGGGATCCAAAGCCGGCACTGCACCTACCAGCTGTGTGAGCCGCACCCCCCTCCTGACCTGAGAGGGCGGCTGGGGACGCTGCAGGAAGGGGTGAGGGTTCAACAGTGCCAGTGATGATCATTACCGTGACAAGTGCTGAAGACCACTCGCTTGACGGGGGCAAAGGAAAAGCTGAAGCACCCACCTGCGAAGGAAGGTCCAGAGAACAAGGGGCATCTTCCCCAACCTCAACCTTCTCAGTTCCAACGGTCTTACCCCAAAAGTACTCCATAAAGGCCATTTTTACTCTTAACAATTTTGCAAGCTTCAGTTCATTCCAAACCTTAACCTGTGACAGTTCTCACAGGTTCCCATTGTTTGGAATTTGGTCTCTGTTCTATGCTCTTGTTTACATGATGCTTGCACGTAGGACTGTATATCAGTCTCTTGTGAGTCAGTCTTTGATGGAGCCACAAGCTCTCTAGACTGATTCATCATCAGCTTCCTTCCATGAGATAACTTATCACAATACTTTAGGATCTCCGCATTTCACAGGCCGTGGAAGGTATCCCATCACTTCAGAGTTGTCTTCAATTTTTAAAAATCTGTTTGCTTAAATTTACAGAAGATGTCTATAGCCAAAACAGTCTAGTGCATTGCACTATGGCTCCCATCTCTGCCAGTTCACTACGTTCCTGCTCCTTGCTCTTGATTCGAGGACACCAATGTTCCCCTCCTGGGGAGGCAGGGGTGAAGCGCGCAGGCTTTCCTGTCCAGCACACCTGCTGCGAGGTTGCAGCTCTCCTATTTTCTGGTTGCAGCATGGGCAAGATGCTTCATCTACTAAAGCTTACTCTCTTCAAAACGAATTACCGACAAGAAGAAATGGGAGGAGGCAGTCAACAAACGGTTCCCTGGTCCTGCTTCTGGCTTTCAGTAATCTTCAGTTACAACAGCAACTCATCCACTGCTCCATTTTTCCTAGACAGCAACTTGCCAGAAAAATCCAGATGGGAGGAGCCCTGCTCCCTCCAGCACAACCTCCCTCCAGGCCAGTCCTGGAATGTCTGCGGAAAGCAGGACCTTCAGCCTACTATAGCAGCAGAACTGGCTTCTGGTTCCCAAACCCTACCCCCCCCCCAAACCTCCCCCAAGCCCACCTCCAGCATCTTTGTCATCTGTCATTTGACTGTCCAAGTCCTTACAGGAAGACCTCGGTTCTCCCTCTCCCTCAATCTGCTCTCTTCAGAAAAGCAAAAAAGGAAATGGCCCTCTACAGAGGCACTGAAGCCGGCTTCACAGGGTGAGCTGCTAAGCCCTCTCCCGCATGTCTTGAAGAGGTCTCCTTCACCGAACACTGTCTGGGGCTCCCTGACGTGAACGCTGGAAAGATGTTAGCCTGGCTAGGCTTCAGTTTTCTGTCTGCTGAAGAGGGATGGTGTTACCCATTTCCCAGGCCCGCTCTGAGAACACACGAAACTCGTGGAAACTCGTGCACAGAGCCGAGCCCCGCACAGCCCTTGTACTGGGAGCGGCGGTGGCCACCGCGTGCCTAAGGAGACCGGCCCACTTCTGTCACTAACCCAGCAGGCAGAAGCGCTAGACCACCCCCCCCGCCCAGGCTGGCCTAGAAGCTCGGAGCCTTACCAAGCTGTTCCGTGTTGCACTCTGCCATGAACCGCGACCATGCTTTGTGTGCTATTGAAAGGGCAGCCCTTTGAAAAGGATATCCGCCAGAAACTCAGAAACACCATTTCTAGAGCTTTCCAGTGGCGGCTTGCTGAGCACCGCAGCTTTTGCTGTTGTTCCACTTTGGATTTATTCAGGCAGCAGTTACTGAATCAAACACTGTATTTTGAATAAAGAGTCTAAAGTTACTCTAGGTTGGTGCCGTGCAAACAGAAGACTATTTTTCATTAAAATGAAATGCAATTAAAATCCAGTTCCACAGTTCCATTAGTCACATGGCAAGTGCTCCGTGGCCACACGGGGCCAGCAGCTACCGCACTGGGCCGCACAAAACCAGAGCCCTCCCATCTTCCCAGAGTGGGCCACCGGAGGGTCCGCTCTAGCGCCCCAGTGCCCCGCCCCTCACCTTTGCTTTCTTCACTGTTCACAGAGGAAGTCAGAAGCTGCAAAGAGCTTAGAGAAAGAACATCCACTCCTACTATGTGCACAGAACCAAAAACCCTGAACAATTTTCCACAAGTCTCATGTGGCGACACAGCTGATCCAACAGAACAGGAGTGCCCGTAAAGCTCTGGAAAGATGCTTAATTTAAAACCTACAGAACACGTTACTTAGGCACTGTTTACATTTTTAAAATCAGAAAAGAATGCCTTGGCTTAAAGGGAGAAGTGTCTCCACAACATCGCATGGGTCCCGGAAGACTTGGAACTTCAGGCTTTAGCAGTTTCTCCGAGAAAAGCTCTGGCCTGAGAGGGAAACTTGTATTTTCAAACCCGGAGCAAAGGCTTTTTCTGTCCAGTTGGCAAGGAGCCCCACCTAATTTTTGGTTTCAATTTCCTCAGAGAAGAGAGGAGAAAAGGGAAGGAAAGGAGTGGCCTTCTCAATCCTCCACGTCACAATTCACACGGCACTTGCAAGTCTCCTTGATTTAGCACGTCCTGCCAGGGGGATGTCATAGACCTAGCTTCATGGGGTGGGGAAACTGAGGCTCAGAAGTCAGAACCCACCATGAAACCAGGCCTGTGGACGAGGCTCCAGGGGTGCAGGCCACAGGCTAACCGAGCGAGCTCCAGGCCCCAGACATGCCTCCCAACGGTAGAGACAGATTCCAACCAAAGGGTTCCAAGCAAAAATGAAAGGATTTGATTTTTTCATTTCCCTTCCACTCCTGCATCCTAGCCATTGCTGCAGATCCACAGGATTCCAGAAACATGACGGTCATCTGAAATCTCTCTCAAATATGGAAAGACAGAAACCACCTACATCCACATGTTATCACTTAGGAAATTAACTCCAATCTTAAACCACAGGAGGGCCTAAATGGTTCCACAGAGCAGCTGATCTGGGAATTAAAAAGAGCACAAACCCACAATAAAAAGGCATGTTGCTGACAACGAAAGACATTCCCTGCCAACGGGAACCTCAGAGCCTCTCCCACCGAGTCTGCCCCATCGGTGTGCAGACGGACTAAGGTCTGCGCAGAGACCTGGTGCGCCGGGAGCGAGACCCCGCGCCTCCTCTTTGCCGCCGGTGCATGGAGCACGCACCCCGGAGCTCAGGACGTGCCCAGCCTGATCACAGGATACTCACTAGGTGGCTGAGGGACAGGCAATGTCTCTTCATACTTTCCTGAGTCTTCTAACTTTGCCACAGTGAGGTATTAATTTTATGATAACAAAGAGGAACCAGCTAAATCTACATGGCGATGCCTTTCAAATAGAGAATTTTTTGAAAGCTTTCTGCTTTTCAGTTCTACGTTACAAACTATAAAACTGGTTTAACCACACTCTTGGGGAAGGTAAGGGAACTACAATCAATTTTACTTGAATATTCTGCATTTAAATAACTTCAGAGTTGGCAATCAAATCTTCAAAGATTCTAAGACAAAGAAGGTTACCTTTAGCATTTGATTTAAACTATCTAACTGGCCCTCATTTGTTCATGTACGCTTTCACTCGCTCCCTCACCATTCATCAGACCCCTACTCGGAGGGGGCTAGTTGGCCCTGGGAACGCAGCCACGACCCAAGCCCTCCTCCCCAAGCGGATGTGGGAGACCAGTGGTCAGCGGTCAGCTCTGGAAGAGCAGCGGTCGCCCCACAGGAAGGGCCAGGGAAGAAAGGCATGGGCGTATGCTTGCTCTGAAGTGAGGGTCACAGCCCATGGGGGGGGGGCCCCCACTCCCAGTAACCTGAGCTGCCATACAAGTGGTGTGGGGTCCTGTGCAAAGCGAAGATGGACTGCTACGTCCTTAGACCTAAATTCCAGAGGCAACTTGAGTGAATCACCTGGCATCTCCGCCTCCCCCCACACGCCTGTCCCCCCACCCCCGAGGAATGGCAGCTTTCCTAAGCTGGCCAATGCAGGGGGCCTCGTGAACAGGACTTTTCAATTGCTGTAGTTCTCGTGTATTCGTTAGCATGGCTTTCACATACACGTCTCTTACATGACATATGGGAGAGGCACAGAAAGGCACTGAGAGCTAGTCACTCTGGTTGCCTGAGTTCAGTCGTGACAACCGAGCCAGGACAGGAGACAGGACCAGCAATCTATCAGAGTCATCACGATGGGCTGGAGTCCAGTCAAGGGAGAGAAGTGCTGGAAAAGAAAACCACATCCTCCTCATCACCTAAGATGGTTAAGTCTACCTACAGGAGCATGCCTCCAGACATGGAAGGAAGCCTCCAGAAGATCCCACACTCCAATCCTCAGAACCTGTGGCTGAGACAAAATCATCATTACTCCTGTGATCGTGCTGTATCATCACATGCCCTTAAGAGAGACAATTACCTGGGTGGGCCTGAACCAAACACACGAGCCCTTAAGGCAGAGGGCTTCCTCCAGCGGGCAGAGCCATGGTCAGAGATTCAAAGCTCTGTGGCTAGTGTGAAGATGGAGGGAGCACAAGTCAAGGAAGGCAGAGACAGCTTTAAGGAGCTGAGACAGGGCCCCGGCTGGCAGCTAGCAAGGAACTGGGGACCTAAGTCCTGCAATGGCAAGGAACTGAATTCTGCCAATAGGAATAAGTTTGCAAGAGGAGCCTGAGCTGCAGCCAAGAACGCAGCAGCCAACACCTTGCCTGCAGCCTGGTGAGAGCCTAAGCAGGAAGCCAACCCAGCCGTCCCAACCTCCGACACGCAGAGTCCATGAGACAATCAATGAGTACTGGTTTAAGCTGCCGAGTTTGTGCTCACATGTCACACAGCAACAGAGAACAACTGCGGCGTGGAAATCTTAGAGTAAGACATTTAATTTGCAGTGCAAATCCCACACGGTAGGAAGATGCACCCCTGACCACCTCACCTGGGACACACATTGACATGGGGGACAGGTGTCTCGGGCAACTGTCTCAATCACCAAGGTCACCTATCTGCCTCTACTCCAATGCCACACTCACTCAGCAGCCTCAGGAGAAGACCAGAGCATCCAGAGGGGCCTCTCCAGAGCCACGGCCAGCAGCAATCACCTCGGGATCCAGTGAGCATGACACTGTGACCCCTCACCTGTCAGCCTGCACTCTGGTGCAGCATCAAAACCAGGTTTCTCAACTTCAACATCACAGGCTGCTGCTTGTTTTGTCTTGTTTTTTTACAGCCCTCTTTATCTGGAAACTAAAAAAAAAAAAAAAAACAGATCCGAAACAATACTGACCTAACCAACATAAAAAGTCCTCATTTCCAGGATAACCATGATGCCTCCTCCCACTGGACGTACATGAATCCATTTACAATGGACCAAAATTTCTTATTAAATAGTGACCCAAAGGAGATCTGAAAAATCGTAAAGTTATGAAAAATTGGTACTTTAAAATATTTACTGAAAAATTACCTTCCAAGGCATTCGATCACAAGCGTGTTATTTCTAAGAAGCAAATGGCATTGCTGTGGTACTGCTTTCCCCTCACAAGCTGCCGGCAGCAAGATGGGGTCCACTCCACCCCACTGTGACTTCTGCAGCATGAGCATTAACAAGGCCACTTTCTGCAAAAAACACTGGAGGTCTCTATCTTCCCCAAGGACTCCTGCAGCCTCTGTTTCATATTCCAATCCTTTTCCAGAGCCTCTGTCCTGCCCTCCTCCTCGGCAACCCCTTCCCTGAGTGTCAGCAGTCCTCACTGTGTCCATCTTCACTTCTCAGCGACCAGGTGCAAATTTCCCCAACTTCATCACAGCCTGCATCCCACACTAGATTTTCAATTTCACTCATACCAGGCAGGAAAAAGCGATGCTGTTACGGGGTGGGGGAGGGGGGAACCTTTGAGGAGGAGCTAATCTCATATGGTCAGTGCAGCAGCAAACCTGCACGGCTTGGCTTCCATCCATAACCTTATACCTGGGGGGCTGCAGATGATGAACACTGAAGAAACAAGGCCCATGCGTGCCACCGTCCCCTTGCGGGGCAGGTCTCGCGCTAACCTCTCCCACGTGTCCTGTGATGTGTATAGGTGGAGACGGGACTGGGAGTGAGGCAACAGGAGTGACCATGCGGTCATCTGCCGTGGGCCCTGCTGGGCTCTCACCTGCGCCCTGCCGCTGGGTCCCCACAAGGATACACTGGGGGAGGGGGGTCACCTGTGCGCTACTTTGTGCAAGTCAGGCTGCAAGCAGGCTCTGACTCTCCGAACAGAGTGAGGACAACACACATGGAGTCCTGCGGGGTGTGGCTAACCATCCTAGGAACGACACGGGTCCAGTTCTCACCAACTTCAGATGAAGAGCTGAACTTTGAGTGAACAGAAGACGTCAAAAAATTCAACACTGCTGAGGGCCTGGAGAAAGGATGCTGCAGGACGGCTGCGCACCGCAGGCAGGCCAAAGCCCACACGGAAGCCTGATCAGGGCCTGGCCTGCAAGTGCCTGCCCAAGGCCGGAGCCTTCCCTCATTCCATTACGCTCTCCCTGGGGCCCTACAGGACACCAGGAAGGATGCAGCGATGCATCTGGGGTCCAAGCTCCCACCCTTCCTCACCTGGGACTTTTCTTTGCCTTTAAGCTGAGGAGGTTTCTGAAGCTGTCAGGACTGACCAGGGCAAAGTATCAATAGCTCTCTGGGCCAGGGGGATGGAGGTGAGGGCATGTGAGGGTGACAGGTGCCGGAGGCTGGGAAGCGCAGGGCCCGGGAGCCAGTCCACACCTGCCTGCATCTCTAAGTCAGAAGCCCAGGTAGAGAGCACATTTCATACCTTTCCCAAAACAAAAGTTTGAGAGTTCAATGGAAACATGGAACAAGAACTAGAGCAGCTCCAAAACAAGCACTTCCCCTTCCAGGCTTCGAGGGTTCCCGTTCTGATCCCCGTCCTCCTCCACTGGCTTCTTCTTCACCTTACTCAGGGGTCAAAGCAGACTGGTAACCTCGTGAGGCCAGGCCACCCGTACACTTTCCAAAGGCAGAGCCCTCCATCCCAGAAAAGAACAAACAGCACAGCTTGCTCCACGGGCCACCACGCAAACACCCGACTGGCTTCGGCTGATGCTACTCAAGCTCCCACAGCATCAGGCAACCGCTTATCGTTTCTTGAGGACTACAGACACGGTCCTTCCAGAAATGCCTGTCCTGGGCCTGCACAGTAAGCCTGAGCCACTGCTCATCAACAAGGCTCTTTTCTACTGACCAGGCCAAGGGCTGTCTTATCACAGTTCTTTCCCCTTCTGACCTACAGCTGAGACACATGGTGGTGGTCTTCCTCATCACTCTGAGTAAGCTGGTGGCCAGCAGCAAGTTCTAGACAGGCTAATTTCTTGATACCAAAAAGTTAGCTGCTAAAAGCCCAGCAGACTTCCATGGAAAGGATCACGAGGAACATCTCCTCCTCTGACCACAGGCAGAGCTCCACAGTTAAGTGCTACTCTGGCTTACTACTCCTCTGCCCTGTCCCTCCTGAAACTCCGGCCTGCTAGAAGCACTCGGAGTAGCAAACCAAGCAGAGGCACCCCACCCTTCTAGGTGCCTGGCAGGCAATCCTAGCAGCCTCCTCCAGGCAGAAACGGCAATAAGTGGACAGATCCTGAGGGGTACACATCACCCACAGAGGCAGGCGAGGAAGGGTGGGCAGCCAAGGAGAAAAAAAGGAGCATTACCAGGAGTACCACTGCACCGGCTCCTAGTCAGGTAAGTTATGATGTGGAACTGGCTGCTTCAGAAGCTACTCTTCAACCCTACAGGTGGCCTGAGCAGAAATCTCACAGGCCAGCAGGGAGTGGCAGGGGAGGACCCTCAGCAGCCCCCCAGGCAGGGCCCAGAACAGTGCCTGGAAGCATGCTGACAGTCTCAGGCTTCAGTCTTTAACCTCAGGAGGACCCCAGAGACACCATCACATGGTTCTAAAGGCCTCAGACCTGACCAAACCTGCTGATGGAGGAGATTATCCCATTGGCAGTTCTGGGAGAGGCCCAGAGACCGGCAACAGTGGTGTAAGAGAACCACCTCGGGCCACTGGAGCAATCTCCACTAGAGGTGACAAATCTGCATGAGGGTAAAGAGAAGGGGCAGAGGATCTGATGAAAGACCAGACTGGGGAGATGGACAAGGAGGAGGGAAGGTCTGCACAGCTGGACAGGACACTGTGCTAGTGTGTGCTGGGCAGGGGCACTCATATGGAGCGCCAGGGTTCAGAGTCAGGATCAAGAGATGGGCGTGTTGCAGGCAATCACTGCCTCAGACCCTAGCAAAGAACTGGTACTTAGCAGGCTCATTTATTAACAAAAGCAGCAGCAGCTGGGGAGCCTGGGGGCTCAGGTCAGGATCTCAGGCTCCCAGGATCAAGCCCAATTGGGCTCCCTCCTCAGTGGGGAGCCTGCTTCTCCCTCTGCTCCCCCTCCTACCCCCCAGGTGTGGGCACTCTCACTCTATCTCTCTCTAATAAATAAATAAAACCTTAAAAAAAGAAAAAAAAAGCAACAGTAATGTACATACTGAAGCTTACTGGAAACAGGCTCCAGGGCCTGAGTTATCTGCAGAAGGGCATGGTTCCACCGCTGCCAGCTGCTCATGGAGAAAGCAAGACTTGGGACCGACTGGACCCCAAAATGCTCCACAAGTGAAGACCATATGACTTCCAATTTTCCTAGTGCTAAGACACAGAGTCAGTCCCAGGGACATGATGGGCTGGAAACCTGCAGGTCTCCCTGCCACCACCACCCCCCACCCCCCGACCCCTGGCCTCCCCACCAAGGAACTCAGGTATGATGCTATACATCCGGAAATCGCTCCCCACCACCTCTTCTTGGACAGTTAGACAAGTAAGGACTGGAGGGAGAGAAGCAAGAGGAGAATGGCTCCTACCTGGGGCTGAAATGCACACTGGGGCTTCAGGAAATTTAAGAAAGTAACACTTCTAATCCAAGCCAAGTGAAACAAATTGTAGGACAAGAAGCTCTTAGGGTTTATCTCACTTGCTTTAAAATAGTATCAACTTAGTATTTTCCAATTTGAATGAACAGATTTATAAGAAAAATGAGTTACTTTAAGAAGTAATCTCGGGCACCTGCGTGGCTCAGTCGTTAAACGTCTGCCTTCAGCTCAGGTCATGATCCCAGGGTCCTGGGCTCAAGCCCCGCATCTGACTCCCTGCTCTGCGGGAAGCCTGCTTCTCCCTCTCCCACTCCCCCTGCTTGTGTTCCCTCTCTCGCTGTGTCTCTGTCAAATAAATAAATAAAATCTTAAAAAAAAAAGTAATCTCAATATCTAGCAATTGCTGGATCTGTAAAACTCTAGCATTTGTGAACAACCCCCTGGAAAATCCTTAGGCAGCTTTTAAATCAGGATGCAACTTGCAAAGAAAGTTATGATTTAAGTCTTGAAATACTGACATAAAATCTATGTACAAATGCTTTGTTTCTAGGTGCTCAGAAAAGCACAGGAAGGCAAAGGGCTGGGTAGGTAGCATTCCCACCTGAGCAGCCTCACCTGGGAGTGCTTCAACCCACACTCCCACCCCACCCCTCACCTTTTGTTCTTTTAACCAGTCCCTGTCATTTGTAACTGCACTAAACTGAAATAGACCTTCTAATCCCCTCTAGGCCAACGTGGAAATATTTAAAATAAACATCTTTCAAAGAACACACGCTACAAACGTTTTTGTTTTCTTTGAAAGCTATCAACTACTTTTTAAAAACTAAAAAAGATACTTTTTATGTTAATTTCTGCATAAAATTAAATCATAAAGCCCTCACCCAAAAAATTACTTCTAAATTCACTGTTGGTTAAATTGTATCACTACCAAAAAAAAAATAAAACAAAAAAAACCCCAAAACGAATCATCTTCCAAAAGGATTTTCTCCATAAGAAAAAAGTTATTATTTAACCAGATTTGCCGTCAACTTGATTCAAGTTCCCGGCAATACTAAAACCATCTGCAGCTGGCATAAACCTCCACACCCATCTGCACCCCACTTTGACAAAAGGTCCCTAACGTATCTTGGGGAGAGGAAAAAAGGTGAAGCATCCGACACCCTCTTCCAGTATTACAGGTCGGGTTCAGCCGCCCCTTTCCTGGCTGTCAGTTTGGGGATCCGAGCAGCAGATCGCTCCTTTACAAGAGGAATTTAATTTTTGGTGACACGGAAAGCCTTCCGGCCCAGAGTCGGACCCCGGCCTCCCCCGCGCGGGCCCCGCACTCACCCCTGGATGCCGGGGCTGTACGCGCGGCTCTTCCACGGCGTGCCGGGCCGCGGCGCCTGGGGTCCGGGGCCGCCCCCTCCGCTCAGCGCGGCCGCGCGGCTGCCCGACAGCAGGTAGTTGAGGCCATAGGTGCTGGCCTTGTTCTCGCGTTTCCGGCGGCCCGGGTGGAACTGGTGCTGCGGCGGGGAGCCGGCGGGCGCGGGGCCGCGCGGCCCGGGGTGCCCGTTGGCCGCGCCGGGGGCGCTCGGCGGGCCGTCGGCGAAGTGGAAGAAGGCGCCGCCGCGGCCGCCGCCCGCCCGGCCGAGCGAGGCGCTGCTCGAGGACGACGACGAGCAACCCGGGCTCTCGGTGCCCGACTCGGCGTTAGACGAGGACGACGACGACGACGACAGCGACGGCGACTTGTGCAGGCGCCTGGCGCCCTCGGCTGCGGGCCCGAGCGCCGTCAGCAGCGCGGGGGGCAGCGCGGCGGGGCCGGGCGCAGGCGGTGGGGGCGACGCGGCGGGCAGCGCGGGCCCCGCCAGGCCGCCGCCGCCCAGCCCCGCCGCCCCCGCCGCGACCGCCGTGTCCAGCGCGGGTGAGTTGAGGCAGAAGTAGGACGCGAAGCCCGAACCGCCGCGGCCCACGCCCTGCGAGGTCTCCCAGATCTGCATCCACAGGGCATTGGCCGGCCCCTTCTGCTCCGGCTGGATCCAGGCCACGCGCGGATCCATCCACGCGCCGCCCCGCGGGCCCGCGCGCCCGCCCGCCCCGCCGCGGCCCCGCCCCCGCCGCGCCCCGAGCCCCGGCCGCGCCGCGCACGGACGGACGGACGGGCCGCGGGCAGACGGGCAGACGGGCGCGCGGGCCTGAGCCCTCGGCTCCGGCCGGCTCGCGGCGCCGGCTCCCGTCGGGGTCCCGGCGCGGCGCGGGGCGGGCCCGGGACAGGCCGCGGCGGGCGGCTCGGGCCTGTCGGGCTCCCTTCAGGCGGCGCGGGGCAGGCGCGGGGGCCGCGGCGGCGGCGGCGTTCCACACAGGCCGGGGGGAGAGGCCATCGGAGAGGGGCGGGCGGCCGGGCCGAGGGGGCGGGCCCAGGCGCCGCGCGGCCCGGTACCCGCGGGAGGGCCGCCGCCGTGCGCCGGGCCCTCGGTCACGCTCGCGCCGCTCGCTCCGTGCTCCTGCAGCGGTGGCGGCGGCGGCGAAAAGACACTCTCGGCGGCGACAGGGCGCGGGGGAAGGAGGGGGCGCCGCCGCCTCCGCTCCAATGAGGGGCGGGGAGGGAGCGGGGCGGGGAGGAAGCGCGGCCTCCCTCGCCGGGGCCGGGACGTCAGTGCGCATGCGCGGCCGATTTCAAATCCTCACTAGACACCGCCGCCTTGGTTACCGCGCCTGCGCAGTGGGGTGCTCCTCCGGAGGGCACCGCGTCGGAAGGAGACGCGACTGGGAGGGGCTGAAGGGGCGGCGGCGGCGGCGGCGTGGGTCCTTCTAGACTAGACTTGGTTGCGGTGGAGCGAGGAAGAATTGAGGGGGCTGCTGCGCCGCCGCCTTCGCCCGGCTTCCTCCGCTGGCCCCGCCTCCCGCCGCCTGGAGCAGGCCGAGGCGTGGAGACATGCGCGCTGGGACCGGGGTCCCCGGCAGCCGTCCGGTCGCGCTGCGCGTGCGCAGAGGTGAGGCGCCGCCGCCGCCGCTGCCGCTGGGTGGAAGTTTCCGCACCGCCGGGCGAGGTCTGGGCTCTCGCCCCGGGCCTGGCCCGGGGGCCGCCCGCTCGCGGTACGTGTGGGCCGGGCCAGCACGGACCGCGATCCAGCCGCTCTCCCAGGAAAAGGGCAAAAGTGCCCCAGGCTCCCTGCTGTCCATCCTCAGGGGCCCGTGTGCAGCCGGTCGCGCTGCGGTCACTCGTGCCCGCGCCCGCCCACGTGCTCGCCGGCGTCCTCCCGGAGGAGCGGGTCACTCACCCGCTCCCGGGGCGGCGCTGCCCGCTAAGCTGCTGCCCCAGAAGGAGCAGGACCCTCCTTGGCGGGTCTCCTTACAGGCATATTTGTTACCTTTTAATAGTGATTTCCTATGTAGAGAATGGGGTTAAAACTTTACAGTTAGCTCACTGGCGCGACTTCCCGAGGCCGACTCAGCAGTGCTGCCCATCAGAGCAGCGGCCCATGTGCTTGGGTGTCTGGGCTCGCGGCTGGCACAGTGTTGGCAGGATTCCACAGAGATCCTGTCCACTGGGCAAGTCCCCTGGTGTCCAGAGGATGCCCCAAGCCCGGATTGACAATGGTGTTGTTAGGACTATTCCGCTAACCACACATTCTGTGAAGTCCAGAGCAAACGCCAGTGTCATTATATAAGCCTGCTTGTGCCCCATGAGCCTAGCCAGGGTGATGGGCACCGTGGCCCCTCCAGAGCCCAGGCCCCAGAGGGAGCCCCTGCCTGCCCTGGTCCCTGCCCAGCGGATGCACTCCCTGGCCAGGCAACTTAAGCTCAGCGCTTGGGCCAGCGTTCATTTTAAACATTGAAACAAACCCTTTCAATGTGCTCTCCTGCTTCACTACATCATGGGTGAGTACACGTTACTAAGTGCCTGACACTTCAAGACATTGTAACAACGATCCGTGTTTTGCCTACTAAGGCTTTTTGGCAAACGGTAATAAAACTACAAATGCCTGTTCTGGTTCAGGCGTTTTGTATTGTACATATGGATATTACGAGCAAGGATTAGAACGTGTGCATTAAATAAACTGGAGAAAATCACACACAAACCAGTCAAACAGTGGTTACTCTGGATCTTCCAGTACCTAGGGCCAAAATCCCTGGGGTCATCCCAGCCTCCCCTCTCCATAACCAACAGAAACATCCAAAACCCAACAGCTCCCCTCACTCCCATCTTCTCACCTATAGCCCTTTCAAACCACCACTATTTCTAGCATATTTTATTTTATTTTTTTAAAGATTTTATTTATTCATAAGAGACAGAGAGAGGCAGAGGGAGAAGCAGGCTCCCCGCTGAGCAGGGAGCCCGATGCAGGGCTCGATCCCAGGACCCTGGGATCGTGACCTGAGCCGAAGGCAGACGCTTAACCACCTGAGCCACCCAGGCGCCCTCTAGCATATTTTAAAACTGCCTCCTAGCTAGTTTCCCACATTCCATTCTGGCCCTCTGGCATTTTCTCCACAGAGGAGCTTGTGAGTGATCCTTTAAAAAAAAAAAAAAAAGATTATGTCACCCTCCTGCTCAAAACTCTCCAGTGGCTTCCTTTCTCAAACTCAGGCTTACTATGACCTGCAAGTCCCTACACTGTCTGGTCCTTCTCCCTTTTTCTCCCACGTCATCTTGCAGCTCATCCCCTAACCCAGCCTGCTCCAGCCAGAAGCATAGTGGGCACAGAGGGGCCCCAGGGCCTTCGCACTTGCTGTTCTAGCTGCTTGGATGCTCCTCCCCCACATACCCACATGGGTCACACCTTACCCACTCTCACACCTTAGTAAGGATGTTGCTCTATCTAAACTACAAACAACCCTCAACACTCCCCACTTCCATTCCCTGCTTTATTGTTCTCTTAGCATTTATCTCCATTGGTTTCCTAGGACCACAAACCAGGTGGCTTGTAACAGCAGAAATGTGTTCTCTTTCTTTCTCTAAAGGCTTAATGTCTGAAATCAAGGTGTTGGCAGGGCCATGCTCTCTCTCCGAGGTCTCTAGGGGAGGATCTGCTCCAGAGCTTTCTCTTAGCTTCTGCTGTTTTCCTTGGCCTTCTTTGGCCTGTAGGTGCCTCACTCCATTCTCTGCCTCCATCATTGCATGGAGCTTTCCCCATGTCTGTGTCTCCTCTTCTTGTCATAAGGATGCCATTCATACTGCATTAGGGTTCACCCTAATGGCCTCGTGTTACCTTGATGACATCTGCAGAGACCCTATTTCCAAATAAGGCTAACATTCTATTGATATCCCGGGTTAGGACTTGAAGTTCATCTGGTGGGAGGGGGCGGGGAGCACAATTCAATCCATTGTGCCATCTCATGAATTTTATTTACCTTGTTTATCATCTGTGTCCTCTCACCCCATTAGAATCTAAGTTCTACAAGGAGGGGGCTTTTTATCTGTACTTTTCCCTGCTGTGTGCGAGCTTGAAGACTGTGACTTGGCACATTTCACATTGGTGAAATGACCAACAGTCGGTTGACCAACTCAATGGGAATGAAAGCCTTGCCTGGCTTCCAGGATCTATCCACAGATTGCTATTTACTTCTTTCCAACATTTTAAGTTTGTTTTTCCCTATGGCCTCCTGCTTTATCTTTGCAGCTTGTCTCTAGGTAATCCCTCTAACTTGATTCATCAGCCATAGTCAGCTGCTTATAATTAGATCCAGGGTTTCGTTATGTACGTATTTGATCATAAGTTTTTATGTAAATTAGAAGCAATATGTTTCTTTCTGCAAAAAAAAGAATTAATACTAAGTCAAATGTAGTCCCTGTTGCGGTCCCTGTGCCTCTGGGCAGAGGAGGTCTTTCTCACTGCTTATCAGTTTTCACAGATAAACCCAGCTTTTTCCTTCTGTGGCCAAAACCAACTCTTCTCTCTCTCTCTCTCATGATGTTAGAGGTGGGGTAATATTAGAGATTATACTATGGTTTTAGTGACTCATTCTCATGAACAAATAGTTTCCAAAGCTTTGACTACCATGGACTTCCTGGGCCAGAATCAGATATGCTGGTTAAAAGGCAGATAGCGAGGGCTAACCCGATCTGAAGCTTATGCAGAGTGAGGTCCAGGAATCTGTGTCTTAAGTAAATTCCCTGGGCAATTTCAAGCACGGTAAAGCTTGAAAATCTTTGCCTAATTCAGGGTTCCCAAACTCCCAAGTTCTCAACAGGAACTGAGTAGGTTATGTAAGTAACTGAAAAATATCAGGGTGTGTGTGCATTAGTCAGATACTGCGGGCTAACAAACCACTCCCAAACACAGAGGCTCAAAGTGTTTAGTATTGCTCACAAGTCTGCAGATCAACTGTGTGGTTCTACTGAGCTGGTCAGACACAGCAGATCTTGGTTTACAGATCACTTCTAGGCTCCAGTCAGCTAGCAAGTGAGCTGAGGCTGGGTGGTCTAGAGTTGGGCCACACTCACATGGCGGGCAGTTGGCTGGCTGGCAGCTGGGACACCAGGGTTGACTGGCCCATGTGTTTCTCATTATCCAGCAGGCTAGCCCCAGCTTGTTCTCAGGGCAGCTGAAAAGGTTTCAAGAAAGCAAACAGACATGCCTGAAGTAAGAACTGGTACGCCTTCATTTCCTCACCATTCTGTGAGTCCAAGTAAGTGATGAGGCATTGATAAGATTCAAGAGGTGGGGAAATAGCCCCCACCTCCTGATGGAAGAAGCCGCAGTCACATTGCAAGGGGCGTGGGATGCTGGGAAGGGAATAACGGGGGCCCCAGTGTGACCTGAATGAGGAGTGGTGGGAACTGTAGGGTCCTGGAGAGCACCTGCCCGGTGTAAAGGAGTGTAAAGGCACTCTCCCACAGCGAGCAGGAATGCAGGACCCGCCCAGGTGGCCAGTGATGTCAATTCTCAGGAGAACCTAGACATGCAGACGTGAGCCTGAATTCTCCCGGTTTGAAATGTCAACCTCTAGGCAGATGCTGCTGGTTGCCCACACAAGGTCTTTGTCCCCACTGCACCTTTCTGCTCTGGCTGGCAGAGCCCTGGTCCTGTTCAGGTATTTGCATGGCCAGGTATGCAGAAAGGGTCTCTGTCGCTCCCAGTGCTGTCGTTCTGTCTGCCGGTACCAACATAAGCTCAACACACACCTCCGTTCTAGAGAAGAAGGCTGCCAGGACCCTCCTGCGAAGGTCTTCCAGGAGAAGAAGAAGAGACCTACCAGAATACACTCCCTGTGTCACCGGTGGACACAGTTCTATCTGTGTAGGATACCTGGTACCATTTCAGCCACCTTGAGACCAGAAGAGAGAGGGACCGGTGCCCTGGGAACCAGGACAAATATGGGAAAGATGGCCCCAAGCCCCAGCAATACTATACAATAGCCCCTTATCCAGACCCCCCCTCACCCCCCCGGCATCTGCAGGGATAACCTCTCCCGGAATTGCTTCGTGTTCTGGGCAGGTCACTGTCATTTGCTGCAGAAAGCATCCGGTACTGCAACCAATTCCGAAAATGCTAACATTCCGTGGAGGGCAGCCTGTAAGGCTCTGTGAGTAATGTCTACCTTGTGGGTAATCTCTGGTCACCAGAAGGCAATAATATGATGGGGTGCAGCAGGTGGTGCCCTTCTGGTTCTGTGTTCATTCGTGAAGAAAGTTTGCTTTCGGAGAGGTAGGTTCCTGCCTGCGAGGTGGATGCTGAGCTCTTTGAAAGTTTCAGGCACCAGTGCCACTCGTTAAAAGAAATCTTGAGAGTGAGTTTTTCTGTAAAACTATCTTCCTTTTATCCTTAATTATGGCAAGTTTCAAACTCGACAACATTGGAGAGACTGTATCGAACCCCTTCAATAACTATCAACTCAAGGTCAAACTTCTTCACCAGTGTCCTCACCTGCTTTCTCCTTCTCCAATTATTTTGAAGCAAATCCCTGATAATATGTCCTTTCACCCACAAATAATTCAGTATGCATTAGTAAGTTATAAGTATATGTGTTTTGAAACATAACTATAATATTTCCACATCAAAGTAGCACTAATAATGTCTTACTTAATATCACCAAATATCTGATCCATAATAAATATCTTTGATTATCTTATAAAATTTTTTATTGGTGGTTTTGTCAAAAAAAAAAAGGTCTATATAGTGATTTGTATCTTCTGACGCTTTTAATCTGTGATTTCTCTGTCATCTTTTTTTTTGGCGGGGGGGCGGGGAGTCTATTGTTGAAGAACATGGTTCATTTGTCCCACAGTCTGGATTTGGCCAATTATGTCTCCCTGTGGTATCATTTAACACATTCCCTGTCATCTATATTTCTCTGTAAATTAGCCGTTGAATCTAAGGTCTTGATGGAATTCGGATTCATTCAGTCTTTTATTGGCAAGCGCACTGCCGAGGTGCTGCTGTGTCCCTTTCCCAGCATCTGGTACTCTCTTTGGTGACGTGAGTGTGACCTCCTTTGATGAGCACTGTCTCCAGCCCTGCTCCAGTGTTTCTGTGGGAGGAATTGTCCCCTTCAAACAGCACAGGATCCCAGGACTGCCCCTCTCACAGAACTTGAGAAGCAGATGCCATGCAAATGGTCAGGTCAGACTCTTCGCTTTCCAGATGAGGATTCTGAGGCTGGCCCACAGCCAAGGCCCAATAGGGATGACCAAGTTTGGGGCTCAGGAAAGCAAATCCTATGAATTAGACCCCATAAAACATTAACTTTGCTGAGGGTTGCTGGAGTGGGGGGTGGGGTGGGAGGGATGGGGTGGCTGGGTGATAGACATTGGGGAGGGTATGTGCTATGGTGAGCGCTGTGAATTGTGCAAGACTGTTGAATCACAGATCTGTACCTCTGAAACAAATGCAATATATGTTAAGAAAAAAAAAAAGACAGCAGGAGGGGAAGAATGAAGGGAGGGAAAATCAGAGGGGGAGACGAACCATAAGAGATGATGGACTCTGAAAAACAAACTGAGGGTTCTAGAGGGGGGTGGGAGGATGGGTTAGCCTGGTGATGGGTATTAAAGAGGGCACGTTCTGCATGGAGCACTGGGTGCAATGCACAAACAATGAATCATGGAACACTACATCAAAAACTAATGATGTAATGTGTGGTGATTAACATAACAATAAAAAATTTCTTAAAAAGAATATTTTTTTTTGCGATTTTTTTTTATTCTTATGTTAATCCCCATACATTACATCATTAGTT
>NC_138375.1:4453499-4468718 GCF_054177405.1 Leptonychotes weddellii | reverse complement strand
TGCATTATTTGTTTCAGAGGTACAGATCTGAGATTCAACAGTCTTGCACAATTCACAGCGCTTACCAGAGCACATACCCTCCCCAGTGTCTATCACCCAGTCACCCCATCCCTCCCACCCCACCCCCCACTCCAACAACACTCAGTTTGTTTCCTGCGATTAAGAATTCCTCATATCAGTGAGATCATATGATACATGTAAAAAGAATATTTTCAAGGAGAAAAAAACACAAAACGTTAACTTTGGTATGTCACATGGAATATGACCTAATGGAACATGGCAGAATTGGGGAAATGGTCTGTAGGGAATCTAGACAGAGAGGGGCTCCCAAATTATGCTTGGATTCTTTTTGTCCAAAGAGGTACTCCCTGACCCTGGTAGGCACACATGGTCCTTCACTAGAAGGTGAGCTCTGTGGGAGGGAGCAGATTTCAAAAGGCCACACCTAAAAAAAAAGGAGGGGGGTAAACTATGTGAGGAGGTGGATATGTTAATTAGCTTCACCATAGTAATCTTGTTGCTGCGTAAAGGTGTATTAAGTCACCATCTGGTATACCTTAAATATATATAATTTTTATTAATATAAATGAGATGGAATTTTTAAAAAAATTCTTACATAAGTTACAGCACATTTAAAAATATTGGTTTGAGAAAGCAGAAAATAGATATTTCAAAGTGCTTTAAATTAATATTAATATTAAATAGGTATAGAGAATATTAGAAGTATGTGAACACAGAAAATGGAAAGCCTCGGTTCTCTGTGATACCAGTTTGTGTGGAATGTCGTGTTTCCTCACAGTGTAAGATTAATGAAGTATCATGCATATTCTCCACTTCAAAAGTCTCAATGATACTCTGGTTTCTCTTCAGATTGTATAAATCTTCCACCTTGTAAACATCTCAATGATAAAAAATAAAGAATAAATTAGTGGTAAATATTAGGAGCCAAGTTAAAAAAAAAAAAAAGGTCCCACCGAGAAATAGAAGAGACAGCCTTCATTTCTCCCCACAGTGACCTTCCAACTGGCTCCCTTACCTTATCCTCAGAGGAGGGCACCTGGAAATAAAAACCCCCAATCTGGGTTCTGAGCTGGCTCTCCGTTCATGTCCTCATGAGTCGGTTCTTCTAAAGGAACAGAAGACTTCCTAAAAGTGGCTATATTTGTTTCCTGGGGCTGCCCATAATGAATGACCACAAACTGGATGGATTAAAACAATAGAAATTGACTCTCTCACAGTTCTGGAGGCCAGAAGCCCAAGATCAAGTTGTCAGCAGGCCAAGCTGCCCTCCAGAGCCCCCAGGGGAGGGTCCCTCCTGCAGCTCCTGGTGGCTCCTGGTGGCTCCTGGCATCCCTGGGCATGTGGACGCGGTGTTCCACTCAGTGCCTCTTGCCCTCACGTGGCCTTCTCCCCAGGACTATCTCTGTGCCCTCTCTCTTGTAAGGACCCCAGTCATGGGATTGAGGGCCCACCCCAAATCCAGGATCACTTCATCTCAAGATCCCGAATCAATTATATCTGCAAAGACCTTACTTCTAGATAAGGTCATATTCTGAGGTTCTAGGTGGACATGAATGGGGGGGGGCCACTATTCAACCTACTACAGGAACTCAAACAAAAGCCAAGTGTTCTTTCCATCTCATAATAAGGAAGTGGCAGGTAGAGGGCCTTGGCGTGTGCTCCAGGAGGCCTGAGCTGGCCCATCTGTGACTCTCCACCCCCGCCCCCAGCACTAGCCCTCATGCCTACAGTCAAGGAAGGAGGGAGGTTGAAGGAGGGTGGTGTCTGCTGCTTGTGACCCTTTCTATCAGAAAAGCAAAAATGTCTAAGAAACCCTCACACCAGACTTCCCCTTGTATCTCCTTGACTAGAACTGGTTATGAGGCTACCCTTACCGGCATGAAAGGCTGGGATATTAAGATACGGAATGATCCAGAATGGCCTAGACCAATCTCAAGATATTGCTTGTGTTGGGCATATTGCCATGTTGAAAAAGCCTGGGTCTGTTAGCAAAGAAGCGGCAGCTGGTGGGTATGCAGTAGGCCCCATGTCTGCCACCCTGAATCTGTTCTGAATTTGGTCCCCACAACTCTGCTTCTGAGAGCCAGTTTGGACAAAATCTGGTTTCGAGTCAACGTTGACTAGGGTGACCTCATCAAGATAATGTGCCCTCTGATCTCTTGTTAGGGTTAGCAGAGGATTCCTCCTGACATGACCCTAGAGCAGGGCTTCTCATGTGGGGCCCATTTTGTTTCCTGGGGGACATTTGGCAATGTCCGGAGACATTTTTTATTGTCCTCACTGAGGGGTAGTTGTTGAGGCCCTGCTGTGTGTCAGCGACACAGTCAACCAACACAGTCCCTGTGCCAAGTGTCCTCGTGCAGAAACACAGTGACCTGCGTGGTGTGCAGGTTCCTGGGGGGACACGGAAGGGGTGTTGGCAGACTGATCCCACAAGATGCGGAGGAGTTAAGCCAACAGAGGGAAGTAGAGAGCGGAGAGATGGAAGGAGATTCCAGGAGGAGTGTGGAGAGAGAAACAGCCCAGAGGACAGAAAAGCCCAGAGCTCCTGTGGCCAGGCCCTGTGGGGGTTCACTGGTTGTGAAAAGGGCGTGCGGTTCCCCAGCAGCAAAGAAATGGCAAGTACTGATGTCGAAGAACACAGTCCAGGCAGAGACGCTCTTCTCTGCCCTCGTCCACTCACCGATGTCCTTGAATTGAAGGAGTGTTTTCATTCCAGCCTCACCTCCCCGCGAACGGGAGCCCTTGGCCCGCCCCAGCCCCGAGGCCCGCCGGCGGGAGGCGCTCTGCGCCCGTGGGTGACTCACTCAGAGAGCTAACCTGAGGTGGGTGCTGTAGACAAAAGCAGGCCTGGGAAGACCACCTGGCACATTAGAGCCCCTCAAAGGCTGCATTTGGAGGCATCATTGTCAGGTGTGCACCAAGGAGCAGACTCGTGCTTTCGGAGGCTCACTCTGCCTTAGCAGCTGGGATTGTGATTGAGAGCCTGGCTGAAGGCGGGGCAACGGTGGGGAGGGCATGGAGAGAGGCAGAAAGGCAGTGATGGGTACAGCCTCAGCTCTGGAAGGCTCACCCAGGAGAAGAGAGATTAGTCAAGTAGCTGTCGTTGCTGTAGGAAGCAACCTCAAACCTCAGTGCGTGGAAGAGTCAGAGTTTATTTCTTATTCACACCCCAGCCCAGTGTGGGTCTGCGAGGGGGCCTGGCTGGGGCAGGGAGGGTCCACGCCATGTAGTCATTCAGGGACCCAGCCTCCCTCCGTCCATTCTCCTGGGGCTGGCTGTCCTCTGCAGAGTGCCGGCCCGAGAGGGGTCATAGAGGATGGGAGATCCTGCGGGAGGTTGGGGGCCAGGCCTGCGGTGGCCACACGGGGCTCCTGCCCACGTCCCAGCTGTCAGAACTTGGGCCTGTGGTCCCAGCGCATATGAGGGAGTCTCCAAAGTGTAGTCGAGCTGAGCCCAGAGCAGAAAGGAAACGGGTCTGGCCAACAGACAATACTGACTCTGCCACAGAATGTTTCAGAGGTAGAATCATCATCGGGCCCCGTAATTGATCCCATATGGAGGAGGGGAGAGCTTCCGGGTTCCCACCAACGAGCTTGGGGTGGATGCTTTAGTGCGGCCCACAGAGGCCACTGCCTCAGCAAGTGACACAGCGGGTCTATTCTAAAGGCACCTCGGGACACTTCACACGCTGCACGTGTCTCACTGTGGGACCTGCGTTCCATTTATAGGACCAGTGCTTCCTTGTGTATGTATATGTATATACGCACGTATATATAAATGGATACGAAACTGGGGTGTAAGAAGACAACCAGAATGTGAAACAGGAATGTTCCCGTTTCTGTGTATCATTCCTACCTCCTGCAGGCCCCTCCACTTCCTGATTCGCCTTGCTCCCTGGCTATAACCTTTACAACAAGAAGTACTTCCTGTGTCTGTTATACTCCAGATCCTTGCCTCCTCCATCCCGGACACCTGCAGCTGAGTCGCCCCTCGGCTGCCGTGCCCCCCTCTGGCTGAGGTCAGGGCCAGTCTTGTCCGAAACTTACTGCCATGGCCGGAAGCGGTGGCTCTGTAAGGGGCAGCCATTCTGGGTACATGAGTCTGACAGTCTAGCCTATGGAATTTGCTGAAATTTCCCTGTTTTAGGACTTGAAGCAGGGCGTACAGCCCACTCCCAAACTCAGATCTGTTTCTTTGGTTAGGAACAGGGACTGTGGAGCCAGTTTTCTTTGCAACGGCTTTGCCATTTCCTGACTGTGCGGTCTCCGGCTAGCTGATTAACCTCAGTGGCCTCAATTTGCTCACCTGCAGAATGGGGACGAGAGCTGTAACTTAGGCTTCAGACTGTGTGAAGATTAAAAGGATCAGCACACGTGAAATGCTTGCCAGAGCGACCTGTATGTTGGACCTGCCCGATGTGTGCTCATGATGTCATCCCTCTGAGGTTCTTAGAGAAGCCGGAATTTCCTTTGCAATTTTGTCTCTTGGGGCTCCGTTCTCTAATGAGGGGACGATGCGGCCTAGGGACACTGCTCCCTGCTGTCTGCTCGTATGCAGGCTCCAACTTCCCTGATGATGGAAGGCAACCGCTCACCGCCCCCCACTCTAATGACTTCATTAATTTTTCGGTTTCTCTGACCGTTCTCCATTCCCAGCCGAACTTTGGGGTGAGTGTTTTGTTCCGTTGCGCAAACTTGGGGGTGGGTTGGCTGGAGGCATCTCTCTTTGCAATCGTTGCTAAAGCATCACTGGTGTCAGGAGCTTCTGTACCTGACATTAAGCAACCAGAGATAGGATCCGCCTCAGGACACATGGGTACGTGACTCGACTGTCACAGGCCAGGGGGAGAGGTAGAGACCTGCAGGGCTCCGAGGCGAGCTATCGAAATGGGATGTACGTTCTCTAACAGATCAGTCTGTGTTTATGTGAAGAGGTACCTAGGCTGGGGGGCCAGTCGACGCACTGGTTCCATGGGAAGAGACACAGTGAGACCAGGCTGGTGGGGGTAGAGGGGACCCAGAGGCAGATTCATCATAGAGTCTGAAAGTAGCATAATCAAGGTCAGTGGGGAGTGAGGCAAAGGGAAGGGCAAAGGGCGGGTCCCAGTTTGGTGGCAGGAGCCATTGACCAAGTCTTCTCCCCAGAGGAGCACCTTGGGGGAAGCAGGAAGCATTCCCTTTTGGAAAGGTCAGGTCTGAGAAGATGTCCAGGAAGCCGTGGGACACACAAGTCCTGCATCTAGTAGAGAAGCTGGTCTGGAAAGGCGTGCCTGGGCACGAACCTGGCACTGCTGAGGAATCAGGGGTGCGCCTGGACAGGAGCAGAGGAGGGGAGCGGGGCCAGCCAGAGAGAGCAGCGCAAAGACGCCTGTCACTTGTCTTCCTGAGTTAGCTGCATGGCATTTTAAACCTCTTTGAATTTCCTAGTAGAGTTAAGATGTGTGTTGTTATTTTACAAGGCCCTATTCAAAAAAATATCTGGGTAATTACTACACTCAGGAAACTGGCTCAAATCCACCAAGACCTAAAAATAGCGAGTTTTGGGACCGGTGGATTCTTTTCTAATGACAGCGAGGCCTCCAGGGCCCAGCCAGGCAGCGGGGGGAGGCGCGGGCCCCCTTTACAAGCACAGTGGGAGGGTGGACCCGGAGACCTGCTGGCAGAGAGCTTTCCAGCGAATTCCGTGCCGCCAGAAAAACAGATGGAGGTGATGCCTGGACTGTCTCCAGCCCACCAATCAGCTGTGTGTTGAGAAAAAGTGCTCATCGGAATGCAGCCTTCCTTCTGAATGTGAGCCACAGCAGGACGGTGGCCAGAGCGCTCCCCCCCCCCCCCCCCCCCCCCGCCAAGCCTCCGCAAAGGGGGCGGGGCACAGCAGACCGAAGGTGGCGGTGCGGTGCGATGGCCGGGGTGGGTGGGGGCAGAAGCAGGGAATGGCCACAGTCCGCAAAAACCCAGGGCGGCACCCTGAGGATGTGCCTGTGATCAAGGGCATCCATTTCTGAGGCTGCGAATCCGTCAAAGATGCTACAATCCTCCTCCGAAAACAGATCACTGGTTGTGAAAAGGGCGTGCGGTTCCCCAGCAGCAAAGAAATGGCAAGTACTGATGTCGAAGAACACAGTCCGGGCAGAGACGCTCTTCTCCGCCCTCGTCCACTCACCGATGTCCTTGAATTGAAGGAGTGTTTTCATTCCAGCCTCACCTCCCCGGAACCGGAGCCCTTGGCCCGCCCCAGCCCCGAGGCCCGCCGGCGGGAGGCGCTCTGCGCCCGTGGGTGACTCACTCAGAGCCGCCCGCACCCTCCGCGCTGGCCTGTGTGATTCACCGAGGGACAGGGGGCGTCCTGGGACCCCCGCTCCGCGCCGGCCCGCGGCGATTGCGCGTAGGTCTTTTAAAAGAACAAGGAAAATCCCGCATTATGCACTTCCCGATGCCCCGGACCGAGGACAGGACGGAGAAGTCTGGGGACAGAACCGCACTGGAACCTGTAAACATTTCAGGAGTCTCCCCTCCACGCCCCGGGGTGCCTGCCGACCTCTGAGCCGGCCACTGTCCAGGAGACCCCAAGTGAGGGGATGAGACACAGGTTTTGACACTGGTCTGGAAGTAGAAGCACTTCCTAAGTAAACATTGTAAGACTGAGGCGCGTTGCTTAGTTCCTCAAGTGATATTTACGAACTCAACACAATTGCTGACCCGTTGGATTATCTGGGTGCTTCGACTTGCGAAGAAAATGTCACTTATGGTAAAAGGAAATATGCAATTTATTTTGTCTTCCTCTCTGGCTCCATCAAATAGTATTTCTAAAATTCGCTTCCATTCTTTTTGTAATGGAAGGTGTGCTTTATTAATTGGAACACTACATTTTATCATAGAGTTGGAGTCGGCTAAGCTTTTTCCCCAGAGAAGCTGGCTCTTTTTAGGACAATGCACTCAGCCGATTTTAGAGACAGAGAACATAGTTCATGTTCTCCACAAGACACAGCTGTTGGAGAGGGATGGGAGGAACTTTCGTCGTGTTCTTTTACCACTGATTTCTAAGAGTGAGTTAGTGAAATTTGAAGTGTCATAGGAAATAATCGCTGTAATTATGTTGGAGGTTAATAAAGGCTTGATTGGTGATGGACAGATGAATCCATTTCATGTCTAAACAATGAAATGACAAACCAGTTTGGTGACCATTGAGCAAGTCAAGAGTGTTTGCAAATTATTTTGGGAGAGATAGAAAGTGGTGTTCCCAAAGTATCTTATTTGCAGAATGCCCAAAGCAAACAAAACATGCCAGCCAGGCAAAGGCGTTTCCAGAATCCGAGATTTGAAGCTAGCTGTGAACTCTCATTGCCAACACCGGTGCATTCTTTACGGTCTACTGGTTAGTTTTTAAAAGGTAGAAAAGTTAAAATTCAAATTGGGACAGCCTAGGACCCAGTCTCCTGATGTCTAAAACGTGATACATAATTTCATGGGAGAAAAAATATTTATGGTAAATTTAAGCTCAGCACTGAAAAATATTTTCTACTTCTGTGAGGTTTGGTTTGGTTTTTTTTTTTTTTATGCGAGAATTATTTGAGAGAAAAACATATATACTATTTTCAACTAGTGGGTCATGAAACATAAAATGACAGTTTGATGGGTTAGTATAATATTTTAAGAATGATGATTGAGGGCACAGGGCTGGCTCAGTCTACGGAGCATGCGACTTTTGATATCAGGGTCATGAGTTCGAGCCCCATGTTGGGTGTAGAAATTCCTTAAAAATAAATAAATAAATATAGAATAAAATATAGCCCAAACTTTAAGAATAATGATCAACCAAAGCAAAGAGAAGAGCTATTTATAGGATGCTTTTTTTGAGAGTCATGCTTAGCATTTCCTCCCCCAGTCAAATACATATATTTCCACCATCTGCCTTTATATCCTACATTTAAAACTTTAGTGCATTTTGAATTGATTTTCCTATAAAATGTGAGATAGGAAATCTACTTTTTTCAAACAATCATTCAGTCCAATTACTATTTCTCTGATTATTGAGATTATGACATACTAAATTCTTACAAACACTTGTGTGTTTCTAAAGGTTTTTTCTGCTCTGTTCATTAATGGTCTATCCATTCCGTGACCAGAAAAATACCATTTTAATTATTAGATTGTAAATTGATCTGTTTAACATCTGGTAAGGGGGGCTGGTTTCCCTCCTCCAAAAGCAAATGTTATTTTACAAGAAACAAATTACCATTGTATTCCAGTAAATGTGTTGTTCTAGGTAAATCTTAGAATAATTTTTCAAGGTTAAAAAATAGAATTCTATAGATTCAAATGTATTAACTATTACATTTTTAGATTCTATGAATTAGTTCTACTAAATTATATTAAATATATATAAAAATTAATACGTCTTCCTACCCAGAAGGATATTTGTCAACTTCACTTATTCAGAAATTTGTGTCTCTGAATAAAATGTTATTAGTGACTTTACAGAGACTCCGCATATTCTCTTTAAGTTTATTACTGGAATTTTTTTTATTAAAAATATAGAGATGATTTTTTAAACTTTCCTTGTTATTGCTACTATATCAGAAAGATACTGATTTCTGGGGGCACCTGGGTGGCTCAGTTGGTTAAGCAACTGCCTTCGGCTCAGGTCGTGATCCTGGAGTCCCGGGATCGAGTCCCACGTCGGGCTCCCTGCTTAGCGGGGAGTCTGCTTCTCCCTCTGACCTCTCCCCTCTCATGCTCTCTCTCATTCTCTCTCTCTCTCAAATAAAATAAATAAAATCTTAAAAAAAAAAAAGAAAGAAAGATACTGATTTCTGTATGTTGGATTGTTAACCGGCCACTCCATCTGAGTTTGTTATTAATTAAAGCAGTTTTAAGAAGTTGATTCCCTTGGGCTCTCCAGGTAAACAATCAAATTCTCTGTAAAGACAGATAATGCTGCTTACTACTTTGCAATATGCAGCTTCATGTTTTTCTCATCTTATCTCATTGTCTAAAATTTCAAATCAATGATGAACCATACCAGTGATTGAAGGTTTTTTGTATTCTTGATTTTAAGGGGAGTGCCCATATTTTTAAAATGCTAAATATACTTTAATTGATGGTTTCAAATAGGTTATTAGATTACAAGAAAATTGCATTATATTCCTAGTTCTAGAAGTTTTTCTAAAATTCAGAAATGAATATTATCAAATATTTTATGTATTTATATTAAATATATATTATATTTTATATTTATCAAGAATGCTATAGCCTTTTCCCCTTGACCTAGTTATTCATTCAAGAATTATAAAATGACTTCGTTTATGTTAAATTATTTTTACATTCCAGCAATAAGATATATACTTAGACTGGGGGGATTATTACTGGAATAGACTACTAGACAATATGCATTAATATTTTATTAAAGTTTTTGCATCTGTGAGTCTTATGTAGTTTAAATATTGGCATTTGTTCCCTAAAGATTTCACGATAATGATTTGTAAAATTATCTGACCACAGCAACATTACTGAAGACAGATTTTTTATAACTTCTAAAATTTCAAGAGCTCTTTCCTGGTTTCCTATTTATCAAGTCCTCTTGAGTTATTTGCATCTTTCTAGCAAAACATCAGTGTTTTCAAGTTGATATAGCATGAAGCCATGTTTCTAGCAATTTCTTTTTTGTATTTCTGAATAGTTTTGCCTTTTGTTTTTAAATATTGTTGTTTGGTAATTGAAGATTCATTAAAGTTATGTAATCTTTCTGAACTGTACAATCTAACAGTATAAAATGGCCACCTGTCTCTAGTCAATCCTCTTTGTCTTGTATGGAAGTCAGCATTCTATCAGAAAAACAGAGCCGCTGTTAGTACTATGAGAATAGGAGAATAAGGGACTTATTCTAGGAATTAGGGCTTACAGGTGTGGGAGGAGCTCATCGAAAGAAGGTCTAGAAAGGGAAGGGGAGGATCAGAGAAGCTATTCACCAGCTCACTGAAGCCCCAGAGCTAGTGGACATAAGGTAGCTTGCAGGTCTAGCCTCCATAGTGGGACCACAAAGGGCGGTGCCCGTGGCAAAATCTAGGAAAACTTCTGCCTCGAGGGAGATACTGCCTCTGAGTAACTGCCACCTGTCTTATAGGTGCCTGGTGGTGGCCTGGGGACATGGTTGGTTAGCAGGGCCAGCAGTCAGGAGGATGAGTTGGACCCAGAGCAGGGGAAAGTAAAGACAGCTAGGGTCAACCAGTTGTCTTTGCACTTGCCTGTCACTATAGCTGACCATGACAGCCTTCTACGATTAGTGACTTCTGCTGCTAAGGCTGAGCATTCCCACCTTCCAAGTTTTGTGCATTTCTCCTTTCAACTCTAAACAGAACCATACAGAAAAGGGGGTTCTGGGATATGTAGTTTCATTAGTCTTCACCCAGTTTATATAATACAAACCAACATACATTGAGTTATAGTTTATCTGGCATTAATTTATAATTGCTATTTTCATTTTGATATATTTTCCCAATATGCTCTGAAGCATACTTTGATACTTGTTTAAATAGATTTTTTTCCTGATTTTAAAATAAAAAGTTCTCTAGGTAACCACTATAAAAATATTGCAAGAATGTATAACTGATATTAATGTGGGGAAAATAAAATGATGCAAATATTGATTAATTCATAAGAAGTCATGAAAAGAGAAAAAAGGAACATAAAGCAGAGGGATGGAATAAAAGGCAAACAGTGAAATGGTAGATACAAACACAACTCTATCAGTAATTACATTAAGTGTAAACAGCCTAGATATTCCATGAAAAAAGATGAAGACTGTGACTCATAGCTTTTAAAACCCAACTATACACCATTTACAAAAAACAGACTTTAAACATCAAGACACAGGATGGTTGAATGTAAAAATTGGAAAATGATATGCTAGGTAACCAAACCAAAAGAAGTTGATATACCTACACTGATGGGAGACAAAGTCAACGTTAAGGCAAGAGTGTTACCAGATATAAACATCTGAACATGATAAAGGGGTCAATTCACTAAGAAGATATCACAAATCTTAATCTATGCATCTGATAACAGAGCTTTAAAATATATGTAAAGCAAAATTGACAAGACGTAGAGGATAGATGAATTCACGATTATAATGGTAGATTTTAACACATTTCAAATGTGTTACAAAATGATTAAAAGCAGGGCGCCTGGGTGGCTCAGTCGTTAAGCGTCTGCCTTCGGCTCAGGTCATGATCCCAGGGTCCTGGGATCGAGTCCCACATCGGGCTCCCTGCTCGGTGGGAAGCCTGCTTCTCCCTCTCCCACTCTCCCTGCTTGTGTTCCTGCTCTCGCTGTCTCTCTCTCTGTCAGATAAATAAATAAAATCTTTAAAAAAAAATGATTAAAAGCAAAAAAAGTTGAATAATACAATTAGCAAATGACTTAATTGACATATATAGAGTACTGCCCTCTAAACCCACAATATGGACATTGTTTTGAATCATACATGAAGCATTTACCAAAACTGATCATGGCTGGGCAATAAAGCCAGTCTCCAAAAACTTTTCAAAGTTAAAATAATAAAGAGAATATTCTTCCCACAGTGGAAGTAAAGTCGGGGGGTGGGGAATCTAGAAAATCCCCCAACTGTTTGAAATTTAAACTGTACAAGTCTAAATAACCCATGGGTAAAAGAAGAAATCAGAAAATACATTAGAGAATATCTGGAAGTAAGGGATAATGAAGATATGACCTATTAAAACCTGTGCTGGAAAGCTAAAGCTGAGTGTGAGAGAAAAATTCAAAGCCTGAAATTATTTACAAAGAAGACATGCTGAAAGTCAGTCTCTCAAGAAACTGGGAAAAGAATAACAAATCTAAAATGTAGAAGAAAGAATGAATAAAAACAAGGGCAGAGATCCACGAAATAGAAAACAAATTTACAATAGAGAAAAAGCAAAAGGCTCTTTCTTTGAAGACCTCAATAAAATTGATCAAGAAAAAGGAAAAAGACTATCCTGAAATTAATAATACAGTGTATGTTAACTAACTTGAATTTAAATAAAACCAAAAAATTTTAACTAAAAAAAGGAAAAAGAAAGAAAAAAGAAAGACTATATGTATAACCAATATTATAAATGGAAAAAGGGAAATGACTACACATCACATAGCCATCCATTTTACACACTCTTTCAAAGACTGAAAAAGAAGAGATGATTTCCCACTCAGATTTGAGGCCAGCATTAACATTATTACCAAAACCCATCAAGGACGTCACAGAAAGGAAAATGGTAGGCCAGTCTTTCTTTCGAATGCAGATGCAAAAATCCTAGATAAAACATAAGTGAAATTTAACAACATATGAAAATAATAATACATCAGGTCAAATTTGGGTTTATTACAATGTAAGATTGATTTAACACTTAAAAGTCTATGTAATTTGCCACATTAACATCAAGAGTATAAAAACCATATCATCTAGATAGATGCAGAAAAGTAAAACATTTTATGAGATTTAATGCATTTTAAAAAACACCAAAACTCTTGAAAACCTGGAATAGAATGTCCCATCTTTGATCTAATACAAAACATAAACAAATCTTTAAGTAAACCTCTTAATGATGGAATATTGAAGCTTTCCCCATAGATCAGGAATGAGTCGATGATATCACACAATTCACCATTATATTGTATGTGTGTGACAAGCCAAGGGAGAAAAAGGCAGAAGAATTACAAAGAAAGATATAAAACTCATTATTTGCCGAGGACATGATTGTGTACCTGGATAAACTAATGAGATCTACATAAAGTATTCACATTAGTAAATTTAGAGAGGTTACTGAATATAAAACCAAAACACCAAAAAATCCATTGTATTTCTAAATGCCAGCAATAAACAAGGAGAACAAGAAATTTCAAAAATGCATCATTTACAATAGTGTAAAAATCAAATACCTAGAAATAGATACATCAAAATATGTGCAAGACCTTTACATGAAAGCTACAAAGCATCCTTGGGAGAAAAAAGCGCTCTGTGAGTGGAGAGCTTTTCATCTCCATAGATTGCCAGCATTGTAAGGATGCCAATTTTCTCAGATTGATCTGTGGGTTGAACCCAATCCTAAGCAAAATTCCAGCATCCTGAAGCTTGGCAAGCTGATTCCAAAAGTGGAAATGCAAAATGCTAAAATAGCCGAGAGAATCTTGAATTAGAACAAAGTTGGCTTCCTTCTGCTCTAAGACACTTCCTTCAACGTCTAACCTAAGCACATCAGCTTTTTGTAGGCACGACTCATAAAGAGCACATGCTTGTATTTTGTTTTAAGGAACTTTCTGAAAGTTTTCTTTCTCACTCTGGGGTATTACATCATTTATATTTTTTTATTCTGGTTGCTACATTTCTGCTTACTTCTCTTATCTTGTTCTTTGGATTTATCTTCCACTTCTTTGTTGTTTCTTCATTTTAGTTTTTTAAATTTAATTTACTTTAACTTAATTTTTTGGCTGGTATGGAGGAGGTGCTTTATAATATTCTCTGGTCTTTGAAAGTTACATATCCTATTTTTTAGTTCTAGCAATGATTACATTGATTATTTTTAATACAAGCTTATGTGCTAGGCTTTTCTAATTCTCAGGATGAAGGTTTGAATGTCACTTTTTTTTAAAGATTTTATTTATTTATTTGAGAAAAATAGAGCACAACCAGGGGAGGGGCAGAGAGAGAAGAAACAAACACCCCACTAAGCATGGAGCCCCAACAGCTCAGCTATATCCCAGGACCCTGAGATCATGACCTGAGCCAAAGTCAGATGCTTAACCGACTGAACCACCCAGGCGCCCCTACATGTTACTTTTTGATTTATTATCTATTGTCGCATCTCACCCAAGCCTCCAAGTACACACACTCACATACACACACCCCACAGTGATTGCAGTACTATCTTCTATCCACTTTTCCACATTTTAAATATAATCTGGCATCTTATATCCACTCATTTAATTTCACTGTTTTTTACATTCTAAATCCTCTTTTTTATGAATACATGTATTATTTACATTCTAAGAGTCCTGTGCTCACTATCAGCCATGTGGTAACTTTTCTTTTCAGGCCCAGCTTTTGCCTTACATCTTAGCTGGGAGGAACACATCTTCACCTAATGCACTCCAGGGTTTTGAGCTAGGAAAACTTGAGTCTTTACTATCCTTTGACGAAGTGTATTATGGGTTGTTTTGGCCACTTCCATTGACTAAAAGTTCAAGTGGGATAAAGTAAAAATGACATAAAATAATAGGAAGAAAATGTCTGAAAGCATTAACATTTTTTTTTAAAGATTTTATTTATTTATTTGAGACAGAGAGAATGAGAGACAGAGAGCAGGAGAGGGGGGAGGGTCAGAGGGAGAAGCAGACTCCCTGCCAAGCAGGAAGCCCGATGCGGGACTCGAACCCGAGACTCCAGGATCATGACCTGAGCCGAAGGCAGTCGCTTAACCAACTGAGCCACTCAGGCGCCCGCATTAACATTTTTTAAAAGAGAAACATTTTGAAAGAAAAACAATTGGAGGAAACTTGTCCTCCCAGATATCAACAATAATGTAAGAGTATAGTATTCACACATATATAGTATATTGAATAGTATAATATATTCCAACAATATAGTATCTTGTGTCTAATAAATTAATAAGCAAAATAGAGAACACCAAAACAGACCCAGGCAGATGTAGAGTCTAGTGAATGAAAAGATGTGGTATTTCAAATGCCTGAGGAAAAGACGAAGCATTGGCTTTTCCTAGGAAAAAAAAAGATAAAAATGTGGCTTTGAAGCAGAGAGTTCTCAGATTTCAGAAACATCAACGCAGGCGGCTGTGTGTTTGGTCCCTGAGAAGCAGGTGCGTTTGAGTCACAGTTGACACTTATTTGAGCCTGTGGTGGTGTGGGCGCATGTGCAAGACTGTGCGTGTGTCTGTGGTGGCGGGAATATGTGTGTGAGGGAACGTGTGGTGTGTGTGCGGTGTGTCAGTATGTGTGAGTGTGTGAGCGAATGTGTGTGAGTGTGTGGTGTGTGAGTGAATGTGTGTGTGAGTGAATGTGTGTGAGCAAATGTGTGTGAGCGAATATGTGTGGGTGTGTGAGCAAATGTGTGAGTGTGTGAGTGAATGTGTGTGTGTGGTGTGTGAGCGAATGTGTGTGAGTGTGTGAATGTGTGTGAGCAAATGTGTGT
>NC_138375.1:4438269-4452999 GCF_054177405.1 Leptonychotes weddellii | reverse complement strand
GTGAATGTGTGTGTGAGCAAGTGTGTGTGTGAATGTGTGTGAGTGTGTGAGTGAAAGTGTGTGTGTGGTGTGTGAGCGAATGTGTGTGTGTGAGAGTGAATGTGTGAATGTGTGTGTGTGAGCAAGTGTGTGTGTGAATGTGTGTGAGCGAATGTGTGAGTGAATGTGTGTGTGGTGTGTGAGTGAATGTGTGTGTGAATGTGTGTGAGCGAATGTGTGTGTGTGAGTGAATGTGTGTGTGTGGTGTGTGAGCGAATGTGTGTGTGTGAATGTGTGTGAGTGTGTGGTGTGTGAGCGAATGTGTGTGTGAGCGAGTGTGTGTGAGTGAGTGAATGTGTGTGAGTGTGTGGTGTGAGTGTGTGAATGTGTGTGAGCGAATATGTGTGTGTGAGCGAGTGTGAGTGTGTGAATGTGTGTGAGCGAATGTGTGCGAGTGAATGTGTGTGAGCGAATGTGGTGTGTGTGTGTGAGTGAATGTATGTGAATGAATGTGTGGGTTGTGTGTGTGGTGTGTAAGTGTGTGTGTGTGTATTGGGGGATGCAGTTGTCTGTGGAGCGTAGGAAACCGCCTTTTGAGAAGCATTTTATTTTTAGAAAGCGGGAACAGAAGTGGCGAAGGGAAATCAGATGCCGCAGGGGCCGATCTGCAAAGGCCTTTACATGCAGTGCACCTGGTCACCTCTAACTCCATGATGGGAACGTCCCCATTTCACAGGTCAGAAAGTGAGGTTCAGGGTTTAAATATCCTTCCCAAGATTCCAGTCTTGGGCGGTCTGAGCCCAAAGCCTACCCCTTGCCCCCTGTGGCGTGGCCTCCACGTGGGCTGTGTGTTTCCCGCGCCGGGGGCCCCGGCCACCCTGCCCCAGGCGCGGCCCTTGCTCGCTGTGCGCTGTTCAGCTGTGCTGAGTGTGCGGATGAATGCCACAGAGGACGGCACTTAAAAGGGAAGGTCACACTTTCATCCGTTCCCTGCACTTTAGTCGTTAGTCTGTGTGGTCTGTTCTCAAGTGTAGGCACATGTAATAGCAATTCTCTTGAATTTGGTTTTTCTGATCCCGTCCCACTGAATGCTTTGTAGAGTCTGTCATGCAGTTTTATCGGGTGGCCTTTCCCGGTCACAGACCCAGCCTCATTGCCCATGTGTCAGAGCACCTCGCTGGACACTTGAGACAGTTCTGCTTTCAGAATGGCTGTGTGGGAACAGCACGGAACAACTGCCAGCTTATAATTTGAGACTCCCAGGAAAAAAAAAAAAGAAAGAAACTGTCTAGTATCCTAGAAGAAATCTGGCCATCTGTTGGTATACAATGTTGGTTGACCTTGGCCCTTCTCCTTATACACACCAGGGCTTGAGCAGGGCAGCTGGGGACAAGACAGCCCAGGAAGGAGGTTTGCATGTGGTCCTGGCCCTTTATACAAACATCTTAATGTCCATCGGGATTCTTTTTTTTTTTTTTTTTGAGAGAGAGAGAGAGCATGAGAGGGGGGAGGGTCAGAGGGAGAAGCAGACTCCCCGCCGAGCAGGGAGCCCGATGCGGGACTCGATCCCGGGACTCCAGGATCATGACCTGAGCCGAAGGCAGTCGCTTAACCAACTGAGCCACCCAGGCGCCCATGTCCATCGGGATTCTAACACATACCTCCTGTCAGGAACCCCTGAGCCCTCATAGCCGCCTTCCCCCCTCCATCAGGACACAGGCATGATATACCCCCTGGGCTGCCCCCTGAGAGAGAACTGCCAGAAAGACAGAGTGAGGCCTTTGCAAATCGGAAATTTAATTTGGTGGAAATAGTTGGGCCAAGTAGTTGAATGCATTTGTCAGGCTGATCTGGCCTTGGGGGTGATGGAGGAAGGGGCATAGAAGCTGACCCTGAGGACAGAAAGGAATTCCTATCCAAACTACTTGACCAAGAAAACATTCCAGGTCTCCAGCTCTGACAACTAGCTACCAGGAAGGTAAAGACAATTTGCAGGTTAAAATTATACCAGAGTGTCTCTACATTTCTATCAAGCCCAAGCCCTTCCTGGGTCCTGCAGGTCTAGCCTGGGTCCCTCTCCAGCCCAACCAGCCCCTCTGACTCCACTCTACCCAACTGCAGCCACTTTGGCCTCCTGGCCATGCTTGGAGTGCCTGGCCAGGTCCTGCGTCTGGAAGCCCCCCCTCCCCCGCCATGGCTGACTCCCCACCTGTCCCGCCTTCACAATATCACCTCCTTGGAGAGATGGTGGTGGATATCCCCCCCCCATTTCCCCACCATCTAAAGAAGTGCTGTGGGATGAATGGTGTCCCTCTAGATTCCTACATTGAGCCCTAATCCCAGAACCTCAGAATGTGACTATATTTGGAAGTAGGGCCTTGAAAGAGGGGATTCAGCTAAAATGAGGCCATTGGAGTGGCCCTAGTCCAACAGGACTGGTGTCCTTATAAGAGATTAGGACACACATGGCATGTCGTCACAGAGAAAAGACCATGGGTGGCCACAGTGCAAAGGGGCTCTGTGCAGACCACGGACAGAGGCCTCAGGAGAAACTGAACCTGCCCACATCTTGATCTTGGACTTCGAGTCTCCAGAACTGGGAGACATAAACGAGGAGGAGAACAAAAGCCGGAGAAATGTAACCAAAATGGAACCATCTTACGTGTGGCCCACTGATGCACATCTGAGACATACAGATGTGGCATTGCTAAAGGGTCTCATGACTAATGTTTTACTAGGTAATGAAGGGTAACCTATCTTGACAAGAGCTAACCCTCTCAGGTCCTACAAGCCTCACTTTCAACAGACACAAATTCCTTAGAGACTTCGCTATCCCTGACGCCCACTAACTACAAAGTACAGAATCAGCCACTCCTCTCAATCCCATTGCAGCTCTTCCTACCCACGCTCCAGCCCATGTGCCTAAATAAAGGCACTTTTTGCACCGAAAATGTCTCCAGAATTCTTTCTTGACCATTCGCTCACTACCCCACATCATATTTTGGCTCCCAATGTTGGGCCTATCTTCTCATCTGGACCCCGAGCCACGGTTTAAACTTGGTCAGTGACTCCCTCTCCTTTACTCTCATTCCAGGGGCTCTTCAAGGAGTGCGGTCTTAGTGGAACACGTTCACGTGGATTGCTCAGGCTGCAATCCTCTAGCCCGGGCTACTCTACAAGGAGGAACAAGAGCCTACCGTTTGGCTGGAAATTAGTGCCCTGGCCAGAATGGTAATGAGACCCAGAAACTTGATGCCCTCTCTTTATTTCCATCCTTATTACAAAGTTGTCCATCTAAGGGCAAGAGACAGTCACCTAAGTCACCAGGACGGCTGCCAATCTTAAGACTCCCGGGTGAGGTTTCCTCCTCATTGGTCTAATGTGATCCCCTTCACATCCCTGGTCTAGCCTCTTCTGGCCATGGGACCTCCACATGGAGCCAGCCAAAACCAATATCCGATTGAATTAAAACCCAAGCAGGAACCTGCTTCCAAGGGAAGCTGGCTGTGAAAGACCACATGTGTTGGAATATCGCTTAGATCATGATGGATTTCTATCTTTACTGCTTTCCGTCAATGTCCTCTACTAGCTGCTTACAGCATTGGGTAATTTCCCCTTGTAAAACCTTTCTAGTGTTTTCCTGGGTTAAAAACAGTGGGTTCTTCTCAGCACAGCACCTTATTTAGGTCCATTCACTGGCCCCCGTTTGTAGGGTAGGACATAATGGAGAAGTGGAGGGATCCTGGCACAGAAAAGCTGTGTTCATAGCAATTTCGTTGGAGGATGTCTCCAGTTGCTTTGACACTAGGAACCTCTGACGTATCCTGCATGGGACTCCCCCCAGAAGCCGGGAGGGGGGATTTCCTTGGTAATGGACCTTCTCTACTTTTCTAGGAACATGGGTTCTTCTTCAGTCCCCAAGGATTCTCTCTTGGGATGCTTTTTAACCCACCAGAATCAATTCAGATGGCAAGATTTAAGAAAGAAGAGCCTGATCTTCTGTAACACTGCATCACCTTGGTACTCCCTAGGAGATGAGGAAAAATGGCCCATTAATGGGACATTAAACTTGAATATGATCTATCAGTTAGATCTCTTCTGTAGGAAACAGGGCAAGTGGATAGAGGTATCTTCATGGCCCTAAATCAGGATCCCAACCTAAGGGCCTCTTGCAGAATGTGTTTGGCCGCTAACCAGGCTAATAAACCCCCTCCTGATATATTGGATGATGATTATCTAAATAGGGCCATTCCTCCTAATAAACCTAGGCTAACAGAGGAATCACAAGCCTCTCCGCATAAAGAGGATATTGATGCTGTCACTAGCTCTCCTCCTTACAAGCCTCAAGACCCCTCTGCTCCCAGCCCAGCTGGACATACCAGGAGCAGAACTCCCTGTCTCCTGGGAGCTCCCCCTAAATATCCCCTTAGGGAGGTTGCTAATGGAGAAATAGGCACTATCAGAGTCCATGTCCCGTTCTCCATAAAACAACTCTTAGGTCGATATTCTGAGAACCTTTCTCAATTTATTGAGAGTTTTCAACAAGTAGCCATTATGTTTGATTTGACCTGACAAGATAATATATACACACATATATATATGTATATATGGATGATATTATATATATCATGCTATCTTTGTTGCACCCTGGAGGAAAGGAACCATATCTGGACAGGGGCTCCAGAGTTTGCTGTCCAACTGGCCACGAGAGATAGAGAACGTTATCTGGTAGGGGGCACTGCTGTCCCAATGACTGAGCCACACTGAAACTATCAGGAAAATGGAGGAAGAGAGAGACGGGATCCTATGATCACTTGCCTGATAGAAGGAATGAAAAAAGGATCTTTCAAACCTGTAAATTTGAACAAAATTCAGAAAGTCCCTCAAATTGCTGATGACAACCCGGCTCTGTTTCAGGGTGGCTTAATAGAAGCTATTTGTAAATACAGAAACCTGGACCTAAGACACAGAAGGGAATAACTATTTTAAACATGCACTTTATAAATCAGTTGGCATCTGACATCTGCTGAAATTTAGTTTTTCTGGTCCTTCCGTCTTGTTCCACTCCATTCCTTGGATAAGACTTAATATATAAACTAGGGAGTAGGTTTGCTCTTACTAAAGAAGAGTATAGGTTGTCCTCTTTAGCACCCGGAGAACCAGACCCTTACCCTGATATCCCTTTTAATATCTGGAAGGTAGTAAACCCACAGGTCTGGGATTGCGATGTCCCAGGATTGACTCTTAAAGCCCAACCAGTTAAAGTGACCTTAAAACACCCAATCACGAAACCTCGTAAGAGACATTATCCCTTAAAACCAGAGGCAAAATAAAAGCTGGGTTACAACCACTTATAGACAAGTCTCTCAAACATGGTATTTTAGGGCCTTGTCAATTTCCTTATAACACTTCAATTTTACCAGTAAAGAGGCCAAATGGGAAATATCAAAAGGCATAAGATTTAAGAGCTATAAATGAGGCAGTGGTCCCTATTCATCCCAAGGTACCAAATCCATGTAGTTTTCTCACCCAGGTTCCTGGGGATGACAAGTGGTTTAGAGTACGTGATTTATTTTTTTTATTTAAATCCAATTAGCCAACATACATCATTAGCTTTTGATGTAGTGTTCAGTGATTCATTAGTTGAGTATAACACTACTTGATTTAAAAGACGCCTTCCTTTGCATCCCTCTGAGTGAGGAAACACAGCCACTGTTTGCTTTTGAATGGGCCTCACCTTCAAGCCCACAGGCTGCCAAATAACTTAGACAGTCTTGCCATAGGGTTTTAGAGACCATCCTCACTTATTTGGGGCTGACCTTAGTAAAGACCTCCATGAGGGATCCTTGCCTCAAGGGACTATAATTCAATATGTGGATGATATTTTAATCCGTAGTCCCACAGAGGAAATGTCTGATAGCAATTCTATAACCTCACTTAATTTCTCGGCAGACAGAGGTTATCACATCTCCCCTAAAAAGGCACAAATATCTAAACAGAAAGTATAATATTTGGGGTACGAACTAACACCCGGTCATGGAACTCCATCTACTGTTAGAAAAAAGATTCTATTCGATCTTGAGCCCCCAACTGCAAAGAACTCCACACTTTCCTAGGCGTGGCAGGCTTTTGCCGCCTGTGGATTCTTGGACTTGGGCTCTTAGCCAAGCGATTGTATGATTCAATTAAAGGCAAGAGCCTTTACTCTGGACTAAAGCCCAGCAGACACCTTCAAGGCATTAGAAGCTAAGCTTTTATCAGCCCCAGCTTTGGCTCAACCTAACTTAGAAAAAACCCTTTTGCTTTACGTATGGCAAAAAAACAGGGTCAAGTTTTGGGAGTTCTGACCCAAAAATGAGGAAATGAAATGAGACTGGTGGGCTATTTTTCAAAGTCACTTGACAATGTAGCACAAGGGTGGCCGGCTTGTCTTCGAGCGGTGGCTTGGGATTGCCCTCCTGGGAAAGTCTCCTGTGATGACATCACATCAGGTCCACGCGTTTTAGAAACTAAAGGCCACCGATGGATGATGGGGGTGCCGACTTACTAAGTACCAGGCCAGGCTTTTAGACATACCTGAAGAGGTCCTTGAGACCTGCCAGACTTCAAACCCAGCTGCCCTTATGCCCGGACGTGACCATCGTACTCCTATAGAACATAATTGTTCAGAAGTTATTGATCTTGCTTATTCTAGCAGATCAGACTCAGAAGATTCTCCTATTGGTAATGCAGATGGTGAAGGGTGTGCTATGGCCCATCTAACACAGACTATCGAGGTCAGAGCCCTCCCAGCAAATACATCTGCCCAGAAAGAGGAGCTAATAGTGCTCCTTTGTGCTTTACAATTGGCAACAGGTCTCGGGATAAATATCTATACTGACTCTAAATATGCTTTCCTAGTCCTACACGCACAGGGCAATTTGGAAAGAGAGAGGGTTATTAACAAGTCATAACTCTCCCATTAAATATGGACCTGAAATAATAGCCCTTTTAGAGGTTGCACACAAGCCTAAGATGGAGGCTGTAATTCACCGCAGGGGATGTCAGAAGGACACGTCTAGGGACTCTAATGAGAATGACCTGGCGGAGCATGCTGCCAAGCAAGCCGCGCAGAGCCTGCAAGTCCTGTACGTGTTGACACCAGTATCAAACACAGCCCCGGTCTACTCGGACCAAGACATCCAGGTAGCCCCAGAATGGGGGTTTTCCAAAAATGCACAAGACTGGTTTATAAATGATAGAGGAAAAGTCTTTATACCCAAAGGCAACCAATGGAAACTAACGCAGGGTATACATCAGGCTACTCATTTGGGTAAAAAGGCCCTGGAACAGATGATTATGAACACTTTTGATGGGATTAACTTAACCATTACCAATCCTGTGCTGTTTGCACCCAAGTAAATGCAGAGGGCGCAATTATCGCCCCTTTTAAAACCAGTCCAAAGTGGGGGGACATATCCTGGGGAGGACTGGCAACTCCATAAGATGGATTTTACAAATGTCATCTTATAAAGGATATAAATACTTACTGGTCTATGTAGACACCTTTCCTGGATGGATAAAAGCCTTCCCTTGTGAAACAGAAAAGGCCACTGAAGTGACAAAAAGTTTATTAAGGGAAATTACCCCTAGAACTGGATTCCCTCGGTCCACACAAAGTGACATTGGACCATCTTTTATTGTACAAATAACTGAGCAAACAGCTCTGGACTTAAAAATTAACTACTATTTGCATTCAGCCTGGCATCCACAATGTTCCAGAAAGGTGGAAAAGGCCAACCACACCTTAAAACGACATCTTGCCAAAAGTAAGCATTGCCACTCAAGAAAACTGGGTTACTCATTTAGCAGTAGGACTTCTCAGAATGAGAATTGCCCCAGAGCAACGAATAGGGGTAAGCCCCTTTGAATTACTATCTGGATGCTTGTTCTCACTGTAGACCTGTCAAGAGATGGAGACTATAATGCTTTGTTGAATTATTCACTTGAGGCTGGGTTAATCCATAAATCTCTACACCAATATGCAGACCATATCCTCCCTAAACCTGATCTGACATTTACTAATAACCCACCTCATACAGACCCAGGAGATGTGGTTTATGTAAAGGATTGCAAGTCTAATACAGCCGGGGATTGACTCCAAAACGGAAGGGCCCCTACAGGTCATATCATGTATCACCGCCACAATTAGAAGGCCATTCCTCGCGGATTCATATATCAAGAATTCAAACTGTATCTTCCTCACAGGACCCCAGGGTGCCAGCTTACATGCTTTCTTACTTCCGTGATCATGTAGAAAACCTCAGGCTTCCCTTCAAATGACAGCGAACATTGTACCTCTCTTTCTCATTCTCTTTTTTCCAATTTATACTGATAATTCCTTCTTAACATGGGCACAGCATTATGCTGAACTTCAAAATCAAACAGCGTGCTGGATACATGGGATTCTGCCTGTATTCGGCACATCTGGTCTGCCTTGGTGGGTCTCCCTATCATGGGGCATTCCTCATGTATTTATGTCTCAAATATGACCTGTGACCCAAGTACTACTATATTACGTGATAGCTCTATCGCAGAGCAAATATGGCCTCTGGCCTATGATCAGTGCCACCTGGAATCATCCAGGCCATAATCAGATCCCAAACCAGTAAAGTTCTAACTGAATCTACTCGTCCACAAATAAATACACACCAGAGAATGCCTAAATGATAAACCCCACCTTATCGGTATACACAGGATGGAATATATCAGATCTGGGACGGATATGTATGGCTCACCCCCACAATAGGATGGCTGAGTCAGAAAACAATTCTATGCTGGGAACAGAGAAACCATACTTATGATACATGGGCAACGTCACAGGGCAGTTAAGATGCCTGTCATCAGCAACAGGTTCACAAATCATTGTTCTTCAGGCCACCGAGTAGTCTGCTACTGATTAGACAGGGAGGCCCAGAACTAGGCAGCTGGCTCCTAACGGGACCCAATGGCTACTCGGCTCTAACCTACGGCCATGGCTTCCCCCAGGCTGGCTAGGTCACTGTACTCTGGGTTTTGCCTGGACGCACCAACTCACTATGAAAACATTACTAACGTGGCCAACCTTCCAAATTCAAAACAACCGTGGACACGTCCCATGTTTCATTGGTATGACCACCTAAGGTCCACCTTTGTTCCCTCTTTAGGACTGGAGGATGTCGCTTGGCACATGGAAGCCCTTAATAAGTACATGGTCAAAACCCTAAATGACTCCCCAAATAGCATTGCCCTGTTAGATACTGAAGTGACACAGACGCATAAAGCCGTCCTACAAAATAGAATGGCATTCGATGTTTTGACGGTGGCAAAGGGGGTACCTGGGCCATTATCAAAATGGAACGTTGTGTATATATTCCGGATTGTCACAAAAATGTAACAGGGTTGCTAAAAGATATGAATACTCAAATTGGCGCTTCAAACGATCCCTCCCACTCCTTTCATAATTACACTCCTGGACTGGAGGGGGATTTTGGTCATCAAAGGACTCTTATTGGGACTTCTTTTGCATGATAATTGTAATCATGTTTTGCTGTTTTTTCCGACATCTCTCCACCTGGTGCCTAGACTCCTTCATTGCCATAACTTCAAGTGGATGGATGATCCTTTCTACTCAAGGAGATTCATATATGTTGTCTACCTTGGATTCAGCTGCCTCTTTCTTTCAAAATTCCTACATATAAATTCCCAACTGACCAACACTGACCCATAAGAAAGGATGTCTCTACCCTCCTCATTCAGCAAGAAGAGGTTAGAGAAGATGAAACCTTGCACCCTCAGCAACCCTAAAGGTTTAAGGGTCAAAATTGTTCAGGGGGAAATGAGGAGAACAAAGGCAAGAGAAACGTAACCAAAAAAAGAAAAAGAAAAAATCATGTTACATGTGGGTCACTGACGCACATCTAAGACATACAGATGTGGCATTGCTAAAGGGTCTCATGGCTAAAGTTTTACTACGAAGGATAACCTATCTTGACAAGAGTTAGCCCTCTCAGGTCCTACAAGCCTCACTTTCAACAGACACAAATTCCTTAGAGACTTCGCTATCCCTGACGCCCACTAACTACAAAGTACAGAATCAGCCACTCCTCTCAATCCCATTGCAGCTCTTCCTACCCACGCTCCAGCCCCCATGCTAGAATAAAGGCACTTTTTTGCACCAAAACTGTCTCAAGCAGTCTTTCTTGACCGTTTGCTCACCAGCCCCGCATCCATAAGTGCCCGTGAGTCCCGCCTGGGGCACACTGTTCCTGGGGCCAAGCTCACAGGCAGTCACCCTTGCTCTTCCTGCCCCTGAGCCCCTGACTTTCATTAACGTATAAATTAGACTTCTAAGCACACATTTGGTTCTGTGCTCACTTTCCCCTCCAAAAACTCCACTGAATAGGGGCCACTGCTGCGAAGAAGTCCCTCAATAAATCACTGTTGCGTATTAATGAGTCATTAATTCTCCAGCAAGCAGAAAGGCTCAAACTGTAAAGGGACACTCAGATGTCCCCGTGGGTTTGTTAGTTCTCTGGTTCCTGAACTTGTCCAGATTGATTTTTCAAAGGCACTCAGCTCATTTAGGTGGGCTCAAACCGGCGTTACGCCTATAATGGATCGTCAACCTTTTTGGAAACGTTCAAGGCCATTGTTGCTTGTTTGGTTTTCGGTCACTTTCCCCCACTTTGCTCTGGTTTAAGCTGCCTTATACACTGCATATAAATGAGCTTAAGTTGTTTTGAAGAGATTTGTATGAAATTCCCGGGGATAACTTCTGATAAGCCCAATTCAGACATACAGGAATGGGAGAAGAGTACGCAGTGGGGATACGGAATTTGTGACACTCGGCTTGGACCATTTATATAATTCATATCATAGAGAAAGTTTTAAGTCTCTCTCAAGACATTGTCCTTTCATTTTGATCCTAACAAACGGGCTCAGGTTGTTTGGGTTTCAATCTTTATAAAATTGCTACAGGATTTTCAAGACCGCTCAGGGTCACCTCTTCCAAGAATCCTTCCCTGACTTTCTCAAGATGTAGAAACGTCCCTCCTACCTCCCCCCAACCTCGAGGTCCCATGACAGCCTCACAGTGAACCTATCCCCTCCACAGTCAGCCTGGCAGCCTCCCCCTTCTGACTGGGTTGTGGCTTCCTGGTCCTGCAGGACCAGCGGGCCCTCGATCACTATGAAGGTTGGAACAAATCCCCTGTGAAAGGCAGGGCAACACAGGCGGGGGTTTTGAGGGCAAGAGCCTGCCATCCTGGCTCCCCTGGGATCTGACCCCAAGCACATGGCAGTAGGTGGGAGCCCAGGAAAGCCTGTATGCTTGACGGCAGCCTGGGGGCTCTGGGGTGAACACAGCAGAGCAGGCCTGTGCCTTCTACACTTTCCTCTGCGTGAGGAACTGTGCCTGCCTCCCCAGGCAGCCTCCAACAGCCCGAGGCCTTAACCTGCCCCAGAGTGTTATCAGCTCTTCTAGTGGATCCCTCTTGAGTAAAACTTAGTAATTTTTTTTTCTTTTGCATGCATGGTGATATTTTCAAGGGTGGAATTTCCTGAAAAGAGTTGACCACTTGCCTGTAAAGGGTACAGGGATGGTTGGCTTTATGGGTTAACCTGGCTAAGCCATGGTGCCCAGAGGTTTGGGCAAACACTAATGCTGGTGTTCCTGTGAAAATATTTTGTATATATCACGAACGTTTATCGTCAATTGACTTTAAGTCAAAGAGAGAACGCTTGATAATGTGGGTGGGCCTCATCTAATCAGATGAAGGCTTTCAGAGCAAACACTAATGTTTCCCAGAGAACAAGGAATTCTGCCTCAAGGTGGCAGGATCAACTCCTGCCTAAGTCTCCAGCCTTCTAGTTGATTGTGTCAGGGGGTCTGCCCTACAGATTGTAGACTTGCCAGCCTCACAACCATGTGTGCTAATTACTTAAAATATATCTTTTTATATCTATCATTGATCCATCCATCCATCTATCCATCCTATTGGTCCTATTTCTCTGGAAAACTCTGACCTACAAGGTACATATTTAAAACGTGATGCTGGTATCAAAACAAGCGTACCTGTGTAAGGACAGGTGTTGTTGTGTTAATGACGGCAAGTTGACCTGAGCTCCTGTTCACTGAAGAAGGCGGAATGAATGCAGGACGCAGACCTTGAGCCGGGCCAAGAGCAAGCCTTGCCTGGGGGCCCCATCTTGGGGGCTTAAACACGGTCTCATTTTATCAGAGCAACACCTCTGCAAGGGAACAATTGTTCCCACCTTGCAGGTAAGGAAACTGAGGCTTGGAGCAGTAAGGGACAGGAGGAGTCACACAGCTGGTGAGGGGTGGTTGGGAGTCCGTCCAGAGCTCTAGCTCTTTCCGCAGCATAACACAGACCCCCAGGGGAGGGCAGGGGAATGAGCCCGGGTTATAACCCGGCCTGGAGCACAGATGCTCCCCAGGAGAGGGGTCTGTGGCCCACCGCATGGCCTGCAGCAGCACCCAAGGCCAGATCCAGGACGGGGAGTGGCCTGTGGCCCTTTGATGCGTGGCCCCACACACGGAGGGGGAGGAAGAGTGAACCCACACGCAGACGTGCACACAAGCACACACAACTCCAGGGCCAAGCATGCCCAGTTCCACTGGTTGGTCCTCTCCTTTCACTATTTTAAAACAAATTAGCTATAATATCTCATCAGGTTAACAATGTTCCCCCACCACTTATCACTTTCATTGGAAATTCCAGTTTCTAGATCCAACACAGTAAATTCAACAAGGGATATAAATATTTAAAAGAAATTCAAAAGCAATTTCTTTTGGAAAGCACAGAATTACCTATTCCTTGAGAACAATCACTGTTTAATTTACTGTGAGTATCCTGCATACTAATTTACCTTATAATAAAATATATCTTCCGTGTCTTTTAAAGTCCTTTTAGAAATGAAAAGTAAATTGAAGTTTTCCTTTTAAGTGCAGGTATGAAATAATTCACAGCAAATAAATGCCTCAGGCATATTATTAAATCCCAAAGGGGTTTTCAATATTCTCTGAGCGGTTATGGAGGGTCTGTGATGGCCAGTGAGTCATCTCATTCATCATTAATTTCATAGTCTGTCTACCACAGATTGGGGGTCAAAACCTTGGGCCCTTGTCAGTTCTAGCCCTCTCTCTTTATAAATAAAGTTTTATTGGGACACGTCCATGTCTATTGGGTCCATACTGTTTGTGGCTGCTTTTGTGCTATCACGTCAGAGGTGAGTCATCGTGACTGAGACCCTATGGCCCACAAAGCGGGAAATATTTACTCTCTTGCTAGAAAAAGCTTGCCAAACCCTGCCGTGGGTGGTCAGATGGAGTTTTCCTCTTTTCCCTCCATTTCATCTTCTTTCATCATAATTACTCTAAACCTCTCTTTATATTTTTCAGGGAAAGCTCTCACTATTATCATGAATTACTCATCCTAAGATAGTCTTAATATTATGCATAATATTTTAATATTTAATTATCACATCTAAAATGCAGTGTTCTCAGTTACATAAATATTGCTGAGGTTTGAAGAAAAAGAAGAGAAGAAAGTTTATTTAAGGCTCAGTTCTGGTGGGTTTCTAGGTTTGAAATACAGAGGCACACTGTTCAAGACTGAGCTCATGCAGACCTCCAAGCATAGTGCATACACCAGATAGTGTATAAAACACAGGACAAACAGGAGGGCAAAAACCTAGAACCCTGCTTCTTTCTGGTGACTTCTTGATTGTGCTTAAACAAGAAACATTGTAGTTAAAATGGACTGGCTGTTTGGTCAGTGATATTCTTACATTCATTGAATAGGCAACATATTTGCAGGAATCTGCATTTTACTCCTGGGGGACTTAAAATGTTTTTCACTCTCAATAGAAACATGTATTGCATGAACCTTTGTACTTTTTCTGAATTACTCTTCCTGGGGGGGCCGTGGTGAGGTTGTTTTTCACTGCTTTCTATTCATTGAAGACGTTGATTGGTTCTTTTCAAAAAGTGGAAACAAAATAACAAAAAACTTCATTATTTACTTTTATGCTTAAAAGTGTTTGTCTTTAGTGATCATTGACAAATGAAACACCATCTGACCTTCAAAATCAAATCCTTACTTTCACAGGTCCTGCGCTGAGCGGTAGGAACCCACCCAGAGTGTTGGTGAAGGTAGCTGCAGAGCTGAGCTAGGGCGGCCAGCGTGGTAGCCCTGCTCTGAGCCAACTGGAAACCACCTCCAGTTGGCTCTTCCGTGTTGTGCAAGACCATCCATAAAGCACACATGAGGGCTTTTCTCCCCCAGTCAACGAGACACGAAGAACTCCCTACAAGGAAAAACACCTGCTGTCCTGGCTCCTCAGCACCTGTCACCCATCTCCCGTCTGCCAGCAGTTTTCCCCTGGGACGTTCTACACACCACATGGAGCCCCTGGGATTGTCACAAGATGGAAGCTTCCGAGATTTGTGGTCCCTGACTTCAGTGACACCTTGTGCCCTCCCAGCCCTGTCTGTGGACACCGCTTGGGTAATGGGTGTGCTGGAGCTGGCGTGGAGGGTAGATGTCTGTCGCCCCACTCTTGCTACCTGTCTGTGCTGCCCTCCTGACCCCCCTACCATCTCACACGCAGGAAATTTTCACATATGTGGACATACACATACAGAGTCGATCCTCCTTACTCAGGGACTCCATATTCCTGATTCACCTGCTTGCTAAAATTTATATCTCT
>NC_138375.1:4398073-4438169 GCF_054177405.1 Leptonychotes weddellii | reverse complement strand
TTTCCCGATTTCAAGTGGCTCAAACAGTGTCCACGTGCTGTCTAGTGATTCTGAGGGCAAGAAGGCTGTGATGTCCCCTACAGAGAAGGTGCAGGTTCAGGCATACGCTGTAGTGCTATTGACAGTGAATCCAATGTTAACTGATCAATTATATACATTAAATAAGGTGTCTTCAATAATTCATTAATTAACAATAAAACAGAATTATATATCGATTGGCTGATGAAAATGTTATGACAAGAGACTCAGAGGAAACTAACCCTGCATCTTCTTTAGGAGCCACGGTTCAGGATTCGCTAATTTGGTGTGTGGTGCAGCTTTGTAGACATAATGTGAATAGTGAGTTCGGGCTGCATCTGACGTCACAGAAATCCGACATGTATCGTGTCCTCGATATAGTCGGGCGTGGTGGCCCTGTTCCAGTGATAATGAAGGACATTGCCCAGCATCCTCTGCTCACCTGAATTCCCAACCTCAATCTCTGGAGCCCAAAATGAAGAGACTTACACATTTCTCCTTTCATCTCTGATTTTTTGTTTGTCCCGATTTGTTGGGAAGTGCAGGAACATGGCAGGTCTCTAACACTTGTTTTGTTCAATTTTGTTTTTATAATTTACAAGTGTCCCAAGGCTGACGTTAAGCCCAAGGACATGCACTGTTTGGGCTGTGCAGTGTTTATGAGACTTCTAAATTGGTTACATTTGGAAATCCAAAGATTTCACATAAAATGCTGAGAGGACCGTGCATGTACCTCTCCCTCCCACCTCCTTGTTACCGATCTCCCAGTCCAGCACCTTGTAAGTCTCTGAGCAACCGCAAAAATCAGTAGCTGCCCCCCATCACCGAGTGTAGATCTGTCCTCGTCATTCTCAGTCCCGACAGAGTGGAAGAGCTAATGAACTGCTTGGCCCTCTGGCTTTTGGGGAGTTCTCCCTCCAGTATGGTCTTCCTGGAACTTTCCTGATGGGGTTGATATGCTGCAGTAAACCACCCCCAGTTGGCTCTTCCGTGTTGTGCAAGACCATCCATAAAGCACACAAGGGTTTTCTCCCCCAGTCAACGAGACACGAAGAACTCCCCACAAGGAAAAAGAGGCAACATAGCCAGCACACGTGTCAGCCTCTGAACCACGTGCTTGTGCAACTCGCTTGTGCGTTCTGTACCTGCTGGGGGCCAGAGATACAGATGCAACCCCACCTGATGATGAAGCAGATACACTCACCCCAACTTGCTGGGTCAGGTAGCACCATGTCCATAATGGAAAGTTTGGGTTCTAGGCATTAGAATACTGAATCTTGAGTGTCTCTCAACTGGAAATAGCCTCTTTTTTTTGGCTGGAGATAACCTCTTTTCCCTACTTGTTTCGCTGTTCTCCACCTCCAGGCATACCCATGCCTCAGCTCCAAGGATGAATCTTGGCTGAACAGAAAAAGATGGATGAAGCGACAGCTCAATCTCTGAGACTGAGTATCAAGTCACCCTTGACATCCATTTGAGTCAGGACCCATCCACGTTCATGTGCATCTGGTATCCGAGTCTGAGCCGTTGACAGAATATCTGTGTGGATGGCTGGGGGTTCCATTTGCCTCCTCTGCCTGCCTTACTTATCTTACCAGCTGTCCCACCCCCACCACCTCTTGCCAGAGGCCCTTTTGACAGAACTCCTGAATTCCTGCTTAGCTGTTCAGTCTGATGCCCTGTCCTGCAATGTATTTTTTAATTCTTTGTCATAGGTTTAGAGGATCATAGAAAAGTTGCAAAATTGTGAAGAGTTCCCATATGCCCTTCGGGCATGGTGGCCCTGTTCCAGTGATAATGGACTCCAACCTGGGGACTCTTCATGCAATTGTCAAACCAGGAAATCAACACTAAACTATAGATCTTGTGAAATTATACCAGTTTTTCCTCAAACGTCCTTTTACAGTCCAGGATCCCATATTGTGTTTAATTTGTTGTGTCCTTCGTCTCCTCCAGCTTATGACAGATCCTCAGTCTTGTCTTTCATGACCTCCAACACAGGCCCCCGCCGATGAACACGCTTCAGCCTCTGTCCTCACTATAGCTGAATACCCTGTTTCCTTCCCCTTATCTACCATGTGAACTCCTAATCAGTACTCCAGATAGTATTATTTAGGCACGTAAGGCTAAGCCTCAGTGCCTCAACATAATAGCAATTCACTCTCACTTACTCGAGTCCTGTGTGGATGTTCCCGGTTGGGTGGCTCTCCTGAGCTCTCCTTCACGTGGTAGGGACATCTTAGGACACTGCTGTCCCCACCTCGTGGCCTCTAAGATCAGCACAGAAAAGAAGAAAGAGGAGAAGTATGTGTGGAAGGTTTCGTTGTTTCTTTAAATAGCACAAGCCACACAGGCTCGCATCATTGCTGCCCATGTTACATTGGTCAGAGCGAATCCAGATGCAGGAGAGAGGGAAATGCCGTTTCCTGTATCCCAGGAGGGAAATGAGGCAGGGTATTCAAGTTAGACCATTGTCTCCGCTGCTGGCCACCCTTTTGGTCATCAGCTTTCTTTTTCTTCCCACATGCTACAGCTTGCTCACACTCTTCCCGAGAGAGAACGTGCACACCCGTTCAGTAACAGTAGCCAACTCCGGGCCCAGGATCTCTGAATGGATCTGGCCTCTCCGTGAAGAACAGGGGCAGCGCTTTTGGTCTGGTCTCCTGTGACCTGAGGGATACTTGATTTGTCACTGGTTTCCCTGATATCCAATCAATAGTGGTGGATCGGGGCCGGGGAACTGCATGGACCCCTCCCTCTTGGAAAAAGGAAGTAGGGAAGTCTCATACCCATCACTAGCCCATAGATGTACTTTAGTCCTGCAGGACGGGTGTGGTGATTTTCTCTGCTCTGGATGCTGAGACCCCACAGTGACAGACCTCACCTTCTGGGGGCTCCTCCTTCCTCCTTATTTTGCAAGGCCACGTAAGAATGGGCTTCGGGGAGTGCATTCTCCTGTTGGCAACACAACTTTGGGAGCTCACTTCCTGTTTAGCAAAGACTGGGGCCTCAAAGTTTATTAAGTCCCAAACAATTGAAGGATTTTTTGGGTCCCGACTCATGGTATTCTTGGCAGTGCAGTCGTCTCAAAAACATAGTGACTTCTGATCTATTTGTACCAGTAACCATACCCCTTTCTTGGATGTCATTCTGCAACCTACTTCATTTCCCTGCCTCCTCACTGCTGTGAATCTGTCTCTCAACTTAACAGCAGCTGTCTGAGGCCACCGGGGTGAGTGGGAGGTCCGTGCGCTTACTCACACGTTGACCCTGGGTCACTTTATGGACTTAGAAAGTTCACCAGCACTTAACGAGTTCAAATTATTTTTTATTCCCATACTTACTGGTTGGGGACTAGAAGCAGGTTACCTTTTGCAACCCTACAAGGCCCTGAATTTCTGGACCCTATTACCTTTCATTTTCTGCTTACAAAACAGCCAATTACTTCCTGAGCTCATCTCTTTCTTATATTGCCTTTCCAAACAGATCCACTTCCAATTAAAACACCTTTCTAATATTCCATTTTCCAAGGACTCCTCCTATGAGCCTGCAGTGATGGGGTCTGCCTTCCAAGTCCCCGCAGACAGCCATCTTGCCATGTTTTGTCAATACATAGCATCGATGTTCGGCCACCAGCGAGCCATGTGTCTTCCTCGCCTCCTGCCCAACTGCTAAGAAAATGGCCACATAGTTGTTACAGTAGCAACTTCCTGCAAGATACCACTTTCCATAGCATTCAATAAATCATGCTAGTTGTTGCAAACAACCCCCAATTCCAGTGGCTCCACAAAATAAATTCATTTCCCACCTTCCCCATATCCACTGAGGATTTTCCAGGTAGGGCACCCTCCTTCAGACAATGACTCAGTGATCCAGAGCCTTCCATCTTGGGATGCTGCTGTTTCCAGTATGGGGCTCCAACTTGCCACAGGAGAAGAGAGGAAAGGATCAGGTGTCCAAGATATTTTATGGGCCAGCCTGGATGTGTCATACATCACATCTGCCTGCATTCCGCCAGTTGGAATTAGTCTTATGGCCTCAGGTACAAAGGGATGGTTAAGGTCATCCACCTGGGTGTCCAGGAAGATAATTAAATGGTTGAAAATAATTAGAATTATTTCTGGCACAAAGACTGGCCCGAAATGTCACCTGATATCTCTGCAGAATCAGGCATTTCCCTTCCACTGACACTGTGTCTTGTACATAATTTGCACCTGCCACTTTGATTAAAAATTATTTTATTGTCTGTAGACTCGCCAGGTAAGGAGTGCCTTGAGGTTAAGAACTGTCCCGTAGTGCTCGCTTCGGCAGCGCATGTACTAAAACAGGAATGACACAGAGAAGATGAGCGAGGCCCCATGCAAGGATGACATGCAAATTCGTGAAGCGTTCCGTGTTAAAAAGAAAGAAAGAAAGAAAGAAAGAAAGAAAGAAAGAAAGAAAGAAAGAAAGAAAGAAAGAAAGAAAGAAGGAAAGAAATGTCCTGTATACATCTCCGTAGCACCTGAGCCTGGCACACGCAGGTGCTGAGTGCTTGTCAAGAGAACGAGGAGACCAGAGGGAGGCCAGGCTAGGAGAAAATGTTGAGAGGCTGTTCCTCCTTGTAGAGCAGGATGGGGTTTCTCTAGTAGAAAGGGAAAAATTGGAGGCTATCATAAGACATATTTTCTAATAAAAATGAATGTAATGGGAAAAATTGGAGGCTATCATAAGACATATTTTCTAATAAAAATGAATGTAATATCATGTTCTTTTTTATTTATTTAAGTGGGCAACTTGTTTCCCCTTCTCTTTCTTGGCATTCACTTGGTAATTTTGCATTTCCCAACGGATTAGCCTCAACACAATGAAAGCTCCCAGTAGAGGCTATTATTTATATTTCTTTGAATAGTATCTCTTGTCCTGAACTAAATTGTTACTTATAATATGGAAAAGAAAAAAAAAAAGCCCATAAGATACGCTACTGGACGTTCTCAGGATTCAAGTTGCCACTCAGTATTGGAGGGGAGTCTGTCCCCTGGAGATTTAGGACTGTGCCCCAAGACTTCTCTATTTAAGGAGCTCAAGGTAGAAAACCTTCCTAGTCAGGCAGAACGGAGTCCAAATAACTGATTGAAATACACAGAAATATGGAAGAATAGCCCATTTGTTTGCTTTAATCTAAGAAACAAAGGGCCCCTGATGAGGCTGCACAAAGGGATTCTGACCATCATCTCAAATGTCTCTTGCTCCTAAGCTGGGGTGTGTGAATGAGGAGAAGGAAGCTTCTCAGGGTCCTGGTCTGTCATCCAGGGAGCCCATCACCAGGAAGAATGTGCCAGGAGCTGATGGGTGGTGGCTGTGTTGGGGCATCACATTTAGGGGACGCCCTCAGAGGTGTGAAGAGTACAGGCTAGTATTTCTCTAAACAGTCTTCTAGCAGGTGCAAGTGTCTTGTTCTGAAACAATCAGCACGTTGTGACAATTTTCTGACAGGTAGATGTGAAGTGTCTTGAAGACGGGCCCCTTTTTATAACTTGCCCCAAAGTGCCACCTGAGCTAGCTGCGGCCACGTGGGACGTCCCACCTCCCCTTAACTCTCCCTCCACAGTGTCTGGTTTGCAGAAGGGACTAGCTGTGCAAATGGGTGGCACACTCGTCCTGGAATCGACTCCTGGGAAGCTGGCCCCTGGTTGGAGTTCACACACCTGCCTTTGAGAAGTCTGTCCAGCACGAGGGCTCTCTGAAGAGCTCACGGAGTCACCTGGCCGCTTTCCTGGCCGCCTTTAACAGAAGGGCACTGGAACACAGCCCCATGAAAATCAGAGCATCAGAAATTGAGTGGACAGTAGGGTTCCCATCTACCTTTCTCTCCCCGGACATGGTTTCCCTAATATTAACATCTTCCGTTAGCATGCTGCATTTGGAATAATTGGAGATTTTAATAATACAGTAATAATTCAAATAGAGTGAAATATAAATAGCATTTAAATTGAATAAAATAGATTAATATTTAAATGACAAATAAAAAGAAATGATTATAATGAAATAATAATATTATTATAATAATACATTATTCTTTCTTTTTTTTTTAAGATTTTATTTATTTATTTGACAGAGAGAGAGACACAGCGAGAGAAGGAACACAAGCAGGGGGAGTGGGAGTGAGAGAAGCAGGCTTCCCGCGGAGCAGGTAACCCAATGCGGGGCTCGATCCCAGGACCCTGGGATCATGACCTGAGCCGAAGGTGGATGCTTAACCACTGAGCCACCCAGGCGCCCCAATAATACATTATTCTTAACTGAAGTCCATGGTTTACATTAGTGGTCACTCTTGGTGTTGTAACCTGTATGGGTTTGACAAATGCATAATGATGTATCCATCATTCTAGTACCGTACAGAGTAGTTTCCCTGTCCTAAAAATCCTTTGTGCTCCACCTGTTCATCCCTTCCCCTGACCCCAACCCCTGGCAACCTCTGATCTTTTTACTGTCTTCATAGTTCTGCCGCATCCAGAATGTCATGTAGTTGGGATCATATAGCATGTGGCCTTTTCGGATTGGCTCCTTTCACTGAGCGATATGCCTTCAAGTTTCTTCCTGGTCTGTTTGCGGCTTCATAGCTCATTTCTTTTTAGCTCGGAATAATACCACACTGTCTGGATGGGCCACGGTTTCTTTATCCACTCGCCTATTGGAAGACATCTTGGTTGCGTCTAAGTTTTGGCAATTGTAAGTAAAGCTGCTATGGACATTCGTGTGCAGGCTTTCGTGTGGACATAAATAAATGTTCAACTCATTTCAATCAGGTGAGTACACATGTCGGATCGTTTGGTTAAAAGTGAGTTTAATTCTGTAAGAAACTGTCACGCTGCCTCCCAAAGTGATCACGTTGCCTTCCCCCCAGCGATGTACAAGAGTTCCTTCTGCTCCACATCCTTGCCAGCATTTGGAGTCGTCAGTGTTCTGGACTTGACTACTCTAATAGGGGTGTAGTGGCATCTCGTGGTGGTTTTAATTGGCGATTCCCTGATGACATATGATATGGAGCATTTTTTCATATGCCTGTTACCAGGTGTTTTTTCCTTCATGGGCCTAATGCAGACATTTCTTCCTCCAAGCAGAAAGAACTGGTTTATTGTTATGAGGGAAATACGTTTCTAGACTGGTTGGGCTAAACATTCCCTTAACACATCTTTCGAAAGTGACGGAGAAGGATACTAGTACCAAGTATCATTTCCTTTTTTAGATGTTTTCAAATTAGACAATCAGCGCTAAAATAGGGAATAATTGGGGCCCTCCTTAGGGGGTCCTGGTTGGGGATGGAGCTTTCTCAGCCACATGGATCCTTGGGGAACAGATTTTGCTGCTTTGCAATGGAAGGAAAGTAACCAATCCAGACTGTTGAATACTTGGCAAAGAGTAAGATACTAATAGATTTGAGATGTTTCTACATTCCTGCCTCCCACATATGTAATTTAGGCCAGGCCAGCTGGATTTTAAGAGAGAAAGAAAAGCATTATCTCTCTGACAGAACCAGCTTGCTTTTAATTCTATCAAACAGAAGAAGTTTAGTGTCTGAGCTTGCTCCCGCATATTCTCCATAGGCCGCTACTTCCTAGGACAGCAACACTGAAGACCACCCTATCAGCTACAGTGAGGGACGCACAGAGGGGTGGCCCTGTCCTCACCGTCATGGGGGACAGTAATAACATGCAGACATCAGCAGGGATGGCGAACGTCTACAGATAAGAACATGACAGCCGGGAGTATCGGTGTCCAGCTTGACTATGACACTTGGCTGGTGCAATCTCTAGTTGGACATTGGTCATTGACACTGTGTGCTCTCAGGTGCACCCCCCGACGTGGGACAGCCTGACAGCTGAGTGGCTGTTGGTCCACCATCCTTAATGGGATCCCACAACAGTCCGTGTGCAGGCAGCACTGGTCCTAGAGACTTCGATTATTTTCCTCCTCAAGCACTGGGAATTAATGAACCCTTAGCCTTCTGAAATTTCTCTTTAACTCATTATGCCCAGGAATCCAGGCCCGACTCTTCCTAGCGCACCTGGACTTGTGCAGCGTGAACCATGAGCTTCTTGCTCCTCAGCCCCATCCTGGCCGAGCTCTGAGGAGCATCGCTCTGAGATGCAAGATGGGGAAGTGACACGTCTTTTCACGTCGTCTGGGGTTCATGTCTGACCCAAGGACCCTTCACTGATGGTGCTTTTCAATCAGCTCTGAGCATCACACAAAGTTTTCCCAAATATTCTCTTCAGAGCATAGAGTTTCAACAATCTCAGTCATTCTTTCTTCACCAGCTCTTTTGTAGATAATGAAGAAGCCATTCTTCCAGTGTGATCCATAAAGCAACCCGGTTTCCAGCATCCTCCTAAACGAAATGTCAAGTTAGAGAGGTACTCTGGCAAAGGGTCGACCAACGGCAGGACTCTTCTCCTACTGGGAGGCCTGCATCAGGCTTCGGAGGATGTGGGTTCCACCTTCCCCTTCTGCCACTCGGGGCAGAAACAATGCTCATTACAGGACTAGTGCATGGATGGTGTGGACGTCTGGTCTCCCTGAGACCCTTCCTCAAGCATCTATGCTCCAGGCCAGGTGGGCAGTCTCGTCTCCTCCCTGGTGGGAGAAGGAGGCCCACCATCCTTCCAGAATGCAGGTGAAAGGTGTCTAAGCCTTCATGCTCTGCCCCACAGACGGATACCTGTCTTTTTGCCCACAGATGTCTAGACACACCCCTGCGGAGGGATTTTGTACTGCTCCATTAGATATCTGTTCATTTTATAGAAAAACTGACTGCTTTAGCAGAACCAGGCATTGAAGAAATAACAATATAATATTTTGTTTATATATTTGACTGTGTTGAGGCTTTTATAAATGAAAGGTGAACACTGAAATAGTATCCTTGAATTCCTTTAGTCAACAGGGATAAAAATATGACTTTCCAGCCCCATTTTCTTCAAGGAAAAGGGGAGAATGTCATTAAAAAAAAAAAAAAAAAGCCCCAGGAAAGCGGTCTACTTCCAGCAATGTCTCTGCTGGAGCAGTTGACTGACGGTGTTCATTAGATCCTAGCACCCCGCGGTGAGGCCCCGGGAGTCCAGGGAAGCGGTTCTGCTGACTTAGCATTCTGTTTATCTTCTTCTGACACATTGGGTGTTGAAATGACCCAAAACAAAGGGGCGCCTGGGTGGCTCAGTCGGTTAAGCATCTGCCTTTTCAGCTCAGGTCATGATTCCGGGGTCCTGGGATCGAGCCCCACATTGGGCTCCCTGCTCAGCCGGAAGCCTGCTTCTCCCTCTCCTGCTTCCCCTGCTTGTGTTCTCTCTCTCGCTGTGTCTCTCTCTGTCAAATAAATAAATTAAATCTTAAAAAAAAAAAAAGAAATGACCCAGAACAGCTAGAGCAGGGTGACCAGGGCATTCTACCCTCGGTGGGGTTAGGACAGAGAGACAGACCAAAGGGCATCTTCTAATAGGAAAGGTCTGGTTCCTTGCCAGGTAAAACTGACATCCCGACACATGTATTTGTCTTAGCCATTTTGAGTTTCCCGTCCCCGGTCAATTGTGGTTTCTGAAAAAAGCGAACCATCATATGCTTTACAATCGCATTAGGTGTCTGTTGCTGCCTCGTGGTGGGACCACAAACGCAGAGGTGGAAAAACCATGCACGTTTGTGACCTCAGGGCTTCTGGGGCCCAGGAGCCTGGGCACAGCTGAGCAGGGGCCCCTGCCCGGGTCTCTCCAGGCTGCAGACAAGGTGTCAGTGGGGCTGGGGTCCCATCGGAGGTTCCACTGGGAAGGATCTGCTTCTAAGCTCATGCGGTTGTTGGCAGCGTTCAGTACTGGTGGGCATGGGACTGGGGGTTTCCATTCGTGGCTTGGAAGAAGCCAGCTGGGAAGCACCAGCTGGGTGAGTGTTGCAATCCTGCATATCAGAAAAGCAAAAACAATCACAACCTTCCTGCAACCTTTGCCTGGAGATGTCATGGTTAATTCCCTGTGGTAACTGGACTAGGATATGGAGTACCCAGATATCTGGTTAAACATGATTCTGGGCATGTCTATGAGGGTGTGTCTAGGTGAGACAGTATTTGAACGAAGGACGGAGCAAAGCAGACTGTCCTCCCCAGTGCAGGTGGGCCTCATCCAATCAAGCAGAGGTCAGAGCAGAACAAAAGGCAGAGTAAGGAAGTCTTTCTCTCTGCCGTTTGCAAGCTGGGACGTGGGTCTTCTCCTGCCCTTGGACAGGCTCTCCTGCTATTGGCTTGCCTGGCTCTCAGGCCTTTGGACTCAAACTCTTTGGAACTACACCTCTGACTTTCTGAGTCCCAGTTTGGCAGAGGCTGGTCGTGGGACTTCTCAGCCTTCATAACTGCATAAGCCAATTCCATGTAATAAATTATATACCTATGATCCTATGAGACTGTGAACCCCAGGAAGGAGGGACCACGGGGACCCCTGTAGATGCATTCTGCCACAATAATACATCTTCTGAAGTTATTAAATATTGTACTTCTGTATAGAAAATTGTCACTTTCAGAGCACAAGACAAGGGGGTGACGGTGCTCATGGATTTAAGGAATGTAGTTAAGACCATGGGGCAGCAGAGCATCTTTCTCATAAATGGGTGTTTTCAATAGGATTTGGGTGCAGAGCTGAAGGCACCATATTGATACCTTCCAATAAAGCCAACATTATTTTTTAATATTTTTAAATACATCCATGTGCCCGACAGTGTCTGAGAGCTTTCCAAATGTTATTTCACTTCATGCTCACACTTGTGTTGGGTGCCCAATGCTATTATCATCCTTGTTTTGCAAATGAGGAAGTGGAGGCACAAAATTTGGGTGACTTGTTCAAGGTCACAGGGGTAGGAAACTGTGGAGCCAGGAATCAGCCCAGTGATTTCTACCGCTCTGTGTGTCCTCCACTAAGTTGGAGCTGGGGCCTGGCCTGGGGAGAGGTGTCCTCTAGTGATCAGCTCATTCATGCCCCCTGAGATTCATGCTCACCCGGCAGGTCAGGCCATGGTGGAAGTCGAGGCAGGGATCCGGGGGAAGGGGAGGGCTGACATCAGGGCAGGGAGAGAGGCAGCTGAGCCCGAGTGAGGAACGGCAGAAAGAGGTACGACCCGTGTTAGAAGCTCTTATGAATTCTCCATCTCTTTGCATCATATTGCATGTCTTTTTTCCCTGCAATTGTTCTAAAATATAATTGGAATTCAAACCATGGATTTGAATCTGAATTGTATAAAAATGTGACTCAATTGAGTCTTTTAGAGCTAAAAGTGCTTTTCCCGACTTCTGGCAGTGACTGCAAGTCTGAGCACAGGTTGCAAGTGTGCCCGGGAGGTGGGCTCCATCCACTGGGCTGCGTCCCCTCCAGGCTGGCCAGGGGAGGGTGAGGCTTCCCTGTAGGAGCTGAGGCCCTCCTGCATTTCTCTTCTCTGTGCTGTCATGTAGGGTCCTGATTCCCAGATGGAATCCGTGTGGCAGAGTCATCCAAACTGCAGTGCCTTGGAACCCAGAGCAGAAAATGTCCCTGGAGCCAGTAGAGATGGAAGGTGCTGGGTTTTTTTAAAAACGACTGCACCGGGACGAAGCTTGTGCTCGCTGCGGCAGGACACAGGGAAGGGTGTCCCCAGAAGGTCAACAGCGGGAGGGGGCTGGAGCACGCTGATCGGGGTTTGGCCACGGCGATGGCCCGGGATGGAGGCTCAGCCACCCCGAGGGTCCTAATCCCTTCACATGGCCTTGTGTGTATTTTTGTCACTGTTATTTTAGTTACTTACCTGTTTCCTGCCTTTCTTGGCACCTGGGCGGGGACTGGTTCAGCTGCAGCTGAAGCGCCTCTGACCCTGCTTGGCGCCGTCTGCGCTCGTTTAACAGTGTGGAAGGCATGCCTGACCCTGCGAAACGTCCTTTGAGGAGGGTACGAGAAGTTCTCTGCCTCGGTGCATTTCCGATTTGAGCAAGATGGCCAGGGGGTATACTCTTCCCACAGCTGGCAGCCACCGAGCGTTCCCAGATCGTGTGTGATGGAAGCTGTGCCTGGCGGCCTTGCTGAGGGAGAAGCTGGGACACAGATGGTTTAGGAAAAAAGCAGGTAAAAGGTGGGAGGGAAGTCCCTGCCAGGAAGAGTGCCAGACGCCACGAAGTCAAGTGCGGAGAGGTTTCAGAAGTGAGCCCTAGGGATGTCGGAGGGGATTCTGAGTCAGTGGAGGATAGGCTATAGGGCCAGATGGGAAAACTGGGCAAAAGCCCAGCTGGAAGAGGCAGGCTCCTGTGGTGGTTGTTTAGACAGCGGAATGCCCCCTGACTTCAACCCTTTCCTGCCAGGCCAGCCCCTCCCTCTGCCCTGCAGCCTGGGTGTCATCCAAATCCCAAGGCTGAGGTCGGAGACAGGCCGGGCTGCAGGGGACAAACATGGGAGCCCGCCTCTTCCAACGCTGGGGACACTGAAGTGGGGAAGGAGGGGCTCTCAAACCCTGGCTCCAAGTGGGGAGAGGGGCACACGAGCCAGGAGAGCACTGTAGGAAAGGGCTTTGCCTCTGCCCCCAGCCCAGGGGCAGCCACAACTGGGCAATTTTGGCCAAGGGAGGCCATGGTGGGGATGCAGGAGCTCACAAGGGCCTCCAGACTCGAAGGGGTGGCTCTGAAGGGAGCAGAGCAGTGAGCAGGGTGCCTGGATGTGCCTGTTTCCCCGAGGATCCCCAACAACAAGGGAGGGCTGCGGCCGGGCAGAGAGGGCCCGGGGTCACCACCCTGACCATTTAAGGCTGGAACACAGGTTCCCCGAAGAGAAGCCGTGGCCCCAGCAGCAGAGCTGTTTCCCTGCAGAGCAGCCTCCTGCCCGGCGGGCACTGGTGGACAGGGCCGGGGTCCCACGCTGAATCCTAGCTAAGAGCTGCTCACAGTGGAGTGGGGGACGCATGTTCACACACGGGAAAAAACAAAGGCAGTGGGCCCTCCCCATGGGCGTAGAAAGAAGCTGGAGGGACCAGCAACCACTGACTCACACTTAACTACAGGTTCTAAAGTCACGATTTGTTTGGCAATCTTGGACTCCATGATAGCCTGAGGATTCCCCAAATCTCAGCCTCAGTGAAGCTAGTCAGGGTTGAGCCAGAGCTTTGAGAATGGGGTCAAGTAACAGCCCAGAGGCAGATGTAGGGGCTCACACTGGCCTAGGGAGGGGCTGTAGCTTCTGGAAGTTGCTTCTGCCCCGAGACGGCCACTGCCCACAGGTACCACTAACTTGCTACCAAGGAGACAGGGTTCCAAGACTGTGACGCGTTTGAAAACACACCGGCTAGTGGTGTTTGGCAGCAGACTGGAGGGCCTCTAGCCAGAGGTGCTCCAGACCCTCCTCCTGAAAGCCACCACCCCCTGCACGACGTTTCCTTCGGGATCCAGACCCTCGGGCTTTGGTGCCCTGTCCCGGCTTCCACCGAAGCACGGGGCTGTTCTACCTTGGCCTTCTCACTCCATTGAGAAGCAAAGTGGAAGTCGTTTTCTGTATTTAACAAGTGTTTCATGCGCCCTGCCCATTATTCCAGGCTCCCTGCTAAGTCTTCAGGTGGCCTGCGGTGGACAGTGGGATGAAGTGTGAACCACCAAGGTCATGTGGCGCTCACCTCGGATCCTTGGCGCCCAGCTCCTGGGCGCTGACCAACCCTCTTGAACGGAACCCTCTGGGGCGTCTGCCATTCAGGACAGCCGCTAGGAATAGCTCGGGGAAATGGCAATGTTTTAGATAAATAATTAGCAGAGAACCATTCAACATCTGAACAACTGAACATGTTAACAATCAACCGCCTGCTTGTGTTGAGTATGCGTCTGATAGTCTCGCACGGTGTCGTCCCTGTAACGTGTCCCAAGACGTGGTGCTGGTGTGTCAGAGTGATGGTGTGAGGAATCCTGAGGCAGGCCGTAGGAAATAAAAGAGGAAGTCACGTCTCTCACTGTGGTCGAGCAAAGGTGCATCTTTATAGGATGAGGCCACTTTTGGACTAGTTTTTTTTTTTTTTTTAATGAAAAAAATTGGGTTAAAATTTTGTGAATAAAAATGGTATTTTTAGTTAATAATATTCGCTTTTTTTTTGGTCCAACCAGTTCGCACTGTACCTGGAGAACCTCCACTTTGAGCAAACCTGTAGTTCTTAAATGTTGGATGTAAATGTGACAATATTTAATGAAGTACTGTAACTTAGTATCACATACGTAACTACAGTATATATACATAGTATAGTAATACAATTTCATGAATTTTGAGTGTTACTGGGCAATGTTCATATTTTGGTGACTACCGTTATTTTGAATGAAATTTTATAGGTTTCAACTTTTCACATCAAAGAGCTTTGTGCAAAGCTGGCTGATGTAGGAGCCTGTGATCTCTTGGGTTATGAATCATTAAATGTCTTCATGGCTTGACATCTCTAGAAAGAGCCAAGTGGGACAACAGTGTAGGAATTGTTCTCATGTGTGCATTCTGTTCTTTGCAGGGCCAAGCCTTTGAAAATGAAATCATTATTTCATGAATGAAATTATTATGTTTTCATAAATGAAATTTATGAATGAAAATATTCATATTTTCAATACATTTCAAAAATATTTTCAAATATATCTCAAAAATATTACTCATAAATATAATATTCATAAAATATTATATTATGAATGAGAATACTTATTCATTAATGAAATTATTATTATTTATTCAAATTGAATTTTACTTTCTTTTTAAATACAGAACTCTTAAGCCTGAATTATGTTTTGCCTGCCAACTTGAACTGGAATTTCTTATGGTATTACAGTCTATACTTAGTGTGTGATAAACTGTCTCCAAATCCTCCAATAACACACTTGTAATTCAGTCCATGGGATAAATACTTCTGAGTTTTGACAATAAAGCAAAGCTTTCAGTAATTTTAAGTCCAGGGATGATGAGTATCTGAAATGTAATTCCTAAAATTTGCAATGGTGCACTTACTAAATTCACACTGAATGTTCTTCAAAGAACATGCAAAAAATTTTTTTTAAATGCAATGATTGTTTATGGCTAAAACTTCCTAAGTTTCAAGAGAAATTCAGCTAAACTTTGAAGCTCACAGTTAAAAGATTAAGAAAATGTTATGTTCTTGGGTGTAGGTAGATGACCCTTTGGAGACCAACAGCGTTTGCGGTTCATGATCAAGTGATGGTAAAACTGTAAGACCATGAATTACTGGGGCTTTGATTAGCATTAAATACCTGACAATGAAAAAAAAAAAGTGAAAGGGAGGGAGAGAGAAAGAATGAGAGAAGGAAAGGAAGGGAAAGAGAAAAAGAGAGAGAGAAGAAAAAAGAAGGAAGTTGGAATTTGGAGATTTCCCCAAGCGGCCTCACTGCTTCACCCACCGCCCCCCCCACAAACCCCCACCCCAGCAAAGCAGGGTGACAGTTCCTGGTGCTGGATGTCCTTGCCTGCACTTAGTACAGTCAGGCCTTTTAATTTCAGCCATTCTATCACCTGTGTGGTGTATGTTACGGTTTTAATTTTCATTTCCCTTGTCACTAAAAATGTTAAACATTTTTCCAAGTGCTTATCTTCACAGGCGTATCTTCTTTAGTGACGGGTCTGTTCAAATCTTATGCTTGTTGAAAAATACAGCCTTCCACTCTCACTCCCAAATGCGGTTCATATTCACCTCCTCCAATACTTCATTAGTTCTGGTCCTCATTTCCTCTTCTCTGGACTCACTGCCTGTCTCGCAGCTGCCCCCCGCCGCCCCCCGCATTACTTCTCCACATTGCTACCCCAGAGTGACGGGGTCTTTCTGTCATCCTTCAGCTGCCACGTGGGCACCTTCTTGCTCTGCTCCTCACCTGTCTGTTTCATCCTGGTCTCCCCCCCACCACGCCCCCTTCTCACTTTATTTTCACCAACATGGGACTAAATGTTGAGCCTCCTTGCTCTTCCACACTTCTGGCCCCTACAGGTATGACTTGTGCCCAGAGTGTTTCTCCCCGAATCATACAGAAATACTCTCTCCTCCCTGAGCAGACGTGGGGGCGCTCTGTCCTTTTAATTTTCCATAATGCAAACATCAGGTTGTATTTTCATGGTACATCTGTCTCCACACCGGCCCACAGATCTCCTGAGGACCAAACTGTATTTTGCCTTTGATCCACCGTGTCTCCTGGAGAGACTGAGCACAGTGGGCCACAGGCTGTTCTGGAGACGCACTGACAGAGTGACCTGCCCCTGCAGTTCTCCGTTGGGCCCCAGGTCTCAGGGGCTGTATATTTAGCCCATGAAACTCGCCCCAACCCACCCCCCGCCAGGCTGCAGAGGGGTTCAAGAACTCCTTGTGCTGCCTTGGGCCCCGAATCACAACAACTAAGACAACAGAGACATGTTGAAGACTCTCTGTCCTAGGAATACAGGGGCAGGCCACAGGTGCGTGTGGGGGGCTCTCCAGGGTCCCGCCTGCCTTGTTGCCTCATGTCTCCCTTCTGAGTTACATATCCTGGCTTCACTCTCCTCCGTCTAGGCTCCATAGTCCCTCTCTACATTCTTTCTTTTTTTAAGTTAAGAAATAAACAATACATAGAACTGCAAAGTATAACATAACCGTCTAGTGTAGTCATATCTGAAAAAACAGATTTGATATATTTGCTTAAGATTTCTCAAACCAGCAGGAAGAAATGCCCATCACAGAACACTGACATCACCTAGACTCCCTCCTCCGTCCCCCTTGTCTTCAAAGATAGCCACAGTCTTGGGCTTAATGTGTCTCCAGTCCACATTTTCATTCTTTTACTACACATGTGCTCTCTCCACAGATAGTAAATATTGTTTTGTGCTTCCTCTCAAATTGCAAACACTGTATCATTCTCCCGTGAATCACTCTGCCCCTTGCTGCCTTCCTTCACCGGAAAGGTAACCAGGTCTGGCGGTTCTAGTGAGCCCACTTTGTCTCACGGGTCACCGTGAAGCAAACCCCTGATCAGCTTTTGTGGAGAAAGTGTCCAAAATCATCCCCATCACACACATATGGAGAATGGTTTTCTGTAACACCCACAGGTCAGACGTTGGACCTCTTAATTGATCTTGTGTCTCTTGGCTCTTGGCCTTTTGTTATATTTTCTAGGATCAACTTCATTTTACCCTCTACCTTTTCTACCACATTTTTGTCTTCTAATTTCCTAGACTCACTGTTCTCAGATCATTTTGTTTTCATTGCGCCCTGTTGTTGTATGGGTATAATAAACTTATGTCTTCAAAACATTGAGGCGTAACAGACATTCAATGAACTGCATATATTTACAGTATAATTTGATGCATACAGATGGGAATCCATCACACAAACGAGGTAATGAGCATCAACCCCAAATGTTTCCTCTTGCCTTTCTGTAAGCCTCCCTGCCCACCCCGCTCCCATCCACAGGCAAATACTTACCTTACACAATACAGTCTGTGCTCTTTTTTGTCTCGCTTCTTTCAGTCAGCATGGTGATTGAGATACCATCATTTTGTTGTTGCTGTTGAGTGTATTCCTCTCTTATGGTGCAGTAGTATTCCACTGTATGGACATAACCACCAGATGGTTAGTCATTCACCTGCTGATGGACAACTGGATTGTTTCCAGTTTTTGGCTGTTGCAAATAAAGCTGCTTCATACATTCATGTAAAAGTCTTTGATTAGATATATGCTTTCACTTCTCTTGGGTAATTACCTACGAGAGAAATATTTGCATCATATAGCAAGTGCATGTTTAACTTTTCAAGAAACTGCCAGAACGCTTGGGCGCCTGGGTGGCTCGGTTGGTTAAGTGACTGCCTTCGGCTCAGGTCATGATCCTGGAGTCCCTGGATCGAGTCCCGCATCGGGCTCCCTGCTCAGCAGGGAGTCTGCTTCTCCCTCTGACCCTCCCCCCTCTCATGTGCTCTCTCTCTCTCAAATAAATAAATAAAATCTTTAAAAAAAAAGAAACTGCCAGAATGCTTTCACCATTGCATGTTCCCACTAGCAATGTGTGTGAGTTTCAGAACCTCTGCCTCCTTGCCAAGCCTCTGTTGGTCATTTTCTTCAATTCTAGTTATTCTGAGAGATAGGTAGTGGTGTCTCATTGTGGTTTGATTGGCGTTTCCCTCATGACCAAAGATGGTAAACATCTTTGCATGTGTTTACTTGCCATTTGTATGTATTCTGTGGTGAAGGGTCTGTTCACATCTTTTGCCCATTAAAAAGATTGTTTTAAAATTTTTACTGTTGGAATTTGAGAGTTCTTTATGTATTTGGATGCAGAATTCTTACCGGGTAAGCAATTTATCAATCACACCAGTGGTCCATTCCTGGACATTGCTGGGTCATATTGTGGGCCCCATGACCCTCTGTCCACGCACCTGCTGATGCCTAATCTCCCCGATGTTATATTTTTTTTTCTAAAACATTTCCCTTTTGCTTCTGGAGTGATGTTTCTCCAGAGGCGTTTGCTTTTCTTTCATGATGTAGACTTCATTAAGTATCTGGTGATCCTTGGTCATCAGTGAATATTGCTGCAAAGGCTCCAGAAAAGCTGAGTGGGAGCCTGTACCTGAGGAGACCACACCTGCCTGGGCTCTCGTGGGACACAAGGCAGAACCTGACCAGCTACTACACTGGTGGATCCCTAAGAACCAAAATGTGGGCAATGTTTTTCTCTGGGATGTCAACAGCTAGTTACTCTGCTTCTCCCCAAATAGCTAATTTTTATTTATGAAAGGACCCCCCTCCCTTGCTCCTTCCCTGACCCCACTCCCACTGTGTTTTTCCCAGAAATGGGTGTATATATAGCTTCTGGGTTTTATTGCTGTTTGTGAGGTGCAGGAAGGGAGGGGTTACTATTGTCTGCTCTGAGTATAAAGTTCGGTTGGCTTTCATTTTGAGGTGCGAGTTTCACCTCTCCCTTCTGTCAGCCGTGGCATTATGACCTGCTATTTCCCCAGGGCACACTGTGGGCTCTCCATTGCCATAGCCCCCTGCCCTGCCTTATCAGTCCAGCCCTGTGCCCTTCAGTTCCCTTGCAGTGATTATAGCAGGTCAGGATCAGGAGGGGGAGTAAAAGCATGTGTTCAGTACATCATATTGAATTGGGAACTTTTAAGTGTACTTCTAAAAAACATAAAAACCATTCCTAATGTTGCCTTTTTTTTTTAATTAAATACCTTTCTAAATCACTATAGAAAATGTAAAAAAAAGGAAGTTGCAAACAATAAAAACAGAAAACATGATAAAAAGCATCTTAGTATAGCAGTTAGTGGGAGAATTTGAGCCAACATATTCAATGGCAAAGTCTGTTTATCATGTTGTTAAAGATAACCAAACAAATGACATTTGAAGGCTTGGAAAGGCCAGGAAATGCTGGATGAATTTGCCAATAAAAGCAGCAGAATGATAATTCTTTCATGAAAGCCAGATCCCAGGGGAGCAGCTCCAGCAGGAAGATCACCTTAAACTGTTAGCAGGGATAGACAGAAAGTTTAGCAGAATGCCAGCATCAAAACACAAAGCACTGGGTGTTAGATGCAACTGATGAATTACTGAACAATGCATCTGAAACTAATGATGTACTGTATGTTGGCTAATTGAATTTATATTAAAAAGAAACACAAAGCAAAACCTCTTAGAAGTACAAGGAAAATTTGACACGGAAGAAAAATACGGTTACAAAGAATTTTAACAATATGATCAATATCCCTGAATTAACAAGCTGCAGAGCAAATAGCATCAACTATAGAGAATGGCCTTGTATTGTTATAAAAGGCTCGAGGCTGCAAAAGAAAAAGTCAAAATCCGCAAAGGAGAGACTGTTTCACAGCAAACAATCCACACGTGTGAAAAAGAACAAAAGCCTTTCCATGAAATCTCCCAAATCGTTGAAAAGAAAAAAGCATCATGTCCAATAAAAATTAATTTTCTAGAAATATTGAGATCAAAGCAAACCTAAGAAGTACAGCTGGAGACCATTTAGGATCATAATTCTAGGAAAATGTCAACAGTGTCACTTTGCAGAAACACACAGGCTTAAAAGCTGAAAATACACCTGCTGAGAAAGCAGCTGAATGAGGCACTCCTCCTAAGCAGTCCTGAACACAAGGAAAAGATCTTCCCTCAATTAGAACAGTGAAAATAAGATAAAAGCAGATATGAAGTTAGGAGATACAGGGGAAATCACCATAAAAGTTAGTTTAGAGTAAAACAAGATAAACTGAGAATATCTGATGAAGAAAGCAACCTACCAGATCAGAGCGTCCACGTGGGCGTGTTCTCAGGTCCTGCCCCCTCACACCTGGTGGCTAATCCTCCTCCTCACTTCTGATCTGTACAGAATATCTGTGAAAATCTCAAGAGAAATACCACAGATTTTTTTTTTTAAAAGCAAAGAAATGATCCCATTGGCTAAAGCAGAAAACAGACCAATAAGTGTGCAAGAAAATAAAATAATGCTCCAAACAGTAATCTCAAAGAAAGGCATTCCCGTTAAAATCACACAAGAGTCCTGACAATCACCTCTTTTATTCAGGATTGTCTTCACATTTCTTGCTACTCTAAGAAGCAAACAACAACAAAAGTGACAGCTTCAAATACCGCCACACAAGAATGTGACATGTTTGCAAGTGACATGACTACGAAGCGAGGGGACTGGAGAATAAACAGAGAAAATCGTAGGAATTCATAAAATCCTCCCAGCAGTATGGCAATCATCAATAGCTTTGATTTATCCCAGTGATAGAATGTATTGGGAATGCATTCTCAGCCACAGTGAACAAAGCATCAAATACCCAGGAATGAGATTCACACGGAGAGTGTCTGTTGCACGGCTTGGCCGAGACCCGAGAGTGTGTGACACTATGAAATTGTTAACATTGGTGGGAAGCAGGTTTCAGGGGTCCAGATGCTGTCTGAACTTGGAGAGTGAAGACGCGTGGATAGAATGGAGTCACACTGAAGACAAAACGCCTGGACTTTATGTAATTTTATTAATCTCCTTATTGTAATTAACACAGCAACTGATGACTGTTTACTAAGTTACAGTTTTTAGGAAATGGGAGGGCAGGGAGCCAAGATAGAACAGGAATTTTTCCTATTAATCGTGCACCCGGTGCGGGCCAGCGAATCCAGTAAGGGCGCATCAAAGCCTGGGTGAACGCAAAGGTCCGGTGGCCCGGGCCGCTCACATGAAGAAGGAACATTCACAGAAGCTTCCCAGCTCTCAGACCAGCATCCTGCTCCCCTCTGGTGCACCCTGCAGAACACGGCGGCCTCAATCTCTCCTGACATACTTGGCATTTTGAGTGTTCCTGAGGCGATCCAGAATACTTATTGCTTCATGTTTTCACATAATTGGAAAATGGCCAGGAAAAGGAACAATGTTCATTCAATAACAAGATTTCTGTTAAAAAACGTGCTGTTTCCAGTTAAAATGAAGCATAGCTGCACCGGACAAGTTTTTGGTGAGTTCTGAAACCACAGGAGACTCTAAAAATCACTAACCCTGAGAACACGGTTTCTACGAAAAACCTTGTGAGGGACACCGACCCTGGTTGGGAAGGCCAGCCAGGAGAGGGTGCAGGGGGCCGGCTGGGTGCTCTGGACGCCCTGCACCACCTACAGAGCAGTGTCAGCGGGCCGGAGTGAACAGAGTCTGCTCCTTCCTTCCCCCGCTCCTGTGGTTTCTCACTCTGTGGAGGTGGTGGCCATGCAGGGAGTGCCGTCCCAAGCCAGGAGGGGACCTCCACCATGTATCCATCAGAGCTTCACAGAGTGGCCCAGAGATTGAACAGCCTTCTAGTTGGAGATTGCTTTTAAATATCTGGCAATAGGCAGTAAATTTTACTACTGCCATTTATCTCCGTGGACCTCTCAAGAGCATCCAGAGTAAGAAATTCTGTTTCAAGATATTGTTTTGCAATACTGAAGGTACTTAAAAAAAAGTACCTTCCAACACCCTAGTTCTACCCAGAAGGAAGAAAAAATCATCTTGAACCAGAGACTACCAATGCCTCTGGCAATCAGCATAAGGAGGCTCCCTGCTGCCTTGGGGGCTCTAAGTCCTTTCAGTGGGAGACAGAGCAGTTTACCCTTTAGGAGCACACCCAGCACCCTGCCCTGCAGTTGGAGTCACCTGGGGAGCCAGGCTGTAGAAAGTGCCAGATGCCTTTTGTCCGGGCCTCAGCTGACTCCTGTGTCTCCTTTCTGTGCCTCAAGTTCTCTGCCCCACAGCACCCACAGTAAGAGCCCAGGCATTTCCCTGGGGCTGTGACCACACCATGGGTGCCCCTGGCCTCTGACCCAGCAGGACCAGAGGAACCAGAGAGGCGGTCCTGCCTTTATCAGGGGAGGGAGCAACATGGCCTTGGCCTTGGACTGATGGCTGGAATGCGTTGTATGAGGGCAGGGATGGTTCAGCCCACAGAGGCCACCAGAGATGGCTTGTCATTCTGGTCTTGTGCACACTTAGCTGTACACAGTCAAAACAGGAGATGCCAAAAGCAAAGATATGGTCAGCTGGAATGACCCAGAGTTCCAGATTCGTGACCCGGTATGCAGCCCAATCCGTCAACCTGCATTTCAGTCTGATTAGTTTGTTATTAGGTAGCTTACAAATTCATAGGAAAAAATTCCTACAGCAAATCTTGAAAAAGATGAAGTAGCAGGAAAATGGCAGAGACAAAATTCATTTATATAATCATGAAATGCTTCAAGTCCAAGATTATTCCATTGACAGTGGACTTAAAACAAAAATGGGATTATAATTTTTCTGAATTTTGGATAATCTTCAAATTTTTCAAGGTACCACCTAAAATAAGACAAAAAAGGAACAGTAAGAAAAGGATATAATTTTGTCGCTTATACATTTAATGGATGCTGGCAAAAGGGACACTTTTCATTGTGCAGGAATATGGAGATTTTTAGGAGTAATACTAAAAACTGTGGCGTTTCAGAGATGTAGTTTGATTTTGTCTCTATGTGGAATGATTAAATATATTTGATTCTAAAGCATGATTCGTAAGAAGTAGCCCATGTAAGTCACTCAGGAGGAGTGTCTCCAACATTGTCTCTGGTGACTCCCGACGGTTGTCCTCAGTCCCCAGGAGAGAGCTAAGGTCCAGCCCCGGGGTCTGTGGAACAGGCACCCAGCTGTGGGCCAGGGGGCTCTCAGACAAATCTGGGAAGGTGCAGGGGGGCCGGCACACAGAACAAACACGCATTTTCGGGGTTGCTATACGTGACATCAAGGCAGCCCCGCTCATTTTGGGGTGGTGGCTAGTTGGGGAGAGCGGCATCTAAGGGGACGGGGTGAACACTTAAAATAACCTGCAAGATGGAGAAATAGCCAGAAAACAAGGAGGTTCTGTCAGCACAACAGATAAACAGACGAAACATCATGATGAGAAGCAACTATGAGCTCATATGGCAGAAATGCGTGACAGCCGCAACCTGACAGGGAGTCGGCGAAATCTGCTGGTTTCCGCCACGTTTCACACCGTGGTCGGCGGACGGATGGGAACTGCAGCCCATCAGACGGCCACGGGTGCTTGAACGTGCTGTCCTGCGCCCCCTGGGAAGCCACACGCTGTCCCGCGCCCCCGGGGAAGGCACGCGCTGTCCCGCGCCCCCGGGAAGGCACGCGCTGTCCCGCGCCCCCAGGGAAGGCACGCGCTGTCCCGCGCCTCCGGGAAGCCACGCGCTGTCCCGCGCCCCCGGGAAGCCACGCGCTGTCCTGCGCCCCCGGGGAAGCCACGCGCTGTCCTGCGCCCCCGGGAAGCCACGCGCTGTCCTGCGCGCCCTGGAAGGCACGCGATGTCCTGCGCCCCCGGGGAAGCCACATGCTTGGAAGCTGGTCCGCGAGCCTCTGGATCCAGAGTCTCTTCTGACGCGATGCCTCTCTCTTCCACACTGCGATGCGCCCGGAGACCGGGGTGCTCATCTCCGAGGTGGCTGCCGCGCCATCAGTGTGGAGGAGACCAGCAAGCATGCCATACACAGCTCCTCTCTGCTCGCAGGAAGTTCTTGAAGGCTGGTGCTACTTTCCACCTGGGTAACCCCCCCAGATGTCTATGCTAAAAACCTAATGCCTGAGGTGGCGGTGTGAGGAGGCGGGGCCTCTGGGAGGTGCTTAGGTCATGGGGGGGTGGAGCCTTCAGGAATGGGATCCTGTCCTGATAAGAGAGTCCCCGAGAGTGAGATCCAGGCCTTTCGTCGCTGAGGGCAGTGCAGGAGGGGACCGGACTGTCTGCGCCCACCAGGGGCCTTCACCGGAGCTCCACCACACTGGCCCCTGACCTCAGACTCCTGGCCCCTCGATCTGTGACGAATAAAAGTCCACTGCTCCTAAGCCCCCAGTCTATGGTGTTTCTGTTACAGCCACCGGAACGCACTCAGCGGGCAGGGACCGAGGACCTGGACGCGAGCAGGTTTCTCGGAGCACCAGGCGCTGTGCACGGAACGCAGTGACAGCTTCAAACCAGCAAAACCGGGACGGTGATGCCCACGCATGCCTCTGGGATCCTCAGACGCAGCACTGGGCAGCAGAGCTGGTTCCTCATGTCAGAGAGAGCCTGTGTTAGATCGGAACGTTCTCACCCAATACAGACAGGTTTGTCAAATACGTTAAAGTCATTTCACAGAAGCCATTCTATAGGAACAAAATTTACTTGGTTAAAATGATTAAAATTTCTCATTCGTGTACATCATGAGGTTTATGGATCCACCTCAAGAAATCATATCTTAAAATTTATAAATATGTGTGTGTATTTTATACACACACACACATATTTTTCAAAGGGCAAGCAGCATATTTTTCTCACGTGCTGTTCTATCCCTGGAATCAAAGCTGTGATTTATGTGATACTGACCAGAGCTGGATACAGATTTTTTGTCTTGATTTTATTATTGTGGAGCCCGAACTAAGGTTGAAACGAAGATAACCCCTCACCGAGGGATGTCCATGTCATCACATTTGGCTTATGCTAAATCGGAGAGAGGTCTTCGAATTCTTCTTTAAAGCATCAGTGGACTTTCTGGCTCACAAGCAGCTTCAGTGCCCCCATGTTCGTCTCCTGGAAGTCCTGCTCCTTCCGAGCACTCACAGACCCTGCGCTCTGCGGTGAGAACAAGGAAGTCCTTCACAAACTTCTGGTGGGTCCTTATCTGTTTAGGTCATGACGCCATCTGTCATTGTGTCTTGAAAACACATGGACTTCATTTTTCTAAGTGACATTACACATAATCTTTTATTTCAACAGAGCCCCTTCTCCAAGCTGCCCTCGATGGCTGGCCTCCACCTGCGGGATTTTGGTGTGGACAAGCATGCACCTGCGCTCCAACTACCGCTTGGCCTGGTGCTGCAGGAGCGTGTCCAAGCCAGGGCGGCTCCCTTATGTGAGTGCGCTGCTCAAGGCTGGCAGGGAGGAGAACAGTCCGAAAACATTCCTCCTTCCCATTCCTCTTTCCCAATTCCCATTTTGCCCTCAAACCACAGTATCTGTTAGCAACTGGGCACAGCTGACCCAATGTTTCCGACCTAGAGCTCAATTACCAGTATAATTCTCTATGAATTTAAATATTTCACAACCAATTATAGAAATAAACTCAGTGTAATAAAATATTGCTTTGAGAACATCATAATAAGTAAAATACAGAGCTAAGAATAGCCCCATGGATTGTTTTCTTTTAGAGTAATTGGCTGGGTTCGCTGGATTATTTAAAAAAAAAAAAAGGAGAGCTTTTATTTTGTCCTCCGCTTGTAAATCCAACATTTCTGAGCATACTTCCACTAAACTGAATTCATTAATTTTCAGCAGTTAAAATTGGTTTTGCACGGACATCAGTATAAATAGCAAATGAATGAAAAAGAATCCTTTCAACTCGTGAACTTTCTGCAAAGAATACGTGGGTTTCTTTCATTTGGGAAATGAAATTATTTATTTCTATTTCCTATTCAAATTCTATAATTTGAATATTTCCCACTCAAATGTTGAGGGAGATTTTCCCATTTTCATTTGAGAAAACGTCATTACCACTGACTTGGCATGCTCTTGTTCAATCTTCCTCTGATCCAATTTCTTAAAATATCAGTATCATCTCATTTTTTCTATAATTAGAAACCAGCCAATATTCGCTTTCTATTCTCTAGTGTAACTAATGAACCAGAATAGCATGTTCCTCCAGAGGTGATGCCAGGGATGAGAAGGTGGTCTTGGGGGGCGGGGGGGGGGCCTGGGGAGGAGGAGAGAGGGGAGGATGGAGGGGAGGAAGAAGACTGGGTCGGGGGGGGGGAGGAAAAGAGGAGGGGAGGAATGGGAAAAGGAGGGGAGGACAGAGAGAAGGAGGGAAGGAAGGAAGGAGGGGTCCCCAGGAACACAGGACGGTCAGGCTGGACCAAGATTCACTGGTATTGCTGTCACTGTTATTTTTCTCCGAAATGCTTTGTTCACACCCGGGAAGATGCATTCTGCAACAGCATGAGCTCTGGGGACAGGCCGGTGTGGTGTCATCTGGTAGGAGGAAACGGAGGGCTCCAGAACTCACACACCTTGCCTTTCTCTTTCCTTACGGCCCAGTGGAGTTTGGATGGCTCAAAAGCGGGTGTCTTGGTTTCCTGGGGCTTCTGCAACAAAGGACCACACGCTAGGGGGCTTCAAACAGCAGGAATTTATTCTCTACCAGTTCTGGAGCCAGAGGTCTGACCGTGCTGCCTCCCAGGCTCTCAGGGAGGATCCTTCTCTGCCTCTCTCAGCTTTTGGCAGCCTCAGGAGTGTGTGACAGCGTCTCCGTGTACTCTGCATCCACGCTTCACATGGCTGTCTTCGTGCGTGTCTTTGCGTGGCCTTCTCGTCCCTGTGTGCACGTCTGCAATTTCCCTCCTAATAAAGGCACCAGGGTCCGGCTTACTCCAGCATGACCTCACCCTAACTGACTACATCTGTGATGACCCCTATTGCCAAATAAGGTCACATTCGCGGGGTTAGTTAGGACTGCAACGTATTTTGGGGGGCGTGGGGGAAGGACACAATTCAGCCCATCATAGCAAATCGTTTCATTTTCTGTCACCTTTGACGCTGTAACTGCTTTCCCGAGCCTTCCCTGGTGTGAGCTTTTCCTACCTCTGTCCTCCCCCACAGCTCTGGCATAGAGACAGGTCCTGGCTCTCAGATCCCCCTCTGTCTGGAGTGTAGTGGGGCACCTCAAAACATCGAGGGCTGGAGAGTGCTTCTCCTCTGATCTCAGTAATCTCAGGCTTTTGGAGTAATGTCTACAGATATTAGCTGAAGAGACCTGCCTGACCTTTCACTTGACCACCAGCTCCAGCAGCAAACATTCAAAGGGGCTCAGAGTCGGGCGCAGCCAGTGATGATACTGACGTGTACCTGATTCCCTAGAGCAGGTTCTCTGGACGTCTGCGTGGTTTTGCACTTGGCTAGCCAACGCCAGGTACACCCTGGGATTCGGCAGTTCAAACAAATGTGAACATTTCGAGCATCGATCCTGCCAATTGTTATAATATGGCCAGAGCACAAATTCAACATGCTGAAAGTGTTTGCGAACTTACTGGTGATGCTGCTGGGCCCGGGTGCATAAAATGCAGAAGGTGAAGAGCGCGAAGGCCCCGCCTTGGAGGGACCAGCTGGCCAGGCTGTAGCCACACCACTCAACCACCTCCCCGAAGTAGTTGGCTGCCGTCACGTATTCGAAGAAGCCTCCTGTAAGGAAACACAGGCAAGGGGGGGCGCTTCCTACAAAACGGTGCCCAGTAAGACCCTGACCGACCAGACAGCCGTGGACACTTAACATGAATTCAACCCGGGGGGGCACGACTGCTCCAGAATGGTAATCCATGAAACACACCCAATGTTACTAGTTCTACCACCTCACATCACGATTTCTGGTAGTAACTACGTACCTAGATCAATACCTACACCGTTCATCTGAATGTAAAATGCAACAGGTTTCACGTACTTTAAAATGTCACTTGACTAGTCAATGAATCACGTGGATAAAACCTAAGTAAGGATGGAGACCACAGAATAACACTTGCGGAACTAGTTTGATCAGACAGACCTACACAGAGGCCTGGACCCAAAACAGAAGAAAATAATAATTTTCAAGGGCAGATTCATCCATTCAGTCGTCCATTTTCACAGATCCCTCAAGTCCACAGGCCAGGCCAGGCCCTGCTCTAGGCACTGGGAGTGCACCGTGGACAAGACCACCCCCCCTTCCAGGACACTAATCTCCAGTGTAGCCCATGAGGAAAGCACGGAGCCCAGCACATGGTGGGGAGTGCTGCAGAGCAGGAGAGGGGCCCAGAAGTCAGGCTGGGGGCGCAGGGAGGTCTGGTCGTGGCCAGTGGCTGGGAAGGGGCCTTGCTGGCAGGTGAGGTTTGGGGCCACAGTGGTTGGGGCTGGGACGCTCTGCACACTCTGGGCAGCAAAGGCTCGGAGGCCGGAGAGCAGAGTGGCACGCTCCAAGGACCACCTTAGGGCCATAGTTTAAATGACCTGAGATTTGTAGGGTTTTTCCCGTCATTTGTGGTCTGCCGGGCTCTCTGAGGCCTGAGTTGAAGACAGGTCTCTTTGGGGATCTGGGTTTGTGCAGGCCGGATGCGTGAAGGCACCCCCTCCCTCGGAGCACACAGATCCTAACTCATGGCTTGAGGTTTTCGGACTGTCCACAGTTGGCGCACATTTGGGCTACAAAGCTGCATGAGAACAGCTACTGGTTACGGACTCCCACGAGTTGGGTCCTAGACTCAAGTATTTACCCGGCTTTTGCCCTCTGATGATCATGACTTCCTCTCTTGACACCACATGGATGCATTTTAAAAGATTAAAAAACAAAAACAAAAAACATTTACCCAACATTTTTAACTATTTTCAGACAAGGAACAGTTGTCTATTCCTGCTATTACCAGAAATGAGGTATTGGGCACTCCTGGTAAACCATAAATTCTTCCTCATATTCTCTTTCCAAAGAGATACAACTGGTTTCCTTTTTGCTTAATAGCCACTCAGTGAACCAGAATGGGCTCTTCTATCATTCTAAGAAAACAATAATCATAGTGATTGCGATCAGTCATCGTTAGTTATTGGATCCGACAAAACTGAAACAGCAAGGCATCCTGCAGAGCAATCTGGGATCAAGTCTCCCGTTTTCAGTACGTACCCCTTGGTATCTTATATCCAGTCTCCCCTGGTTTCCGGAGATTCCTCAGGATATGGTCTGAATGGATGTTTATCAGCATGCCTATTAACCACAAGCAGAAACCTGCAGAAAAGAAAATACAGAAGAGTATTATGGTCAGTAAACTAGGAAACTCCCAAGCCCGAGCCTGAATGAATGGTCTGACTGTAATCCGTCCTATTATCACTATAAGCAAGCCATATTAGCCACAGTTGATGGTGAAAATCATTATAATAAATACGGTTCACTTAGAAAGGTAAGTGCTGCACTCAGGTCTGTGAAAGTGGGCGGCACCAGCATCTGGGGTCGGCCCCTCAGGAAAACTGTGTGCAGGTGGCCGGGCCCTCCCCAGGGCACACACAAGCCTGGCTAGCCGCGCAGGGGCCTCTGCAGCCGTGGGACCTCATAGCTCAGCCCTGGTGTTCCGCTCTTCTTTCGTTAGAGCCTCGTTCGCACGGGTTCCCGCCCATCCACGGCTTCGCCCCGAGTCCCTTCCTGCTCATGGCCAGTCGCGCTCCTGGGTCTGCTCCTTTGCCTCAGCTCCGGACAGAATCCCCAGCCGCTGGCTACAAGCCTCCCCCTACACATCCTGTAGCATCCCAGATGTTCCCTCTCCCGCTCCTAAAAGTCTTTGGAGGTTTTTCATCACTTAAAGGGAGACTTATTAGTATCACGTAAATTAATTCCAACAAGAAGACGGAAAATATCCAGTGTTTTATAAAAGGAATACCTTGATTTGATAAAAAGAGTTAATTTGATCATCCTGTGGTATTAGAAAACTGGGAGGGTCCGACAGTGCTGATTGGTGGCACTCGATTCAGGATCAAGGAAATGTCCAAGTGGAGTAACAATATCATCCCTGTCTCCTCAGGCCCCCAGCGGCATGGACTCCTCTTCCAGCTACGACAGGGACAGGGAATGATGAATTCTGGCCCGCAGCAAGGGTTTCAAGGCTCCTTCCTTCTGATTTCACCACTGTAGGCAGTTTTCTTTCTAAATAGTTCCTGCCAAAGCTTGTAATATTTTATAAGTCACTTATTAGATCCATAAATGTATAGTTGATTTGAGACCTTTTTGTGCATTGTGGTATGTCGCCTCTAGGTGATTTGGCCCCCAATGTGAGGTTCCAGAAAGAATCATGTTCTCAAAATGCCATTTTTTCCTTATTTTTCTTCTAGGAGACAAGCTCCCTTCATTGTCCCGATTGGTAAGAAAACTAGTATTTGTGCTCATCTCAGCTAATCACTTAATCCTGTTTGGGGGATCTTAAAGTTAAAATCTTTTAGATTAACCACTTTTACTGCTCTGGAAAACTTTTTGTTAGGATATTATTATTATTACTTGCTTAGCTCTTCCTGGTAAGTAGCATAAATGCAATTAATTATTCATGTTATATCATGTTTATTTCCATACAAAAACTATAAACTCTATGTAATAAGCATAACAGAAAAGTAACCTAGTTTGTTTCCCTGTTAGCATTTTTTTTTTTCATTTTTGATTCCTCCTGCTCACTTATAGAGAAGTTGAGAGGTCAGTATACAATTTAGTGGTGTCTTTAACGTTAGACCAGCTTCAAAGACATGTGCAGGTGAAGTAGTTTATCAGCAGACCTACTTCTAATCCCATTTAAATTCACTTTCACATTAAATTCACAAAGGACTCTTTGTTGTTGTTCATCAAATGTGTCCAAACAACTCATCATAGAAGTGATTTGTGGCGGGAACTCAAATGAACATGCAAAGCCTACATCCTTGAGTTAACAACCCCCTTCCACTTACCCCTGGCCACCTGCTCTCGGGGCACCGCACTGCGGTTCTGCTATTTCCTCAGTGCAGACCTTGGGCCAGGTGTTTAGCCATCGGTCTCCCTTGCTCCTGTGAAAGGTCCCTAATTTCTGTCCTCTCGGGAACTTGGGGGCGCAGAAAGCTCATGCGGGGCTCCTGGCAGAGAATGAGGCCCTCTCCGCAGGGCCCCCGCAGCCTGCTTTCTCCTCCTGCTGGCTGGGGTGGAAGAAGATCAGGTAGTCAAAAAGCGGGTAAGTCAAGAAGGCATTTGTAGGCACTGCCCCAACAAAATCACTTGGGTCTGGCGTCTGTTGGAGGTGTGGGCTTGGGGAGCTGCCGAGGCCCTTGGGGACCCTCTCACCCATCCCCCACCTGGTGGCTGTGGGCACACGTACCCCGCTGCCACGGCATCCTGCTATGACACGTGAGAACACGGCCCTGGGAACAGAATTTTAATACACGGAAACAGATGACTGAGAAACGTGAACATGCCTCGTCAACAACAGAGTACTCCTCCAGCATTAGGCTCTCATGGTCACACACCCGCACACAGAGAGATGCCAGGCCAAACGGGAGGCCATGTCAGGGCGCTAAAGCCAAGAGCCGCGGGACTCTCCGAAACTTACAAGAAAACGTCCTCATCAAGAGCCTCAAGGTGATGCATTTTTTAACACTCTGGCATGTATTTTTGACTGCTGATGTTTTATTTTCATTTTTACTCAGAACTTATAAGGCTTTAATTAGAACTCAAAAATGATAAAGATTTTAAAAAATCAGAAACTTCACACACCTAAAAGCTTATTCAAGTTAGCATAATCAGGAAACCCTGACTGCCTTGTTGGAAGGTGACCCAGTCGGACTTTTTCTCATATTCTGGAAGGAACTGTGGGAGGCTTAATGACCATCTTAGATTACACGGCCAGTTAGTGACGGAGCTCCTCAGTCTTCATCTGCTGCTCACTCTGCTGGAGCCTGTTGCTATTTTTAGGTCTGCATTAGGAACAGGTATTTATGCTTTCTGTGTCAAGCTGGCCATGGTGCTGGGCACCTGCATCATCTGCTGCTGCTGGGGCCACCCGCCTCTCCCTCCGCACTCAGCCTCCCCGCCACCAGGTCATGGACCATCACAGACCTCTCTCTCTCTCTCTCTCTCTCTCTCTCGAGCATGGGTTTTCTAACCAGGAACTGCGGGATCATGAAAACCCAAGTTCTGATGAGAACAACGGAGTGCATCCCTGGGGGGACACTTACCTACTAGAAATCGGGGATCCGTGACCCAGTCGTCGGCATACACAGCATACTGGCTCAAGTATCTGCTTTGCAAGTAGCCATTATAGATACAGAACACAAAGGCCAATACAAATGTATACAAGGGCATGGGCTTTCCTCCTCGGATCAGAAATGGGAAAATCAAGGACCTTAGGAAACATGAAACAGAAACACATTTAAATAAAACAGACCAATGATAAGGAATCTCATTTCTGCAATTCTATTTCAAGTCTTGGGTTTTTAATCTTGCTTCCTTGTGTAGAAGTCATTCTCAGTAATGCTCGGACTGATATACTCTGTTCAAAGCAGAATTTCTAAAGAATTAACCATGTTTCAATAATGTTCACCATAGTGCACAAACTCAGGATTCTAATCATATTGAACGTGAGACAGACACATGGAGAGAAAACTAAAGGCTTCAAGAGGCTCTCAACATTTGCATTATCCTCTGTCGCTCTCGTCTGAGCAACACGATGTGGAGGACACCATCACGCCATCCATCAGCACGGTGGTACCTGGAGACGCCCACAGAGGAAACACCATGACACACGCAGGACAGAGCATGAGATGGACTCAGAGTGGGTATGCCATCAACTCACGGTCACAGAGCTAGCGAGTGGTTAAGCTTTGGTATACACCCAGGTAGCTCAAGGGTCACATTTTTCTATTCCACCACACTAGTGAAAGTTTAGGGAGAGAAAACAGACGGACAAGAAAGTGGACCTTATGAAGGAAAAAGGACATAATATTGTACTCTGAACTTCCTCTGTAAAATCAGTATGTAATACGCTGAGAGAGGACTATCACTACATAGGCTAGGGACCTTAAGGGGATAGTAAGGAACAACTATCTACAACCTGACGCCAATAAATGTGACCATCTGGACAACACAAACAAAATCCTTCAATGACACAGGTGACCAAAACTGACCCCAGAAGAAATCGACAACTCGAATAGTCCTCTATGAATGAAAGAAATTGAAGTGACTTGTGAAGTTCTAGAAAAGGCGCAACTTGAGTCAGGGGAGGGGACTAGTTAGCTGTACAGAGGCCCAGGGACATTTCAGGGGATGCAACCGCTCTGCATCTTATTGTGCTGATGATTACGTGCTGTATGCAATCATCAAAACTGACCAAACCACAGACTTAAAATGAGTGAATTTCATCCTATGTAAGTTATATCTTAAAACGGGGAAAACATAAAACCTGATTATTTGTTTCTATTCTGACCATCCACTCCAGGGCGAAAACAGAACAGATTCTTAGCAGCAGTAGTAACAGCCTGATAGCATGACGCTGGCTACGTGTCCTCAAGGCATTCTCTTGTGACATGCTCACTCAGGTCCTGCGAAGGACTTTCTTGCCATCAAAGGCAGCCTTCAAGGTTCTCATCTTGCTCAGGCCAGCTCCCCCGAAGCAGACTTCATATGGGTTTAGGGCAAAGCACTAGTTGGATGGAAACATGCGTCTGGCCATGATGTCATCAGTGAGGTTAGTTGTTTGCCTGGAAACCAGTGTCAAGAAGCACCTCAAAAAAGAACAGGGGATCTCAGCCATTTCTCTCTGCATTGTGGAAGCACGGTTCACACCTTAGCAGAGTTGGGACAGTGAGCTGGCATCTGGGATGCAGGTCTACTGCAAACGTCTGTACCGAAAGAGGTGGATTCTCACATGAATTTGCAATGGATATGATTTCTAAGCCCCAGATAGGGTTCCACCAGTGGTTTTTGAAGATTTCAAAACCTATTTAACTGTAATTGAGGAACTGCCACCTGCCAACCAGAAGACATTCATCTACATTGTAGTGACATACTAAAGGACAAATATCAACAGAAGAATGGAATAGAATTCCATAAATGTATTCCAAGCAATGGACATGTTAAATTACAATTAGAAACTTGTGGACTGAAATCAAAATTTGGCAGTACCAATGCATGTGAAAAGACATTTTCAAAGAGAAAATCTCGAGGTTCCTGGGTGGCTCAGGCTTCAGCTCAGGTCATGCGGAATCAGCCCCGCATCGGGCTCCCTGCTCAGTGGGAGAGTCTGCTTCTCCTCCCTCTGCCCCTCCCTCCCCCTTGCTTGTGTTCTCTCTCTCAAATAAATAAAATCTTATAAAAATTTTTTAAAAAAGAGAAAATCTCATTGCCCATCAATCAGCATTAAGGGGTGAACACTTGCCATGGATGTTGATCATGGGGAATGCTAACTCTGAAGCCCAATTAAGTGAATGTTCTACCCACCAAATAAAGAATTCTGCCGTTCTTGTTACATATTTCTATTGAGAATTTTCTCAATATCTCTTTCACAACATCCCTAATTTTGTCCCTTGGTCCACAAAGCTTAAAAAATGCACTGTATGGCCCTTTCCAAAATGTTTTGACCCTTGACCTAGATTAAAACAGGAGTTACACTCTAGAAACCTCATTGCGACTTTCTTAGTGAATGCTCTTGCTCAAGGCCCCAGTACCTAGATTGCAGGCAGCATCTTTGGTTTGGGGTCCACCTGGTCTGCAAGATGGGGTCTATGCATCTCAGTCCTCAGTTACACAATAGGACAGAGAGTCACAGTGATCTGCTCCAGGGTGTGCCCTGGGGGAGCCTGGAAAAGACATGCCTAGAGGACCTGGGACAAAATTCACTTCTCTCTGGTCTCATATGAACGTCAGAAGCACAGCAAGGACTGGAAACAGGGCTTTAGAAAGGTTGATGCAGATCTCTTCTGTTCCTCTCTTATCTCTACCCTTGAAGGGACAGCAATGCCCCTGACGTCCATAGGCCTGGCCATAAAATCAGAGGTCGGGAGAACGAGCTGGCTCAGGCAATGCCACCTATGCCTTCAGACCTTGAGGGGGGAGCTAACATCTCCTCGCCCAGCCTCCCCTTCCCCACAGGCTCAGTGCACCGACATGAACCAAGCACTCCTGGCTCTGGGGTCTTCAGCATGCTAGATGGCCGGATGCAACGCACCTCCCAGAGGGGAGCACTCTGCTCCCTCTTGCTATTTTGGAGATTGTTTTTCTCCTTTTAGGTTATACCCTTCGGCTTTACTTCTTTTCCCTGGAAGTCCATGCAACAGTTGTTGGAAAGGGTTTCCTTTGAACTGGGCCAATTAGGAACCAAAATGGGGCAGGGGGGCTTCTGGGCATGACTTTTATCTGAGCCTTCATCTCGACGCTAGAGGGACAAGGGCAACCCGAGGATTGCAGTGGACCCCAGGCTGCTTATCATGGTGAAGGATTTACTTCAAGACGTGACGCCAGGCTCCGTGAGGAAGGTAGACGTGGCTGCTGGACCCACACAGCACTTGCCCCGCCCCGGTTATCGGGGGCCCAGGCCATCTCAGTTCAAAAACCTTTCTCAAGTAGTGTCTCATCTGCACTGACAAGCACCCTTCCACATAGGAACTGTCGGAAACTGGTATTACCCCTCTTTGAGAAAACGTATGAAGTCGGAAGTTGAAAATCCCTTAATGTGGAAATCATCTGTAAGATAAACCGTGAAGAGCTTGCACTTAAAAGTACCTTATTTAGGTAATGTGTTATATAAATCTATGCTCTGTTTCGATAATTAGCTAAAGAACATAAAACTGTCAGATCCCAGGGAGCTACAAAGAGCTACAAAGAGATTCTGTTTTCTACCTCATCAGATGGAGTGTGGGATTGAATTTGACACTTTGTTTTCTATCATGTTACAATATACCATTTTTTCCCCTTCTGCTCCATGTAAAGAAACAGTACTTACTTTTTCATCAAGTTGTTATTACCCATGGAAACTTGCACATCTCTGTGGTTGTGAGTCAACCAGGACAGCAGGACACGTTTGATGAGGGGTTGAACTGGGAGCTTTCAGAACCTGAATCTCTGTGGACCTTCAATGGCCGGGCAGCATGCTGTCTGTCTCCTGCGTGGGTGAGTTTACAAGCTTGGGGAGAGTGGAAGTGTTTCTCACAGTTCCTGATGCAAAGTGTCTAGTAATTCCTAGTCTTACACAAAATGCCTTTTTTTTTTTTTTAAACACTTCACAACTGTTACTATTAACCTATGTAACAAATCAGGACCTGGAGGCTCAGAGGAGCCTGGTGGTAGAGACTCATAAGTGGCAGTTCCAAGGCCATGTCCCCTTCCCACATGTTCTCCCAACAAACTGGAATAATAACATGCAGTTATTTTGCAATGAGAAACTATGTATTCATTCAACAAATGATTTGACTCTCCAAAGCAATCAGACATTGTGTCCCAGGTACAATGAAACATCCAATTTGGTGATTTGCCAGCAAATCTAACAGATTTAATCATTTTTAAATGTTTAAAACTGAAAGTGGTTGTTATAATTTTAATAACTATATTACTTTTTCTCAACAATTTGACATCTTTGAAATCTACAGATCAGTTCCTGTTACTTCTTTTTCCCTTCTGAACTGCTCTTTTGCAACAAAAGCACAGATTCCTATAAAGCCACACACTTAGATAAACTCTGTGTGCTTTTAAGGCAAGGTTGCGAATGCAATGAATATTTCACTACCTGTCATTCTACTTTTGAATAAAAGTTTGTTTGTTTTTTTCAAATTATTTGAATCCACAGGCAAGGGCCAAGGGTTCAGTGTATCCTTCAGCTTCTCCGTTCCCTGACGTGTTTTAATATTAAACATGCCATATGGCACATTTAAAAGTGAGGCAAGGGCCAGGTTCTCCCCACAGGGCCACCAGGAGAAAAGATGAATCCAGGCAGGTATGATTCTTTGAGGATCACCATCGGGGTAACAACAGAATCGAGATCCTGCAAGCTCAGGGAACTGGCTGAGCACCAACCTTGGGGAGGGTGTTAGGAAGAGGAGACCTTGTGGGCATGTGAAAGTCTGCATTCAGCACTCTCCCTCTGCTTCACGGTAAAGGTAGTCCCTGGGGCCTTGGTGGCAATTGGCGCCATGTGCTCAAGTGGGACTTCATAACAGTTGTTAAATGGACAAGTGAACAAATAAGCCCAGAGACTCATTCGCTAACTCACCGAGTGGCAAGAGAAAATTCATGAGCAAAGGCAGCCTGAGCTCACTGAATACTGAAAAAAATCTGCTTGGCAGGAGAGGAAGCAGCAGAACAGGAGGTCCGACTGCAGTTTAGGGGCCCATCAGGAGGGCCTGTGACACATGCAGAGCCGCTCCGCACTGATGTGGGGGACCACAGGAAGCCACTGCCCACGGCTAGTGTGCACTCGTCTGCGGGGGGGCAGACGCTGCTCGATGCACAGCAAAACCAAGGATGGCGTGAGAAGACACCCCCTGAGCCCTCCAGAACTCAGAAGCCCTGTGATCAGCATGAGACACCTCAGTGCAGACAGGATTCAGGCAAACACTGTAACCATCAAGGGCTGTGGGAAGACTTTGTTGTTTGTCATGGCTTGCAAACGTCCCTACAAATGTCCTTCGCCACCCAAGGGGGAGCCGCCCAGGGCCCTGGGATATTCTTTCCCATAGCTATCCCCTCTTCCTGGCCAGGACGGCCTTCCCTTCTTTCTCTAACTCTTCTTCCGAAAAGATCCTATAGATTTTTCTGTCCTGCGTTCCTGCACTCCTTAAGGGAGTATCTTTTTTTATTTTTTAAAGATTTTTATTTATTTACTTCAAAGAGACAGAACGTAGCGGGGAGGGGCAGAGGGAGAGAGAGAAACTCAAGCGGACTCTGAGCTGAGCACAGAGCCTGATGCAGGGCTCAGCCCCACAACCCTGAGGATCACGACCTGAGCTGAAACCAAAAGTTAGATGCTTAACTGACTGTGCCACCCAGGCTCACTGTGAGTGTCTTGTCCCTATATCCCCAGTAATGAGTACAGGACCAGTTATGTAAATTAATCTTCAGAAATGTGTGCAGAATGAACACATAAAGACACAGCTTCTCCCTCTTCTGTAAGCAAACACCACCTTCCCATTGACTGTGGGAAGCCCCCCCCCCCCCGACCTGACTTTGGTCCTCACCACTACTTCAGGCAGCCAGAACTCCCCTAGGGCAGGGCCCTGCCTCACTCCCAGGTAACCTGGAAGCTCAGCAAAGAGCCCCTGCAGACATGTCCTGGTTCTACAAGGCACCACGTCAGCATCTCCCTAGCATGTCCCCTGGTGTGAGTCTGTCCCGCCACCAACCTGACTCAGGCTTGTACTAACATAGTCCCCCATCTCCCTCAGTCCTGTGTCATCTGCAGGACCCTCGATAAATGGTAGGGCTGCATAAATATTCACTGGGTTGGCTGGATGGTTTACAGCAAGTGCTACATGCTGTTTGAGCTTCTGTTCCCTTACAAGTGCTCAGTGACTGTTTAATAAATTAGCTATTTGGGTAGGATGGAAAATGTTTATCTTTTCTATTTGGAAAACGTAAATGTCCCCAAACCACACAGGCAATATGTGCTGTCACATGTACAACTTGAAACAGAATAGCCCAGCAGGTTGAAAAGCTACACCTGACCTAGCAAATCCCCTGGAGTACGTTTCTAAAGCCACTGCTCTTGGAATCAGGGTAAGTCCCAACCACCCCTTGTCCAATAACCTCGCGTAAAACCTGAATTCTGTGTCTCAGTGGCCTCCCCAAAATGAAGGGTCAAGTTCTGGCACTCCACAGGTGACTCTGGCCCGGCGGGATACAATGAAACAGAATATTTTAAGTTAGAAGGCTCCGCTCAGGCTTTCAAAACTCTGCAAATTGTTCCCTTTCCACATTTCCAATGCCCCGTCTTCACAAGGTGCTTACTAGCACTTGAGACTGGCAGCAGGGCGCGTGAACAACACGCAGGGTACATACGTGGCTGCGCCGTCTGCACAATATGAAATGGTCTTATTAATCGCCTGTTGAGCATTTGGATTTGCCAGCGCTGTGCAAGCATTTTATGGAGTTGCCTTTATTTTTTTTTTTTAAGATTTTATTTATTTGTCAGAGAGAGAGAGAGCACGCACAAAGCAGGGAGAACAGCAGAGGGAGAAGTAGGCTGCCTGCTGAGCAAGGAGGCTGAGGCGGGACTCGATCCCGGGACTCTGGGATCATGACCTGAGCCAAAAGCAGACGTTTAACCAACTGAGCCACCCAGGAACCCCTGGATTTGTCTTTATTTAAATGCATGCTAAACCCACGGGCTGGCGCCATCACTGTGCCCATTGCACTGACGGGGAAATGTGCTGCAGAGCAGCTTAGTAACTTATCCCATGTCCCTAGTATGTGGCTGGGATGACACCTAGCAGTCTGACTCCAGAGTTCACTTTTGGCCATTAGAGAAACAGAGAGACACAGGTTCTAGCACATTTATGGAGAAATGTACATGGACATGACAACTCTACTGACATTCAGATTGCAGTAAGGCTTGAACACATTACAAAAAACAACAACAAAACCCTAGCAGCCTGACAGTAATTTTGCTCACTGGAATAATCTTAAAGAGTCAGGAATACAGGACTTGGAAAACCTTTGTTGAACGTTTGTGCCTGTTTAAAGTGCCTGCATACCATAGCTGATTCTGTATTTTATTTTATAAGATTTTATTTTAGAAAGAGAGAAAGAGCACAAGGAGCAGAGGGGAAGGAAGAGAGAGCGGGAAAGAATCTGAAGCAGACTCTGCACTGAGCAGGGAGCCCTACGCAAGGCTCAATCTCACAACCCAAGATCATGACCTGAGCCGAAACCAAGAGTCAGACACTTAACCGAGCCACCCAGGTGCCCCTGATTCTGTATTTCCAGTATCCCCAGTGCTCGAGTAGACTTTTGCCCCTCATGCTAACCCTTTCACTACTTGTCCTGGGTTATTTGCTTCTCATGGCCCAGTTCAAGTTTCATTCCA
>NC_138375.1:4367422-4397573 GCF_054177405.1 Leptonychotes weddellii | reverse complement strand
GTATCCCCAGTGCTCGAGTAGACTTTTGCCCCTCATGCTAACCCTTTCACTACTTGTCCTGGGTTATTTGCTTCTCATGGCCCAGTTCAAGTTTCATTCCAGTGAAGGCAGTGCCATGTATCTTGTAAAATGCCTGGGATACTCAAGCACAAACCATAGAGGCACCAAGCCCTGGGTTAATTTATAAACATAAAAATCATTAAACTGTTAATAGTTCCACATTTCAGATTATCAACTTTGAGGCATTGAGAGTTCTCACAACACAATGATTTTAAATGATCGCTATAAAAAGGTGAATTTAACCCACACTTTCTGACAACTTTTGAGATTTTGGTTATTCACGTGTATGATATTTTCTCTCCTTTCTGGATGCCCTTTAGTGGTCACAAACCAAGATCACGTTTTTTCATTAATCCTGGGTTATAGATTTGCTTGCTTTTCTTTCTTCCATCGGTCATATGGGTTTTCAGTGGCCATATCACAGATTTGTTATAGTCAAATTTTAAAAGCTTGCACGTTCTGATACAGGGAAAGGACTCAGGTGGTTAGTGATTGCATGCCCACTGTACTGAAGTCATTAAAAAAGGAAAATGATTTTCTAGCTGCTGGACCTATGACATTGCTGAGTGAGCTAGCCTTCACATCCACGAGCTTCTTCCCCTCTCCTAGTAGCTAAGTTATACACTTAACCAGTACCTTGGTTTGGAGATTTGACTGATGGTACTGTTGTTTGAAGCAGGGGCCATCTGATACTTTTCAAAAGAAGTGGGTTTAAGGTTGCCTTTGTGCACATTTCTAATTGCCTTGCATGTTGGCTGCTTCATATAATTACCAGAAAACCTTTGTTCCTTAAACCTTGTGTTTAGAAATGCAGCTTTTCAGATGAGGAAGTCTGACAGGTCAGTAGGAGGAGCTGAAAAGCATGCATCCTGTAGGAAAGAGGTGCCTATGGATGGGTCATTGTGGGCATTTTCTTCTGCAGGTTCCAACAGATACATGAGAATTACGCTTGCTATTATTATTGTTCTCTGCAAACTGCAGTTCAACTTTTGTTAGCCCTTATAATATTTAACAGGTGCTTTTCCATCTTGATTGTTGAACAGCCGCAAGGGGTCCATGAATATGCAATTCTCCAACATCTGAGAATAGGCAGTTCTCCAACATCTGTGGGTTCGTTGCTTGAAGAAGGAACAGGAATCACTCTCTCATAATTACTGGTGATTCTCTTCACATTACTCTTTGCTGAAATCTTCTGAGAACACCAGCTGAAGGGTGTGAACAACATACTGTGTGATTTGGGTTCCTAACACTCAGCTTTTCTATTATCAGTGACAGTTGAATAACAAGTTCTATTGTACAAGCAAATTTGCTGGTCAGTTGTGGGCTACCCATAAGTCTCTTGGTAAGCAAGCAAAGCAGAAACTTACCAAAATTTTGGGTGGTTTTCTATGTTGTTCAAAAAATAGAAATAAATTGTATAATATTTTAAGCTTTTGGTACATAGTGGAATTAAATTTAGGAAAGTGTTTTTGGGAACCATGTTTCTAGAAGGGCTATTAAGTGTGGGACTCATAGTTGGGGCAGGTTTCTTTCTTTTCCTTTTTGTGGACTCAGAACTCTAAGGCATTATCCCAAAGCATTCTTATAAAAGCCTCGTTTTGACAATTGGTTTTTGAGAGTATACCTTATTGTCATTCTGTTTATGTTCTTTTTAACGTGGATTGAATATGACTTGTCATAAATGTATATTTTAATAGAGATTTTTTTCCTGTAAGAATTTTTGGGCATAAAGATGACAGTGATGCTTTTAATTCATCCTCAGAAGACATGACAAGTTTCCAAGTAGGACTTTATAAAGACTCAGGAGCTACATTTGAATTATGTAACTAAAAATTAAATTTAGTTCTTTAAGATATCTTATCTTATTTGATGTTAAAAGCTACAAAGATTTTAGTAAACATTTGTTGGTCCAAAAAAAAAATGGTTCCTAAAACTGTATAAGATGCATACTTTTTCATTTTAACGGTCAGTTTTTGTATTTAATGATTTTGAAGTTCTTAAGTATTCTTTTCAAAAGATTAATAGCTTTTACAATCTTAATTACTTGCCATGGAATTTTCATCCTAGTAAAATTACATTTTTTAAATGGAAATTCAATCTGAAAGGTACATAAGGAAATATTTGCTCAGATTTTATCTGCTTTATTTTTATTTGAAAATGAAAATTCAGCTATTGATGATTAATAGCTAGATTGAACAGTTCATGGTTGATTGAATGCATGTGACATTCAACTTCATGATGTTTTGGTGATCTGGCAAGGTGATAACTTGCATGATTCACTGTAATTGATCACACACAGTTCAGGGTTGCAAGAAATTTCATAAAAGTCATTGCATTACAGTTCAGGGTTGTAAGAAATTTCGTTAAAGTAGGTGTCTGGCTCCCCAGTCTTGCAAAGGTTGCACTGAAACAGCAGATTTTGCCAAATACTGCAGGTGAAGGCAAATCTGAGTGTATTCCTACCATTTCACCTCTAAGGAGGCCAAAGGGAATATTTAAAACTAAATTCTTTTTTAATGGCCTGATAAGTATGGTTGTGTTTTGGTTTTAGATTTTTGAAGCAGGTTAAATATTGAAGGTTCCAGACATAGGGAATAGAGACAAAGTGCTGGGATAGCGGGAGGGTGGCCATGAACAGATTCAGCCAGTTTCATCTTCATTATTTGGTAGAAAGTACTTCCCAGATATATCTCATAATAGCATGATAGTCGAGTAGTGTCTTAAAATTTCAAGGCCTGAGTTTGTTTCAGCTAATCATTCTGTTTCAAAGCAGTCAAATACATTGTTTTGCAAGTGTTCTGGTTTCAATTTCATGGCTGTCACCTTAGCTACAATGTGACGCTTGGAAATACTGAGTAATAAGTACTAAAACTGCAGTGAGACTTATCACTGAGTACCAAGTAGTGCATAGCTTGGCGCTGGGTTGGGGGAGTGGCCTGGGTCATAGCAGTGGGCCAGCTGGAGCCTTGGGGCCCAGTGATCTGTGTGAGCCACATTTAAAGGGACCTGTTCCTAATTGGTGATGTCATCATTCTAGAAAGTTTAAATACAGAAATGGCAGGAGATGCTTCTTCATTCTTCGGTCTATACAAGTAACAGCCTAGGAGTGCAAGTCAATGCAGCAGTGATCCCCAGGGTTTTTTGGTGTGTAAAGTATTTCAATACATTATTGGGCTGTTTTGTTTTAGACGTGAAAGATATCATTAAAAAGATTACAATTAAATATCAAACATTTTGATAGTTCTTCAACTGTGTGATCTGCATTTCTTTAATTTGTTATATCTTTTTTTCTTTAAGATTTATTTGAGAGAGAGAGAATGTGGGGAGGGGTGGAGGGAGAGGGAGAATCTCAAGCAGACTTCCCTCTGAGCGCAGAGCCCAACTTGGGGCTTGATCCCAGGACCCTGAGATCATGACCTGAGCCGAAATCACGAGTCAGATGGTTAACTGACTTTTTTTCTAATAGCCTCTGTACCATTGTTAGCATACATGGTGAAGAGCAGAGGAGTCTCCATTTTCTCATCTGTTCTTGAACATTCATCATTGCAATTTTATGGTAATGTCGTATATATATCTCTTCAAGCCACCCGGCTCTCCTGTTTCTGCCTGGTTTATGATATAGTTAGACATCCTGCAGTCTTGGCCGACTGTACGAAGAGGATCGTGGATGTGAGGAAGTAGAGCAAAATTGGGTGTCTAGTTAGTATATGATCTGTAAAAGCAGAAAGTTGTTAAGAGAGCACTTTAATATATATAATCCGTGGATGCTTTATTTTCTTTTTGGTCAGGTATCCTGAAGAACTTGCCTGGCACACAAATTTAAGTCGAAAAATCTTGAGAAAGTCTCCACAATTGGAAAAGTTTCACCAGTTTCTGGTTAGCGAAACCGAATCTGTGAGTAGATTTCTTTAGATTTGTTGGTTCCCTTGAAGCTTGAAATGTGCATGAGTATCTTGGTTATATTTTGTCCACACGTGTCACCGGGAGCGACGAGGTAGATACGGCGTATGGAAAAGTGTGCTTGTCATCTTTAATTTCTGAGGACTCCTAAAGCTGCTCTCGTCTTTTTTTTAAAAAATTTTTTATTGTTATGTTAATCACCATACGTTACCTCATTAGTTTTTGATGTAGTGTTCCATGATTCATTGTTTGTGCATAACACCCAGTGCTCCATGCAGAACGTGCTCTCCCCAATACCCATCACCAGGCTAACCCATCCTCCCACCCCCTCCCCTCTAGAACCTTCAGTTTGTTTCTCACAGTCCATAGTCTCTCATGGTTCGTCTCCCCCTCCGATTATCCCCCCTTCTTTCTTCCCCTCCTGCTGTCGTCGTCTTCTTTTTTAAAACGTGTAATGTATTATTTGTTTCAGAGATACAGGTCTGTGATTCAACAGTCTTGCATAATTCACAGTGCTCACCATAGCACATACCCTCCCCAGTGTCTGTCACCCAGCCACCCCATCCCTCCCACCCCCCCACTCCAGCAACCCTCAGTTTGTTTCCTGGGATTAAGAATTCCTCATATCAGTGAGGTCATATGATACATGTCTTTCTCTGATTGACTTATTTTGCTCAGCATAATACCCTCCAGTTCCATCCACATCGTTGCAAATGGCAAGCTCTCATTCCTTTTGATGACTGCATAATATTCCATTGTATATATAGACCACGTCTTCTTTATCCATTTATCTGTCTATGGACATCTTGGCTCTTTCCACAGTTTGGCTATTGTGGACATTGTTGCTATAAACATCGGGGTGCACGTACCCCTTCAGATCCCTACATTTGTATCTTTGGGGTAAATACCCAGTAGTGCAATTGTACAGCTGCTCTCTTCTTTGGCCCGTCAAGTTGTGGAACTCGGGGAGGGTCTCAGCCACAGTTGTCCCCCTGATGTATCGTTTCCTTGCTCCTCCTGGGTCTGGCCAGCCATGGCGCTGGGCCAAGCAGCGCACTGCGCAGGGAGGCATCGCTCGGGAGAGGGGCCACTCCATCTGCTCCCACTTTGTTGTGTCTGTTCTTTCCGGGCTCCTGTCTCTGCTCCACCTTTGCCACAAAAAACCAACAAAATTTGACTTTGACAACTTTGGTTCTCCCACGACACCTTGTTTTCACCTTCTTTGCAATCCTGAATTCTTTGGTTCGGTTCGGTCCCTGAACTTCTCAGCTTTAGCCTCACAACTGCTCTCTCAGAGTAGCCGTTCCCTCCTGCCTTATGCAGTTAAACCAGGTACCTGCGTGTTTCGCTGTTGAACTTTTTGGTGTTTTGGAATTGTCACTCTGTCATTTAAAATCCGAGTTCCCCCTTCCTGTTCTCTAGTCTCCTTTTTCTAGCCAAGAAAACCTTTGTGTTTGCCTAGATGGTGTTCATTTCTTTTCATCCTGAGCTCCTGGGCGGGCTTGTAGGCTCCCTGTGGTTCCCACACATCTCCCTTTGAGGCCCTTGGCCCTGCCCCGTTCTCTCCGGCCGTGGTGGCGCTCTGTCCATTTAGGTGACCTGGTAAACTGGCCTCCTGCTTACCGGGGCTTTCCACCCTCTCCCCCAATCCCATAAGGGAGAAACAAAGCTAGGTGCTGCCCCATTCCTGATTCTGTCCTTGGGTCAGTACAAGAAGGGTTCTCTGGCTGCACTTTCCATCCAGATGTAAGGTCAGGTGAAGGTAAACTAAGAGAACAGTTCAGGTTTGAATTTCAGCAGAGCAGAGGGTTTGTGGTGAGCGAGTTCCACGTTGTTGGGCAGACTGGAGAGCCGCGTTTAGGTGGAGGAGATGGGAGGTGAGTGTCGGTAGCCTGGATTGCAGGGAACCGGTACAGGTTTTTGATCAGGCGTCGGTAGGGGGAGATGCTCTTGGGGGTATTCAGAGCCCCTTCAGAACATGCGTGGAAAGGAAGTGACTGACGGCTGGCTTGTCTAGTCAGGGACCCTGTCCCCGTACGGCTCAGATGCTTTGATAGAAAACCTGGATGAACGCAGGAGGCAGGCTTACCAGGATCGTACGTTTAACCTGGAGCCTGGAATCAGTGTGCCTGGTGAGTCGATGGAGATTCGGATAGTCTCCACAGACTCCTTGCTGGCCAGAAACCCACGAGGTGAACATCCGCAGGTTCGGCTGTGGGTCTGTGTCTGGTTTGGACAGACGCACAGGTGTGAGGTGAGCGGCGGCTGCCCGGATGGCTGTTGAGGTTCAGAAGAGCCAGGTTGTCATGGGGCAGAGGTCTCCTGGCAGCGGACGGCCTCTTGCTTTTTAAACGATGATTTCTGAGGCATTCAGTCTTACGGCGGGTGAACTAGATCAGTGATAGAGGCCAGTGCTGGAGCCCGTCAAGAACGTGTCTGAACAGACGTGTGTGTTAACAGACGCCCTGCCCACCGGCCAAGACCTAGAGGGCTGGTGGCTGAGTGGGGATGGTGGAACGTGGGAGCGCTGGCTGGGCTCTTCAACTTCTTGAGGGGCAGTTCTCGGGAGGACAAGGCAGACGTGGGCTCTTCCTACAAACAGGTAGGACTGATACAGAAGTTGCAGTTTTAGCTGAGAGGGACAAGTTGCTGCGAGTGGCTCTCTGTCCTGTGCTCGGGGGCTCGAGCACAGACCGCTCCCTGCTGCCGAGGGTATGGCGGTGCCCTCGTCCACGTCTGAGCTGCTCATCCAGCTTCCGCTCTTTCTCAAGAGGGCGAGCTGGCAGCATAAGCTTAAACTTCCCTTTCTTTTGTAAAATCCAGGATTATACCTGCATTTCTAATATTCTAACAGTAAGTTCTGCCATTTGTGGTTATTCTTCCTTAGCCTTTTAGGTAGCAGCCGTTTACCCACTAGGATAAAAGCCTGTACTGTTTACGTAATGTTCTGTGTGATAGTATTAACTGTTTTATTGCACGTATGAGGATCACGTGGTCTTTTTCTGTTGCATATGAAATAATGCCTAATACTGAAAATTTCTGCCTTTTTAAATATTGTTCCTGATTTTTTAAAATTTTACTTTCTAAGGGAAATATCAGTCGTCAAGAAGCCGTGAGCATGATCCCACCACTGTTACTCAATGCTCACCCTCACCATAAGGTACTGTATATTAAACAGAAAGTGGCTTTGTTTGTTGACACCTTTTTTTCTTAATATAATTCTTGGGTTTGCTTTTTTTTTTTATGCTTTTGATGGAGAATGCTGTGTTTTATTTTAGGTTCTTTTTTGCATTTTTGTCTTATTTAAATTTTACAACCCATGACTGTGTTTCTACTCTTTTAAAGTTTGCTCACTAATGTGTTTACTGCACAGATTATCGTCATCGGTCTTGACTGACTCAGTCAGATTGAAAATCGTGATGAACACGTCCTGAGAACTTGTTACATGCCAAGCATTGCTTTGTGCTCTTCTCATACATTAATTCATTTGGTTATCCACACATCCCCGTGAGGGTAGATGCTGTCCCTGTCCCTGTTTTTCCACATGAGGGAAAGGAGGCAAAGAAAAATAGAAGCAACTAGCTCAGGGTTTGGGGGCCAGCAAGTGGCTGGGCTATTTGAGGCCTGGGAGTTCTGTCCCTTACAGTGCTGCTTGCAGTTACTGTCCTTGCTCGTCCTCCCCTGAATTGAGTGCCTCCCCTGGTCTGTAGGGTCGTTCTGTTCTTGTGGAGAGAGTATCTTTCTCCTGAGATCCCTGGATGTTAAATATATCACGTTGTAGATTCCTTCTGTAAAGAAATGTATTTAAGTCTTAGAAATCAAAATATTAGGATGACTCATAAAATTGTTTTAAATTAAGTGTCGAATGTTTGAATTCTTAAAATAAAACCTCAAACATTTCTTGCTTTTTAATAGATCTTAGATATGTGTGCAGCGCCTGGATCAAAGACCACACAGTTAATTGAAATGTTACATGCTGACATGAATGTCCCTTTCCCAGGTATGCATTAGACTGCTCTGTGGAGGGTCGGAATGCCACTTGGCTGGGTGTAGATGAGGAAGAGATGGTAACACTGCTTGTGGGTTGGGTCTTTAAGTCTTCTGTGACAAGCAGATGGGTTTCTGTCCCTGAAAGTAGAACTGGACATTTCGCGTGCCACTGTGACTGGTTCCCAAACCAACGTGTTTGTACATCGGGGTGGGAGGGTGGCTTCATTCTAGAATTACGTGTGTCTTCTGTGAAAGTAAATGGTGTTTCTATATTAAGCCATAGTAGGTCGATTTCAGTTTGGATCTTCAGTAGTATCACTGTCATGTTGGGTTTTTGTGTTGGTCGGTTTTGTGGTGTCTCACTGCCCATGGGAGTGGCAGTAGAGTGTCGTGAAGAGCTGCTGTCAGGCCCGCCAGCTTCACATCCCCGTGCGGTAGGCGACAGTGCTGGACGTTGCATCCTGGACCTGGGGGTGTTCCGAGCTTGCAGAGGACTCAGACCATGGCTGTGATCCGCTGTCGCTGGTGCTCCTTTCTGGGGGTTCTCTGAAGACACCTGTCTGTGGTGGTGTTACTCTTCAAATGTTTTATCTGCTTCTATTTCCCTTTCTTTTGTTCAAGCCACCTGCTCTCCTTCTGTTCTAATGGGCATGCTTGTTTAGCTTTGTTTGTTCTAAGTGGTTTTTTTCTGACAAATAACTTTGTTTAAAAGGCTTCTTTATTCTTTTGTTTTTAATTATTTTTTCCAAATTAGTGGTAAAGAGCCTCTTTATTATCAGTGTTTTGCATTTCATATTTTCTTAAGAGCGATCTTGACTATAAAATGTTTTTAGGCGTATGTGCCTTTTTGCCGGTGGTGGAACCAGAAATGAGAAGAGGCTGCACCCGGGTTTTAGCCAGGGGGTCAGACCAGAATCGCCCAGGCAGCCTTCAGGAGGAGCCTGGGCCCCACCCCAGAAACCTCATTCACGGGGTCGAGAATGGAGGCCCAGCATACATGTGCAGTATTTTAAACACTTGTCAGGGGATTCTGTTGTCTCCTACCCCTTTCTCTCTCCGCTCTCTTTGTTTTAATTGTTACTAAAAGTAATAGAAAAGATGTTTCTGGCATAATAATTGTTACAAAGTGAGTAATTGTTGAATAGTTGAAAAAATAGATCTTGCAGTTTTAGAATTTTATGTGATCATAAAAATCTATGCTGAGCCATCTTTTTGGACTACTTAGCTTATTCTGGCAAATCTTATGCTTGGGTCTTAAAGTTTGGTGGATTGCTGGTTCTTGAAGTCTGCCAACCAGGAGCATATGTATTTCAGAAAATTATTCTACTTATGTTGCATTTCACCTGACGCTATAACTTTATGTTCTCAGAGGGGTTCGTCATCGCGAATGATGTGGACAACAAGCGTTGCTATCTGCTCGTTCATCAGGCCAAAAGGCTGAGCAGCCCCTGCATCATGGTGGTCAACCACGATGCGTCCAGCATACCTAGACTCAAAATAGATGTGAATGGGAGGAAAGAGATTCTCTTCTACGATCGCATCTTATGTGACGTCCCTTGCAGGTATTTATGTTATTAAGAAACCAAAAAGCCTAAAATCCACTAAGGAAATCAAATTAAATATAGACTGATGTGAATTTGCACACAAATACACACAGAGTTGTACACGTTCTCGTGGCAGCTGGTATGAAGACACAGACCCTGTGACCCTAAATTAGATGACAGACACTCAGAATTTCAGTGCCACCCAGCACAGCAGAACGAGGGTACGGAAGGAAGAGACACAAGATGGAACGGTTCTGTAGTCCTCACAGGGGCAGAGGAGATCCCTGAGGGGGTAGTAGCATCATAAGCTCTGTTGTCAATCCAGGAAATGATCGTTAGGAATGATGGTTCCTCCCTTTCCTGATTCTGCCTCATTCTGGAGGGATACGGAATCACACTGGGTTTTCTTGACAAGTCTTCTGTTACTCAGCACGCTGCGATTTAGGAGTTCAGACCTTTGAGAAACTCACTGTGCCTGTATTTGTACACATATATTTCTTCAAATTTTATGTGTAAGTATTAGATTGTTAGCGTTTACCTGTAAGAGAATTTTATGGATAATTTTATGAGTCGGGCTATATCCAGTGGGCTGTCCCACACAGAGCAGGGGAAGGGCAGCTGCATGGGTGAGTTTTTATGGAATAACTGAGTTTTTCCAGAAAGAAAAGGAGAAAACTAAAGATCTGTCTTAAGTTCCCAGAGGCAGTGACGTAGGCCATGGTCACCTTGTGAGCACACGAATTTGTCGAGCTGGGAGTGCAGAAATCACCACAGAACTCTGTTAGCATGGAATGTGGTGCTTCCATAAGACGCCCGCTACCACATTCCATCGCGTTTAAACCACAGCAGACTGCCTGCTTGTGACAACTCATTGTGAGAGCTGCAAGTCGGTAGTATGGATAGGATGGCACTTCAAAATTCTTGCAAGAACGCCTTGTGAAATAAAACTTAAAATGGGTCATGAGCCACAGCTGTCTGATTTTCCTTTAGCTCAGATGTTTTCCCATTCCTGTGCTCTTTTGACCAGAAACCTGTAACTCACTTCTTGTGTCATCTTGGAGAATGCAGGGACCCTCTGAGCACCACGTTGTAAGCTGAGGAAATCCTAAATATTATGGTAGAATTTTAAGCCACCACTGTACCAGCAAGTGGTGGTTTGAAAGCCATTATATCTGATAGGGCATTTTCATTCTCCTGTAGACCCTTCCCCTCAAGACAGTTAACTAGACCACCGAGGGAGATTAAACTCTACAGAAAGCCAGCTGATCCAGAAAAAAATGGATAGTTAAAGTCAGATGTGGACAGAAAGATAAATTGATCAAGTCTGTATTATAAAATTTACATGGAAATAATTTCCATTAAGTAGAAGTAGAAAATCAAAAATGTTTAACTGATGCATAGAAAAATCTTCATAAAGAAGTTAAATTGGCTTAATTGAATTTGCTGTGGAAAATCCCTTATGAGTATAAGTTTACCATTACTCACGTAAATCTGATTAAAATGCCACTATTGATTAACCGAGTTGTTAAGTAGCAGGATCCAAATGTCTTCACAGTTCTGTGTCTTAGGTCTGAAAATTAGTTTTGCTAGGATTTCTCTCAAATGGAAGCAAATTGATACATCTATAAGTCTTGAATGAGGTTATCTGTTCAATTCTGTTATTTCCTCATCTAATTGAAAATTAAAGTATAATTTAAAAGTTTTAATGTCATTAGTGTCCCTAGAGCAGAAATAGAAAGTTGATGGTAGTTTGTGAGAATTTAGATGGTGTTCTAATTGGTGTGTATAATAATAAAAATACCCATTTTGTAATTAGCTTGGATATGACATAATGGTTAAACTCTAATCCGTCTACCTGGTCAGAGTTTTTAAGTTCTTAAATATCTTCCTTTCTAGTGGAGATGGCACTATGAGAAAAAACATTGATGTCTGGAAGAAGTGGACGACCTTAAATAGCTTGCAGCTGCATGGGTGAGTCAGGCTGTATCCGGTGGGCTGTCCCACACAGAGCAGGGGAGGGCTATCGCTGCATTTGGGGACAGCATCTGGAGCTGGACTTGTTAATGGTCACTGTTGAGAGAGTTTGGGTCCGTATCAGAAGTAGTTATTTTCAGAATCTCTTCAGAGTAGTAAACTGAAGACTGTATGTATACATTTCAGGTACACATTTATCAAAAGTGCCTTTTATGACAATTTCCTGTAACATTTCAAGACCTGTTTCCCGTGAAATGACCACTTACCTTTTACTGTCTCACTCGTCTTCATTCTGTTTTCTGGTCTTTTGTGTTGAATTATTTTAACATTTTGATCTCAAATACTTACTGTCTTTAAAGACAATTTGGAAAATTCTTAAAAATAGAAGAAAGAGAAGATCTCGTAACTCAAAGATAACTTCTGTAATGTCTGGTGCGCTGTACTGTTTTTCTGTGCATACCAGTCTTGAGTGTATGGTCTTCAGGGCTATGGATTCTTTTTTTCATTTAACATTAGAATTCTGCATTCTTAATTATAGAATTGTGGGTAGTCTACAGTGTACTAATGAATATTCACTGTAAATAACTCCAGCAGGAGATTTTGTTTCTCTGTTAAATACTTTTTAACTGTTTTCTTGTGAAATAGATACTAGGATTAGAATGTACAAAGGGACATAAGTTGTTCATAGAAAGAAAAGTTAAATGTATGTACAGATATGGAGGCTTTTTAATGATGAGACTCACATAATATATTGACTTCAGTCACTAATCAGCTTTGTGCTTTGCTTTTCGGAAGGGCTAACAGAATAGTAAATGCATTGTTTATATAGAGAGATGCTTTTTTGATTGATATGAAACACCTCATGGGTTTACTGTAACTTTGTTTAGAATCTTAAAGAGTTCTTTTTGTGGGAATTGTTTATTTTGTGTTTTATTATAAGTCTGTCATAAAAACGTGTAATAAATATGTGGTATAATGGGTGCTGTGTGTGCTGCATGGATAGGTTTGGTCTCAGGGTGACCTAGTATCCAACCCTTAGCTTACAGCTGCGGATCGCAACACGCGGTGCTGAGCAGCTGGTGGAAGGCGGTAGGATGGTGTATTCTACGTGTTCACTAAACCCCGTTGAAGATGAAGCAGTCATAGCATCTTTGCTGGAAAAAAGTGAAGGTAAGTGTGCGGGACAAAAGATTGAAAATCTTTGTATGAGATTTTCAAAAACGTTGTTGATTGCCATAGTATATATTCACATAGACCTTTTCAGGCATTTGCTAGTATGATTAGCCTATAAACGCTGAAGCAAGCTACCCTTACTTACAAACATGCTTATGTAATGATTTTGTCATATTTAATGAATTATGACGATTACCTATTTGGTATCTCTTAAGTTTGAAAAATTATGCCAGTCCTTATCACAGTCGTTTTTTTGAAAAAATCTTAGTTGTGGAAAACACTTGTAAATGGAAGTTTACTGTCGTTTTAACTATTTTTAAATGTGTGTTTTGATAGTGTTAAGAACGCTCATGTTGTTCTGTAGCCAATCTCTAGAGCTCCTTATCTTGCAAAGCTGAAATTATGGACCCATTACACAACTCCCCATTTTCCCACCCCATCATCCTCTTTGCTGTCTCTGAGTTTGATCACTCTAGGGATCTCACGGGTGGAATCAGATCGTACTTGTCTTTTTGTGGACTGGCTTATTCCACTTAGCACACTGTCCTCAAGGTTCCTCCGTGTTGTAGCCGGTGTCTGGATCTCCTTCCTTCAGCCCTGAAGGCTCAGGATGCCCCACTGTGTGCATGCGCTACATTCTGTCTCCCCATCGTCTGTCCGGGGACACTTGAGGTGCTCGCTGTTTCAGTCCTTATGGCGGGTGCTGAGATGACATGGCTGCACACGTAGCTCTTTAGGATGCTGCTTTCAGGTTTTGGGGTGTATATTGTGTGGAATTGCTGGATGATACGATTCTGTTTCATTTTTGGGGCTCCCCCATGCTGTTTTCCACAGCAGCTGCACCGTTTTACATTCGCACCGACAGAGCACAAGGGTTCCCACTTCTCCACAGCCTTGCCGGCTCGGCTCTTGTTACTTTCTGCTTTCTTGATTGTAGCCATTCTAACGGGCGTGAGGTCTTAGCACACCGTTCTATACGAGAAACCGGACAGGTGGTATGAAATGTTTTTAAACGATAGTTTCCATAATGGTTTGATGTAAAATATCTCTTCTTAAAGTTTTTACCGGTATGGTAATTTTTCCCACCATAGTCTCCTTAAAGCCAATAATGAGGGATTTCAGACCAGGATTCCAGAATGGAATGTTTCCACATTTGCTACACACGTGTTGGAAGGAAGTTGGAACATACATACCGAGACAAGTACCCACAGCTGTCTCGGCTTCCAGTTACCTTGTTTGCAGTGGCTGACTGACCTGTAGTTTGCCCTCTAGTTGTTCTCGCCTTCGGAGTCCTTGAGATTGGAACTTAGCATGTTGTGATTTTGTTTGGCTCTGCTTAAGTCGGGCTGTGTAAGGCTGTGATTTCTGAATGGTGTTCTTTGTAGGGTCGTAGTCTCCACGTTTGTGGTGGGACTTCATTTCAAAGGCTTATGAAGAGAAGGACTGATGACATTGAGTGGTGACTGTAACCGCAGGTGTCCTTTGCTGCGTCATTTTTTCTTACTGGGCAGGCGGGGTTCCACTCTGGGTTTGCTGCGACAGCCATCTTTCTGCATGTGGTGGTTTCAGACCGCAGTGTAGTCTCCGTCTCCATTGTCTGTCAGGCGTCGTGTGTAGGCATGGCTTCATGGAAGAGTGGTTCTTTGCTGAGCCTTGCACTTGACAGTGACTGAGGATTTGGGAGGAGTGAAGTCCCCACCCGAAGGAGCTCAGACCTGGCTGCAGGCAGAGCGGCTGATAAGCATTCAGTCTGCACACACGACCATCGTCGGCTATCCTGACCCCCACGGTGGCAGGGGTCACTGTTGAGCCCTGCCTGGGCAGGGTGTGCGGGACAAAGCTAATTTCTGCAAACCTGCTCTGTTATTTAGTGTTTGCTTTTAGAAGTAAGAATATTCAGATAGAATAGTACAAGTCAGCACAGTGTTTTCGTCAGAGATTTCTTACGAGGACACCTCTGCCTTGAGGACTCTTTTGTTTTATTTTTATAATCGTCTGAGCGTTTCATAGCTTCTGTGGAGCTTTGTTGGATTTTCCTCTTCTGTGAGGCTGTGCAGTCTGTATCCGTGATGTGTGGCTGGAGGTATGTTTGAGAGGGTTCCCATCGTGGCCCCATCTTACAGCTTCTTACGAGCTTGTTACTGTGCACACCTGTTTTTAAAGCTGGGCTGTTGCCCTGCTGCACAAGTTTCGAAAACTAACTTGGGCCTGGAACAGAATGTTTACAAATTTTCACGGTTCACTTTAAATGTTACTTTTTGGTTCTGGGTTGTTTACTAGAGTAAAGGCATGAAGACCCACGTCCTCTAGCTGGCGTGTGTCTAGAAGCCAGAAGTGGGTCGAATGCTCGGAGTCCTAGCCTCGTGGTGTGATTGCAGGGGGCTGCCACGGGGCTCACGTCGGGCACTCCGTGGGACTCTGCACCTGCCGCGTGTCTCTGCAGCTTCGTTGGCAGTAACTCACGTGCCACCAGTGTCCCTCATTTCAAGGGTACGACTAGTGACCTTCAGTGGGTGTCTGTGCACAGCCATCCCCACCGGCCAGGCTTTGGCCGGTTCTGACCCCCCACGGAGTGCTCTGAGGGCCTGTGTGCGCTCCCTGCCTGTGCCGCCCCCGCCCCCGGAGCCGAGGCGCTGCTTTCCGTCCCCGTGGAATTGCTCTCCCTGGACATTTCGTAGAAATAAAACCACACGGAATGTGATCTTTCGCATCTGGTTTTTTTCACGGGGCATAATATGGAAAATTATTGTTATTATTATTATTATTTTTGTATGTAGGTGCTTTGGAGCTTGCTGATGTCTCTTCTGAGTTGCCAGGACTAAAGTGGATGCCTGGAATTACACACTGGAAGGTAATCTTTCTGGGAGGACTCTGGCTCCTAAGAGCAGGTACAACTTGCCAGGCTTGTCAGAGTCGTGAACGTTTTAAATTAAAGCAGCCACATTTGGGTAACGTCAGTAAATATTACTTTTGGTTGTGCAGTCAGCTTTGGTTTAGAGTTAATTTTCAAATTCTGTTGAATGACAAATGGTACAATTCTACAAATATTTTTCTCTGGCAATGGGGAAGTTTCCCTGCCTTTATCCTGCACTTAGAAATCAGCGTTGTGTATTCTCATCCCCGTAAGTGTAGCTCTGCTGTATTTTTATTACTGGCTGGGATTCAAGCTTCGTTTCCAATATGAAACCATTTACTTTTCAGTTTTAGACCAGAAACTACCTGAGGGTTGTTAAAAAACAAAACAAAACAAAATAAAAAAAACCTACATGGAAAGTGCTCTTTTACAAAATGATTGTTCTGTTTGATGGAATACAAGATCGTCTCATTTTTCTCTTCCCACTGAGTCTCAGCTTTGGAGAGCGATGAGAGTTGCCGTTTATCATGTTTGAGCGCATTTACATTAGCACCCTGCGATTTTCGTATTATTAGGTAGTGCTGTGATTTGGAGTCCTGCCGTCTCTCTCCTTTTGCAGGTAATGACGAAAGACGGACAGTGGTTTACGGAGTGGGAAGATGTTCCTCACAGCAGACATACCCAGATCCGGCCCACTATGTTCCCACCAAAGGACCCCGAGAAGTTACAGGCGATGCATCTAGAGCGTTGGTGAGTTTGTAAGGCTTGCAGAGGTTTGGGAAGGTGGGGAGTTGGGGCCCTCCGGCATTCCCGCGAGGCCTGGGCCATGCGTGTGGTTGACTCAGGGTGTGAACGTGCCAGCAAGAAAGAAGCTTGCATTTCCTGTTAGCTGTTGGCATTGAGCCTCCCTAAGTATAGCCAGCGGTGAGGGCCCAAACGCTCGAACTTCGCATACTACCTCAAGTGTGTACGCAGCCCACGCGGCCGTCCCATGAGTGCGGGTTGCGGGAATACTGACCAGAAGACACGACTTTTCTGTCACAGGTCATCTTTGCAGTTTTTGTCTTAATACTAAAAGAATATATTTTGAATCAGTTAAAAAGTGTGCATTGTGGGGTTTTTTTTTTTTTTTTTTTCCAGTCTTAGGATATTACCACATCATCAAAATACTGGAGGGTTCTTTGTGGCAGTATTAGTGAAAAAGTTTTCAATGCCCTGGAATAAACGTCCACCAAAGGTAAGCATGTGGCATATCATGTAAGCTTTCTGTGCATTCCGGGCAGACACTGACGGTGGTCAGTGGAACAGTTTTTGGGTGTGGAGAGCAGCTGAGCATGAGCATGTGTGTGGTGGGGGTAGGGATTCATTTAAATTTTGAGTTTTCCAAGAAAGCAGCAATGTCTTAAAGGACAGATCCATGAAAAAGGCATACTTGGGGGATTACATTCCTTCTGCATCTTAAATTCAGTTATTTAATAAAAATTGAAAGACATAATGACTGCTCTGTGGCTCAGAGTTAGAGCCCCCCAAGCTGGCTTCTGTGCTCTGGTCCCTGGGGGTTGGTTCAGTTGAGCCCATTGCAGATGACAGAACTCTGCCAGCCTCAGGCCAGCCTGTCTTCCCGTGGGGGACAGTGACAGAGACTTTGTCCAGGCCTGGCTGAAAAGGAGACAGAGAAGGCCCGAGCCATCCTAATGGGTTGTTGTAGGAGGCCCTGAAGCAGGGAGGGTGAGTAGGAGGGCAGCCTTTCAAGTCTTTCCATGTAACGTCTGCTGCCCTCCTCTTTTATCAACATGACATTTATCTCGCTAGTTTATGCCTCAGCCTTTCCGTAATGTCAGAACATGGCTGGGGTCACAGTCTGAAAGTCAGTATTTCTTCCAGATGAACGCTTACAAAGGAGGACAAGAATGCTTAGGCTTTGCAGAGGCAGAAAGGAGAGTGGTCCTGGGGTATGGCTAACCCGCATGAACGTTTGCGTGTCCGGCCCCACCGCTGGCCCAGGAGTGGAACCGGCATGTCCGGGCAGGCGCTGTGCTGGTTGTGGGAGGTTGGAGAGTGTCTGGACTCTCCTTGGCCCTGGACTCCTGGGTCAGGAACTCCGAGCAGCGCTGTCATCGACATGGAGTGCCAGCTACATGTGTACCTTCCACGGTCTTGCAGCCACTTTTTTAAAAGTGCACACAGGGGCACCTGGGTGACTCAGTTGGTCTGCCTTCGGCTCAGGTCATGATCTTGGGGTCCTGGGGTCGAGCCCCATGTTGGGCTCCCTGCTCAGTGGGGAGTCTGCTTCTCCCTGTCCCCATCGCTCCTGCACGCTCGTGCTATCTCAGATAAATAAATCTTTAAAAAATAAAGATAACTAAAAGTGCAAGGAAAAAAGCGAAATTTTAGTATTTTATTCATTCCGGTATACTTAAAATTTTCTTTTGTTGTATCATATAAGAAGTTCTTAGTGAGTTTTTTTCCGTGCTTTCATACTGAGTTTTTAAAGCCATGTGAATTTACAGTCTGAGCTTCCTCATCCTTGCGCTGGTCACGGGGCGGCTCAGGCAGATTGCTTGTCTTCAGGACGCCCCGATGTGGAAGTGAGGGGACCTGTAAGCACAGAGCTGGCATTCCAGCCGGGGAGGCCGAGCTGCTGGTGTTCGACAGAGAGAGCGCAGAAGCAGCCTGGTGGGGAAGGGGCCCTGGAGCCGGGCTGGGAGGGGCGAGGATCAGCATTTCCAGGAGCTGGAGGGGCAGGGCCCAGGCCATCGCCACTGGGGCACGGTGTGTGGGTGACCGTTTTGTCTCTGTTGTCTTTTACCTTTAAGTAAAAGCTCTTTTCTGGGAGGTGGTGTTGCATTGCATGGAGTCCCAGCAGCTCGTCTGCTTTAGAGCTTTGTCAACTTGGGGAGTGGGTTCCACTTTTCTGAGGCCACGTGTCTTCTAATTTCATCAACCCTGTGACTTGTTAGGACGTGTCGTTTTAAATAACTTTTTATATAGTATTTTGTTTAAATTGCATATTGAGCAGTTTCCGTAAGTGAACCGTTGTGCTCATTTTTTAAGCCAGATACTGTGGCCCCAGTTCCGAAGTTCGTTCGTTGTTCTACAGTTGCTTCTGCGCTCTGTGGGGTGCCCTGGGCCTGCATCCGGGCACCGTGTGTCCGGGGCGGTGGCACTGGCCTTCCCAGGCTGCACTTACTGACATGTGTGTCCTGGCCCTGTCTGCTGCTGCGGGATCGTGTTTGGCCCGTTTTCATCCTTGAGCGTGCCTGGCACACGGCAGGTGCCCAGTAGCGTCTCTGAATGCGGATGTGCTGGCTGCGTCTTCGGCCTGTACTGGGAAATAGCCTGCACGTGCTCTTTGTGGGATTAGGGGGGAAACCGTGCCCACGACTTCTGTGTATAATAGCAAATAGACTGAAGATACTTCCAAAACACTCTGTTGCCTCTGTATGTGAAATGCCTTAGAGATATACGATGGGTTTTGTGTCGTGAGTGTTCATTTTTTTGCGGCAGTGTAAAGTGGGTTGCCTTGGAGTGTAGATGCACTTGTCCCCTGTTGAAGCTGCAGGGCGAGCCGGTGGAGCCCAGAGAGCCTGTGCGGTCCAGCCCTGCACACCCCACGGAAGGAGCAGCTGCGGACCCCGCTGAGCTGGAGAGTAAACCCATCAGTGGGATGGACGACACAGACATAACGGAAAGACCCGAGAACGTAGAGAACAGCGGAAGTAAGAAGGACGGAGTGTGTGGGTAAGAGAAGGGGTCCTGTCTGCACCCTCGTGTCTTCCAGCCCCTTAGCTTGCAGGGGCGCGGGGCCGTCCTGCAGCAGGTGGGTGCCACTGTGTGTGGCCGGGGGTCGCGTGCATGCGGAGAGCCCGGGGCCACGCAGGGTTGAGGAGGAGGGCCAGCAGGCAGGGGGAGTGCACTGCTGGCCTGTCACCTTAGGACTGATTACAGTGCATGTTTCTTGTCCCGATTCCCTCCTCAGTCCTCCTCCATCTAAGAAAATGAAGTTGTTTGGATTTAAAGAAGATCCGTTTGTGTTTATTCCTGAAGATGATCCATTATTTCCACCTATCCAGTAAGGATTAATTGAACCTACTAAATTCTTGTTATAACTGTGTAACTGGTCACATTTAGCCATATATTTTTATTTAGTTCAGTATAACACCTTTTTTTCCTCGTCACGGCTTGGTAGAGTTGGGTGACACTTCAGAGAGTGTACGGTGAGCTGCCAGAGACTGTAAAGTGGCTGGGATGGGGGCGGGGGGGGCGGGGGGACTGGACTGTGGCCCTGAATGTCAGTCCCCCGGCGGAGCTTCCAGACCCGTGGCCGCCTGCCCAGGTCCTGTGTGGGACGTGGAGACTGGGTCTGGGTGGGAGCTTGGGGACCCCAGCTGGAAACTTCTGGGTGGAACAGAGGGGAAAGGTGCTTAGGATAACGGGCTCCGGTTCATCTCTTCTGCTTAGTTAAGTCTCAGTATCCAGTCACCGCGGTGAGCGCTTGTGCTGCCCTGTGGCTCGTGACCTTTTTCTGTGGGCATCGGTGTTGCCAGGTCCCTGGAGCAGCAGCGGGAGAGGGAAAGTGTGCTTGTCAGTGAAGGTCCCTGCTCTAGTTTGCGGTGACCTCCATCAAGTGTGGATGTTGGGCGAGCGCGGCAGGGCGCGAGTGCCCTGAGCCGCAGATGAGAACCCGAGCTCCGTTGGGAGAGAGACCGTGCTGGAGGCACCTGTCGCGTTTGAACCAAACTCGTAAGCAGCTCTGTCTCGTTCGTAGGAAGTTTTATGCATTGGATCCTTCGTTCCCGAAGATGAATTTGTTGACTAGGACTACGGAAGGGAAGAAAAGGCAGCTCTACATGGTCTCCAAGGAGCTGAGGAATGTGCTGGTGAACAACAGCGAGCGGATGAAGGTGCACGCACTAGGGGGCCTCTGCTCTAGCTGGGGTGGAGGTGGGCTCGGGCGACGGCTTTCCCGGTGTCATGTCTGCTGTGCTGATCGGTAGTCCACAGCAGCCACACTAGACCAGCCTCCTCTGAGGGCATCAGTGAGGCTATGAGAACCCCGACTTAGTCAGACTTGTAAGCTCTTCCTTTTCTTCTTCCCTTCCCTACTCGCAGCTCTGCCTCCTTGGGGCACAAGGGGTTATTTTCATTGAATATTCAGCTTTTATTTATATGTGTGTGTCATCTCACTGTCTCACTTGCAGGTTATAAACACTGGAATAAAAGTGTGGTGTCGGAATAACAGTGGTGAAGAGTTTGATTGTGCTTTCCGGTTGGCACAGGAGGTACTTTGGGGCATAGACTTAGTAGCAGCCGGTGGTCAGCCCACGGGCGTGGGTGCCGCGCGGGGAGGTGGGGGCTGGGGACACGTGTGGAAAGGCCTCGGGGACAGCGGGTGATTGTCCTCATTCATGATGGTGGCCTCTCTTTACTCCCACAGGGAATATACACGCTGTATCCGTTTATTAATTCAAGAATTATCACTGTATCAATAGAAGATGTTAAAATTTTATTAACCCAGGAAAATCCATTTTTTAGAAAACTTAGCAGTGAGACCTACAGCCAAGCCAAGGACTTGGGTAAGCCGTTGGACTTGCATTGAGGCGTGACTTGTCCTCGTAAAGACAACGAAGACGTGGGTGTGCAAGCTTGTTAGAGCTTTCTCAGTCTTAGATTTTAGTACGTCGTGCCTTGCTCTCTACTGCTTCTCGTCAGCTCCAGAGGGCTTTGTGGGGACAGAGGCACATCTCAGCGTACCCAGGGCCAGAGGCACCCCTCAGGTTGCCCTGCTTCCCCCAGCCACGTGGAGGCCTGTGCCGCCCACCAGCCCACAGGTGTCTGCATGTGTTGGGCCCTGGCCGTCCCGCGAGCCAGAGCCCTGAGTGCCCGCGGCCTAGCAGGGCCCCGCGGGGACGCAGGGCACAGTGCTCGGGCTTGTGTGCGTCCCGTCCTGAGTCGCAGGATGCTAACCAGCACAGACTACCGCGTTTGCTTGGCATCCCATCAGCCAGGTTAGAGCAGGCTGCAGGTGTTGCCAGGTTCTCCCGCGGCTTGGCCGGCCCCGCAAAGGAGATGCTCGGTCACGGCGTTTTCACGTTTTATAAACTTCCACTTCAGAATTATTCTAGTGATATTTTCACCTAAGAACAAAAATAATTCCACCAAGAATTCTAATTTTTTCTTTTCATTCTTGTTGATTTTTTATAACTTTGTTCACTGTTTCTGGCTCAGCTGGCCCAAAAGCTGCTCAAATCAAGTTACTGCAGTTCTGTGGTTGTATGTTTTATGTCCGAAACTGAAAGATACAAAACATGCTGTGTGGAATCTGTCTCCTGGTGTCTCAGGCAGGAGCTGCATCTAAAGTAGAGATTATTTTAAAGGATAAAGGGACCATTTGCACTTGTTTTCTTCTTTGTCTTAATCTCATAGTTAGATGGTTGGGGTATAATTTTTGACATTTTTTATGTGTGTTTCATGCTGTTTCTGGAAGTTGGAGCAATTATTTGTTTAATCTTGAATTTTGAGAATTAACCAGTAGTTAACTGCGGGCTCCCTGCTGCTGAGAGAGACTTTCTGAGTATTTTCACCTAAACCCTACTGGTCTGATGCAGTCCCCTGCCACATTGCCTGGTCTGCTTGGTGCTCGGCTTGCTAGTGGCTCTATGTTTTTAGAAAGAAGGTCCTCTTTTCTCCATGGAGATCCTGAGGACCAAGAGTGCGGATTGTTTGCTGCCCTCTCTCCGCAATGCTGGACACACAAACAGCTTCGCCAACACATGTCTGTTTCTCTTCCAGCCAAGGGGAGCATCGTCCTGAAGTACGAGCCAGACCCTACGTAAGTGTGGGTGCTCCCGCCAGTGGGGGGACTGTAGATGGTCGTGGGAGCCTCTGATGAGCATTCTCTTGAAGATAGTGTTGTAGAAATTTTAGAACAAATATTATTATGTACATGATTAGACATATATAATTATGTATTATATATTAATATATATGTCATATATATCTAATTATATATCATCGCTAGAATACTCTCTTACAGAACATTCAGCTCAGGCCAAAATTTTCATTTAGAGAATAAAACGTGCAGTACTGCTTCTCTGTGCCTGAGAAATCTAGTTCTGATTTTTGTCTTAAACAGAATGAAGTAAAGGTTGAAAGTCGAGAGAGAGTCTTTCCGTCTCTACCGTGGGTTCACCCCGGGTCTATGGGTTCCGTGTTTCGCACGCGTCAGGCGGCAGGGTTCTAAGGCAGGGGTGAGGGTTTGCTCCCGCGTGACCGCTGTCCTGTGGTGCTCACAAGTACCCACGCAGCCCTCAGGAGTCTGCGGAGAGTAGGCCCTGAGGGTCAGCGCTGGCCAGAGCGGCTGAAGAGCTGGGGAGCTGGTCGGGATTTGTACCCAGGTCTGGTTTCACGTGTCGCAGCCACCTCTTTCTAAAGTAAAATACCACTTCCAAGGGGAGGAAAGAAAACAGCACAGGGCTGGAGAGGGATTTGGGGGAGAGCTTAGGTGGAGCCGCGGACAGTTCTCTGGGAGGTGGTATTTGGCCAGACTCTGGTGAGAAGGAAGTGGAGAAGCACCAGCCCTGAGGAAGGAATGAGCTAGAAGGCAGCCTGCGTGGGGCTGGCAGAGGAGGACAGGCCCGAGCCCCCCTGTGTGGTCTCCACCGCCTCCATCTGCCGTGAAGACAGTAGCCTGGGCGTGGGCCTGAGTGTGCGGGTGGGAGGCAGGGGTGCAGGGCAAGAGGGGGACAGCTGGGGCTGGGGCAGGGGCCTGGGCCCAAGGGTTGGCAAGAGCGGTGCACGTGGGGTCCGGCGGGGCTGCGTATAGGACGTCGCGCACACGAGGTGGGCTGTGGGTGGCGAGGGTGCAGGAGTGCCCAGGGTCGGCTTCTGGGTTGAGTTACACAGGTGTCATCCAGGAACGGGAAAGCGGGGGGAGAACGGACATACTGAATTTGAAAATGCTGGAATAGACAGCGGGAGACGGCCAGGCCGCTGTATGGAAGTTTTGGGTGTTAAGGGGAGAGGTCATTCCAGGCGTGGATCTTCGGGGCTCACGAGCGTGTTAGTGCTGCGTCAGCCACGGGCTCGATGCCGGAGCTCCGAAGGGCAGTGTAATGGGAACCGGGCTTTGCAGGCGCTCATGCCAGTGTCGGGGTCCAGGTCCGTGAGGTGGGATCAGCTAGGGGGGAGGCGCGAGGCAGGAGAGAGAAGACGCAGGGAGGAGCGGGGGGAGACGGGCAGTGCCCCACGCCGAGCTTCGGCAGCCGGCGCAGACCACGCTTGCCAGGCGTCTGCGGTACGCGACAGCGAGCGGGGATCTGCGGGGCGAGCGGCCGGGTTAGAGAAGGTCTACGTGGGCGACACTTCGGCCGGCTTCTGTGCTCGTGGAAAACCCAAGAAAAGGAAAACAGGCTGTGGGTTTCCGGGAGCAAGGGGCGGTGTCGCAGAAGCGCTTAGACAGGGACCCAGAAATGGGTTTGAAAGGTACGGAAAGGGTGTGCTCTTCCACTCACTCGCTCCAGGTCTGTGAGCCGGCGCGCATGCTGAGGCAGCTGCCGGAGCCCCTAGATCGAAAGACAGCAAGGGGTGGGCGTCGGGGCCTCTTGTCTGTTCCTGTCATCGTGTTTTCTCCGTGTATCGTCCCGACTTTCCCCGGGGAAGTATGGAAAGGTACTGAGGAGTTTCCCTCTCTTTTGTCGTGGTTTATGTCTCTCGGTGGTTCAGCCCCTTCTCTTTTGCTGTGTGTGTTTTTTTTAAATCTGATCAGAATCCTCCTGTGTTAGTTCTTTGGAACCTCTGCCTGCGACCCTGATGCCTGGCATCGCGTAGAGCAGGACGTAGGGTTGATTGAACGGGGCTCTAGGAGCCGAAATACTAGAGCAGAGTCACACCTGAAGGGAAACGATGATTTGCATGGTACTTGGGAAGGGGCACGTGAGTCACACGGTAACTGGCATCTCAGCCAAGGAAAGGGGACTCGAAGCCGCCTGGCGAGCAGGTGGGCACGTCTGTGCGGCAGGATCGAGCAGACTCAGGGAAGCAGGGGTGCTTTGGGCCCCGATAACACTGCATGCTGGAAACGGGCGAGCAGAGTGTTCTGGGGGCCCGTCCTATCATGTGGGTAACCGAGAAGAGTTGGGGTCACCCAGCCCAAAGTAGGGGAAGCACGGAGTGTCGGCAGCAAGGGCGGTCTGGCTCCCAGCGCGGCTCTGCAGACGTGAGGCCTCGCGGGTAGGTCTTCACCTTTGAGAAGATGGAAGTACTGGGAAATTCTAACGTTGGAAGTGTGTGTGAATTCTGGCTGTGGGGGTTATTCCATTAGGAGCTTTTAGAAAGAAAAACTGGCCAACATGAGCATGTTGAGAATATTTAGGACTTGAAGCAGGAGCTGATCTTCCTTGGAGAAAACCATCCGTAAGATCACAGACGAAAATGCTCCAGTGCTTTGGGCATGTTGTTTTCAGAAAGGTTGCCTTTTAATCCTTCAGTGCAGTTAGGAGGACACACGATACTCACACACAACCACTTTTTTGTAGGAAACCAGACACCCTTCAGTGTCCCATTGTGTTATGTGGATGGCGGGGAAAGGCCTCCATTCGGACTTTTGTGCCCAAGAACGAACGGCTTCATTATCTCAGGATGATGGGACTGGAGGTGTTGGCGGAAAAGAAGAAGGAAGGGACTGTTCTGGCTCAGGAGGGCGCAGGCAGCTCTGGGCCGCCGGAGGACGAGGAGAGTGCGGAGCATGGAGCGGAGCCGGCCGCCGGCGCGGACGCCAGCACGGACACCAGCGCGCACGCCGCCTCGGGTCCCTCGGACCCTGCCCCAGCGGAAGCCGCCCTGCCCCGGTGAGGAGGCCCCGGCACCGTCCGCACGGGCAGCCTGCAGGGGCCTCCGCCTCGGTGTTCAAGGCCAGGCCCGGAACTTCGGACCTGTAAGTACAGGTTTTTGAAGACTGGAGACGGATGGAATCATAGAACAGTCGTGAATGATCTCAGTACTGCTTTCATTTATTTTTTAGCTTTGTTAGAAGTTGCTCATTTTACTGTTTCTTTGGCAAAACTGGGTCGGTTGTGCCTGTGGCCCACGGTAGACTGTCACCATTAGTCTTACTCCTCCCAGGAAACAAAACTGCCCTTGCAGGAATTTTCAGGTCGCCTTTGTTGTGCCTATGTTGGTCTTAGGGTCCGGTGTTTCTTTTAATTATTATTTATAGAAAGAATCTATAACTCATCATGGGTCATTGGAAAACCATCCTGTAAATTTTAATAATTGTATCAAGTTGCGCATTAGCAGTGCGACATTAATGTATGGTGGGTTAACATCTGAGGTCTCAGATGACTTCTGTGCCTTTGTAATAAAAGGTAAAATAATAAACTCTTTTTTTCTCAGAGTACGCAGTCTCGTGATACTAATTGTGAGGGTTTTAGGTCTTTTTATTGAATGGAGTGTTTTGCAAGTCTAGGTTTTAAATGGGGTTGGGATCCTTGGAACATTGAAATAAATTATTAATGATGACGTGTATGTGTGTATGAGTTGTTTTTACTCTCGGTGAGGCAGAAGGAACAAACATTTTTGGGTAAATGGAAACGTTCAGCTTGTGAAAGGAATTTTAATGCGAAGGTTGCTCTCGAGGGAGTAGTTTGACGCAACAGGACGTGAAGCTTTTCCTGTGGGCTCCCCTCTTGTTCCATAGAGGGCAGCGTTCACACCTCCACTGCCAGGAGGGTCGGTGGGGGGGCGGTGCGGGCTGGGTTTGTCAAGGTGAGAAGCATCTGCAGCCCTAGCGGGGCTCCCTCGGGCACTGTTGTTAGGGGACCTGGAGGGGATACTCATGAGGCAGGTGCCGTGGGGCCGCCTTCCTTCATCACTTAGGAAGCCCCTGCTGTGTGTCAGGCAGGGTCCTGGGGCCTGGTGACACGGCTCACCCTCACGGCCAGTCTCAGCGTCGTCAGGAGAGTGTGGCGTGGCGAGCCTGCGTGTCTCTGTCCCCTAACGGGCACAGTGGTTAACAGCTGCGTTTTATCAATACCCCAGCTGAAACACTGGCAGCCCTGGCTCCCTTTAATGGAGCACGGTGGTTGGAAACTGAGGTCTGGAATTAGGTGTGTTCGTTGCTATGAGGTGTCATTTCTCACAGACCAGACAGAACTGGGAATTAAACGTCTCTGTGAACACACACAGCATACATAGAAACACGTGCATGTGAGTTTGTCGTTTAAACGAGTTGCCAGTTGTTTAAAGCCTGTCACAGCAATCCATCTGACTCCAGCCCATGCTCCATCTGTGTGGATCACCCCCCTCTGTATCAGATGGCCCTGATTTTCCCCACTGCATTTACTTATTTCTTCGGCCTTTGCATGTTCTAATCCCCTGCTTTGGCTGGCTCTGGAACACAGATCCAGACTCTCCCGTGCCCAGCTGTTCTGTCAAGGCCACACTTGACCATCCTTCCAGCTGCTTCCCTGGAGACCGTCCCTGATCAGGGCCAGCATGACGTTCAGCACCAACTAAAGGGAAGGGGAATCTGAGTTCTCTTGCAGTTTCTCCTCCAGACCTTCTTTACAATGGAGATCTCTGGCCCTACTTCGTAGAGATTCTGTTGCATGTGGCTGGCATGGACTCTAAACCCTACATCATTCTGCTGTGTGGCCAGGTTGAGGGACCGAGGGACCATTGGTTTGAATAGCTAGCTCATCTAACAATGTGACACTGTAACGACAAATTATGACCATTGCTGTTTTCTTTGCAGTAAGAGGGCTAACGTTTGTCTAGTTGAGGTGCTTTGCAAACATTCTTAAGTGCCGTTCTAAGCCACAGGCATGGTTAGATTGTCAGGACCAAATGCTGCGTGACAGTCAAGGTTGAAAACCAGCTATGTCCACACTGCCTCCTTTGGACGGAGAGCACCCTTGTGTGTTTGGACAGACCTCTTCCCAGTTTGACACATAAGCAAATGAGGCCTAGGCAGTAACAGCCGTCTGACAGGACGGTGCCTGGCCCCGCAAACGCAGTGTAAGTGATTTGCTTTGTGGAGAAACCACACAATCACTTGCACAGGGAAGACTTAATAGCATCGCTAACTAATGGGGTTGGAACGGTGAGGGGTTGGCTAGTAAAAACAGGATGCCGAGGAATATAGGAATGCCAGGAGGAAGAGCCATTGTGCTCAGCTAACAGCACCTCTCTCCCTGGGGTTTGGTGGGAGGGCTGGATAGCGGAGAAGTTGCTGCCGTTCTGGATCAGCGGAACTTGCTAGAAATCTGCCCCCTAGGCTACTGGGGAAATGCTTTTCAACAGAGGCGTGGGACTAGGAGAGCGGGGTGGTTCTCGGGACGGCGGCCGGCTGCCCTGCACGGCAGAAGCTACGGGCTGTGAGCAGCCCGGGGATGCAGGCACCAGGGCCAAGCAGCCGGAGGCCCGCTTCCTGACGTGTGTGCCCGGGGCTCCTGCAGCCAGAGCGCCCGTGGTGCGAGCTGGCCGGACGCACTTCAGGGGCCCAGACCCGTTGAGAGAGAGGGTAATGGCTGGTGAATATGGAGGCCTGAGACCATCGGTTGATGACTGACCTGTGACTCATTTAATCCAACAACCTCATAGAGGCGGAGGGAGGGCTGTTACCCACCCTGCTTACAGATACGAAAGTCAATAATCCGTCACAGAGTAAGTGACAAAGCCAGGAGCCCAATTTTTAAAAATGTCTTGACCAACCAGAGCAGAGTGGCTCAGTTGCGTCCCCTTCTGTGGACGAGCACAACAGCCACTTCGTCGTGATCTACTTTGAAGATTTTAGCAGCTTTTCAAAATTGCCAGAAATGAATGAAGCTACAGAAGGACAAAGGTCATGTTTAAGTGTGTCTTTTTTTTTCCTTTTTTTTGATTAAATCTGTTTAAAATCTCTAATAAGCTTTTTGTTTTCGTCAGATGTAAACTTGAACTGTTATCAAAGCAGAGACTTAATTAGGGTCCTCCTGGGTTGAGATAGGAATCGAATCTACACCTACAATTCCACTGCCTCCCAAACCCGAGTAACACTACAGTAACATTTTAACAAAGACAGGGAAGGGGGTGCAGACACTGCACAGCTCTGGAAGCTTCCGAGCAAACGGAAAGGCCGTCAGAGAAGAGAGCCAAGCCCCGTCCTGCCGTGGGAATGGCTGAGGAGCAGTCCTCGTGCCCCAAAGAATTCTGAAGTCTCAGACCTGGCTGGGTTCACAAAGCAGGTGGTTCTCTCCTGGGGGTGCTGGGCACAGTGGAGGGCAGGGGGGACAGCGGCTGTGTGCACACCTCCCCTCGCCTCCCGGAACGTGTGGGGCAGCCAGACCTTGGTCTCCCGGAGACCGTCGGAGGACGCTTTTCTGGAACCTGCCCAGTTCTAGAGAAAAGACTTAAAGATCGTGGCCTCACTATTGCATCTCTCAAGTTAGAGCCTGTCACATCCCCCTCGGAAAGGACAGGATGCCCCAACACACTGCTTCCCATCCCATATGCCATGTGGCCTCGTGCTAATCGGGAGCAGACCGCCACCAGGATTAGCGACATCTGACAACAGCTGTTGGCATCGAAGACAGGGACCAAAGCAAACAGGGACACGCAGCCAGGAGGAAGCATAGACACAGGTGGCAGAAAAGTTTTCAAAAATCCCTGTTACCGAAAAAGCTAAACAAAGCCTGATGAGACCGCTTACAAACCAAAAAAGAGGGTGCTGCTAACATGAACAATTACACTGAAAGCTTTTCTTCCAGTTTTAATCAACATTTTGGCAAGGGGCTTCTCCAGAAAGAAGGCTTCTCCAGAAAGAAGAACCATGGCAGGTCCGGCTGAAGAAGGTTCTCGTCCGTAGACGGACATGCTCGTGTGTGCCTGGGCCACCTCTGGAGTGGACCCGTGGGTCAGGAGACGGTGCTTGTTGCAGGTGGGCTAGAAGGGAGACACATTTTTCACTTAAGACCCTCCGTGCCCTTTGAACGTTGAAACACCTATTGAGACGAATAAAATAAATTTCCTAGAAAGAATGACAAATGCACATCACCTTGACCCAGTACAATGGCAGAAAACCAGAAGGACTCTGGTCCACGCGCGAGGAGCTGTGGTGAGCTAAATGAGCTCCTGGTGGACTAGAACCTAGGGATCACCCAGAAATGGAAGCGAGAAAGGCAAGGTGCAGGGAAGTGTGTTTACCCCACTGCCATCTGTGCAAACAGGGAGAAACACGTACTTTTGGAAGTGCACAAGCTAACTGAGGGAGGGTACAGAGGAGGTTGGCAGTACTGGTTGCCTTGTGGGGAGGGGATCTAGGGGGGCCGAGGCCAAGGTTATGATGGAGAGTTTGAACGCTGGACTCATTCAGAAAATGAATGTAAGTGATACAGGAGTGTGCATGCACATGTGAGTCCAGAGGGCAGAATTCTTGACGGCCGGCCGTGACCTGTGGTTCATGTTTCACATCAGTAAATGCAGTGGGTCACCGACTGCATGACCCTGGGCATGTTTCTTGACCTCACTGGGCCTCCATTTCCTCATCTGTGAAATGGGCATCATGATGGGGTGTGCTGGGAACTGAACTCGTGACTGTGTGGGATGCACTGAGGACAGCGGCTTGCAGCCGGGGTTTCAGGTGGGCACTGGGTTTTTAGGCTGAGGCTTAGAGGAAGCA
>NC_138375.1:4330363-4366922 GCF_054177405.1 Leptonychotes weddellii | reverse complement strand
AGTGGAGGAAGGGAAAAAAAAAAAAATAGAAATGAGGAAACATAATCAACAAAACACAAATAGCTCAAAAACATGGAAACAGGACTGACAATGCTCACGGGAGATGTGGGTGGGTTTTTTGTTTTGTTTTTTCAATTTTAAGTGTTCAACATGCAGGGAGTTCAGTATTTGAGAGGTGAGCCGCCTCCAGTCCCCGTCCTCCTTCATGGGGCTGCCCGTGGGAAGTCTGTCCCTCCTCCCAGGTGTCCCCCCGCCCCGCCCCCATCACACAGATGCTGACATCTATGCAGAACGTCCAGCTTCCAGCAACAGTTTTCGTTTGATAATAGAGCATGGAGATCATCTCCCATCAGGAGCTCCATTCTTCCATCAGATGCAGACGAGCTTTGTAACCAGACCCTGTGAACGGACGCTGGGGTTGATCCCAGTGTTTTGCTACTACCCAAAGCCTGTAGTGAGTAAACTGTTCCTTTCATTTCAAATGTTGCCCAGGCATGTGGATGAGAATAAACTCCTAGAAGTACTACTTACTGGCCAAGGAGTATGTGCCTTTTAAATTATGATAGGTATTAGCTGTGTCTATATTAATATAAAATAAAATGGAATTCATGGCAAGAGACATTAAATGGGAAAAACAGGGATACTCTATAGATTTTGTAGTTATAAAATGTAGAACATATTTTGTAAGAACGTATAACAGCCTTTAACCTTATAACACCTTACAACAAAATACTGATAAAGGAGAAAATTTTACCAGTAGAAGAAATTGACAAACCTGGGTAGGAGGAAGAAACAGTCAGTTGGAGGTGTTCCCACTTCCATGACCCCCCCAAAGCGGGCATGGAGCCCAGAGAGGTTTCCAGGCCAGCTTTGCTGCATTTTCAGGAAACACCTCTTTCTTCTGTTGAATTCATTTTATAGAAACAGAGCGTTTCCCCTGTTATTCCACACTGGCATACCCAGGGGGCCCTGCATGGACAAGGATACCAAGCAGAAAAGGAACCATTCTGCTACCGCTCGAGTGAGAATACCTGACTATTAGCTAAACAGAACGAACAGGCAGAACGGGGTCAGCATGCTGTATTCATGGAGTAAGAGGAATTATAAACTTTATATAATATGTAGTTACATATTTAATTACATAAATAATAGTTACATATTCTATTCCTTGTATTATAGATAGTATTCATTACATATTCATGTTATAAAATATATATGATTTTATATATTGTAATATAATTATATAGGAATCATAAAGAATATTAAGAGGTCAAGGGAGAAAAATTAATATCTTGATTTGCTAAAATTCGACACTCATTCCTTATTTTAAAAAATAGCAATAAGCTAAAAATGGAAGGGAACTTATTTAACTCGATAAAGGATATTTATCAGAAATCCTATGTCAGACAACCTACTGAATGGTAAAATGTTAGAAACAGCAATCAGCTAGTCCACACTGAAAATCCTCACCAGTGCAAGAAGACCAAGAGAAGAAATCAGGTGTAGTAGGAAGAAAGCTGAGACTAACTCTGCGATTATTTGCAGGTCAGATAATTATCCATGCATGAAAATCCAAGAGAATAAACAGGAAAGGTATAAAAACTCATAATAGTTCAGTAATTTGATAAAGATGAAAGACATCAAAAACAAAGATTTTGATAAATTGGCACATTGGGAGAGAATATTTAGCATATATATATAGTACATAACACATCATGTCCATACCATATGTAAATAGCTTCCACAAATCAATAAGAAAAAAGATGAGCAATTTACAAGTAGTCAAAGAATATAAATGGGTAATTTCCAGAAGAAGACATACAATAGACAGCCCCACTCATACTAAAAGATGGAAAATGATAGTATCAAAAAATTCCATTTTTCACTCATCAAAGTGACAAAAGTTTAAGGAGTAATAGTATCTAGTGATGATGATGGTGGGAAAAGGGATACTTTCAGTTTTGTGCCATCTTTTTGGAAGGTGGGCTTTCCCTGTGACTGTAGTTTGATTTTGGGGGAGGCCACGTTGCTGACAACCCCATCGTGCCCTCGGGTGAAGTGAACGTCTGAGTACGTGGATCCCAGTTGCTCTGGGACTTGGGTCCCAGGAGCTCCAAAGAGCCAGGGGTCAGATGGATGAGGACTGTCCTCTCAGCAGTCTCATCCTCTTGGGGTGTTTGTGCAGAGGATTTCGTTTCGTTTCCTGCGGGCCGTGACACCTCTAGGGGTGACAGTTCCAGAGGAGCTCATCGCTAGTGTGAGATTCACAGACAAACAGAACAGAAGCCGTGATGATGTTCTCAGGCGTCACCCGAAAGTCTGAGAGCGAAGAGGCTCCCCGGCTCTTTCACCACCTCAAGTTCAGAGTCAGGACTCCATCTGCTCATGTCAGCTCATCTTAAACCGTGAGGGCGGCATCTGGACCTTCCCTTCGTCATCGGCTGTATTACTTTGCTTACTGTCAGCCTCCCTCGCTCTCGACAGCAGGCTCCATGAAGATAGGCAAGTAGTCCATGCCCAGGCCTGTGCCCGGCGGGTACTCTGCAAGCATCTGTTGAGTGAAGGCTGGTCAACGGATCCCCAGCAGCAGGGGTCCTATGTGATGGCAGCCTCTCGAGGGGGACACTGAATTCTCTGTCCTGGCTTGTGAGGTGTCTCTGCTTCAGAGTTACAGTTTGAAAGGAAGGAAGTGGGGGGAGTTACTGCTTTGCCTAGCCTGTCACAGGACTCAGGGAGGGGCCTCAGACAAGCCCCCCAGGCCCTCTAGCTCCTGTTCAACTTGGGGCGCTGACCCTCATTGAGCAGGGCTTGGGAGGCGTCTACCTGGCCGGCGATCGCTTGGACCCCCTTAGCCATCTCATCTCCTTAGCCAACAAGTGCGGGGTGCCCATTGTCTCTTCTCAACGGAGAAACATGCTCCGAGGTGGGCCTCAAGCCGTGGCCTGGCTTAGGATGAGGAAGCAGGAGGATATGGACACTCCTTTTGGAGCCTTGTGGGGATGTAGTTTAAGACACATGTATTCAGCTGATGAATATGGATTTTACATTTAGAAGATGACACTAAAACTGTTTAAAAAACAACATTAATTGCAGGAAATAAGGCTCATGAGAATCCTCTTGGCCAGCAGAGCTATGTAGAAGACTCCCCTTCCTGCCCCGCGCCACACCCCGGCTCCACACAGGGTGGACCCAAACCTCAGGGCTGGAGTGGGGGCACACACTAGGCTTCATCCGAAAGGGACGGTAAGGGTCCAGAGCCAGCCGGAGCCGTGGAACGGGAAGGCGGGGCCGGGCTGGTGAGCACGCGGGCCGGGGGGGCTCAGGTGGCCTCAGGGGGCCCGTGCCCACGCCCGCCTCACGCTTGGCATCTGGAGGGGGCACCGCAGGGCGGTCTGGCCTGCTACTGGGGCGGCCACCCTAACGGGCCTGCCTTGGGTCAGGGCGCGTGTGCAGATGGCCTCCAGATCCCAGTCTCAGAGCAAACGCACCGACGCCTGCACCGCGGAAGGAGGTGCAGACCACAGGTGACCTGCCGGTGGCCCCTGTGCGGAGTCTTCGAGCTGGCCCTGGCGCAGGCTGGCCTCGCCTGCCCCCAGTCGGTGCGGCTCTCAGGCTGTCGGCTGAGGGGACAGCAGGGCCAGCTTGGGGCCGCGGCCAGGTGGGCTGCCCCGGGGGAGGGGCCTGTGCACCCCGCTGCCTCGGGCTGGCCCAGGAGAGAGGGGCCGGCGGCAGCCGGCTGGCGCCCCGTGCCGCATGTGGGGGTGGTTTGGCCCTGCCTTAACCACAGTGCAGCGCTGGACCCACCCTCTGAGTCCTGCGCCCCAGTGAGTTTTGGTGTAGAGCGGAAGGTCACATGGACCTATTTGAGATCAGGTACCAGATGGTTAGACAGCATTGCTCTGATTTAGAGACATTGGGAAGCTAATCGTCCCCGTGGGGTGGATAATGAATGACTTCATTTTATAGACGAGGAAAGAGAAGCATGCCAACAGCCCAGCCACCAGCCACCCCCTGGTCTGGGGGCCTCTCTTAGACCAAAGTAGGCGGCCGGTGGGCTGGATTCCACCGAGCTGCAAGCAAGCAATAATTAATCCTCGGGATCCGAAGAGAGCTGCAGTGCCCCCATTCTGCGCCACCCCCACCCGCGACCTCCCACTGTGGCCAGTCAGGCCCCCAGGTGTCCTCCCCTGGGTTCCCCCAAGGGCTGCGTGGGGTGGGCGCGATGTGATCCCTCCTTCCTGAGCTCTTCATCCTGTGTCGTTACGTGTGACATTCTTTCAGCGAGAGCCGCCACCGGGGCGAGCTTTTTCAGGGCTGTATTTTTCTATTCCCCTGAAAAGGGATTGGCAGGAAAAGCATTTCTCCTCTTTACTCTCTGGTGTTGTATCTGTTGTCTCCGAATTCTGGCCGAAGGCCACAATCTAAGGCCTTGCACTATTTTAAACTCAATTGGGTTTCACCCAGAATCCGAGCGTGAAGGCTGTGAAGAAGGAGCCATTCTTGAGCACGTCGGCTGGGTCCCTCAGTGAGGCCAGGCGTGGGCAGAATCGGGGGACATTGAGGTGGGTTCAAGCTCAGCCAGCCACGTGGCCAACTGGCTGTGTGACTTCAGGTGACAATACTACCTCAGTTTTGTCACTGTGAACACAGGGGGCTGGACATCCTGATCTCTGACCCTCTCCCCCCCGCCCCCCCGCCCACCCCTGGGTTAGAAGATGGGCAATCCTATGGATAGATAGTAAGCAATGTGAGCGCAGTAGAGTTTACATTTCATACAGTATGTACGTGTGTGTGGAGGGGATTTAAAGTCAGCTGACTTTTGCAACATCGGAATGGGGGAGCCTTTTAAAAATATTACCCTGAGCCCAGAAACATGAAAAAAAAATTCATGAATTCAAAGACATAAAAATCTCCTCTATGGGAAAAAACGAAGCACAACAAAAAACACACAACGTTATAAGATAATCAAGAAAAAAGACAAATTGAAAGGCGTTCCCCATTGGAGGACTGATTTCTTTAATAAACGGGGTGCCTCTACTCAAAAAGAAGACAGAAATAGGCAAGACACATAAATACTAATGGCCAATAAGCGTACGGAACAGGCTCAGTCTCATGGGATAATACACATTTAGGCTATGAGATACGTTTTGCCTTTTTTCTCTGCAACACTGTATTGGCAAGACGCCCTCACACATTGCTCACACTGCTGATTAAAGCTCCGGATGGCAGTTTGACGATCGCTGTCAGATTTAAAATGCCCGTGCTCTTTGATGTGGGAATTACACTTCTGGGAACTTAGCCAACGACTGTGTTGGTAAGTGTAAGGGTGTTTATGCAGGGTTAACCCCCTGGGGGAGGAAGAGCCAAGGATTGCAAACCAGCAGCCAGCAGGGAATTGATTAAGTGGATGATCATGTGTCCCCCACTGAAGAGTATGCCACAGTTGCTAAAAGAATAGAATGGCTCTATGTTATCGATATATATTGTTTTTTAAATTTTGGATTGTTTTTCTTACACTTGGGTATAGAAGGGATTTGGGGTGGGGGAGGGAAGCGAGGAGTTACGTGGATAACCCTGTCTCTTCCACGTCCTCCGGAATCAAGGGGAACTGACAACGTGTTGCACGTGAGGTCCTGTACTCATTATTCATTCTGTAGGCTGATGTCCAGTCCTGCATCCGCACCCCTCGGGCAGTCTTACGAGCTGCGTCCCGGCCTCAGTTTCTCCTCTATAACAGCAGGGCTGGCAAGGGGCTGGGGACTTAGACCTGAGAGCTTCTCGTGAATTCTTACCCAGTGTTCTCTCACTTTGGGTGGGAGGCTGGAGGACAGGGCTCTTGTCCCCACACGTTCAGAGGGTGGCTGAGGGCCCATTGTGTGTGTGTTTTGCGGACTAGGGGCAGCTCGCACACCAGTGCTCCTGATGTCAGGCAGCTCATGAAGGTGGGAGTGATGCCTGCTCTGCTGGGAAGGTTAATTCTACGATGTTTGCGGTGGTCCATTTCATGTGATGCCCTGGCTAAGCTATCACCCCCAAATCTAGGTATTGCTGTGGAGCTGCTTTGTAATCAACGAGATTACTGTCCTGGTGTGTGTGGGTCTTGTCTAATCAGTCAAAGGCCTTAAGAGCAAAACTGAGGATTCCCTGAGAAAGAAGAGATTCTACCTCAAGACTGCGGCACCAGCCCCTGCCCGAGAGTCTCTAGCTGGCCCTTCCTGCTGGCCTGCCCTATGGGTTCCACATGTGTCAGCCCTGTGATGCAGAAGATGCTCCTTTACCTTTCTCTCCTGCCCCGCCCCCCTGCACCCTCTGTATGTATCCTATTGTTTTCTTCTGTTTCTCTGCTGGAACCCCGGGTGATAGAGTCCTCCCAAACCATGAGCTTTCAAGCTTCATCTGTAACCCAAGGTTCAGCGTGTTTATTTCTGATATGTATTTCCCCTCTAGACTGCTTTTGGAATCACTTAGGAGGTGAGAAGTACAGGGAGGGGAATGTTTCTCCTTCTCACAGGGAGTGACTGGAGAGAAAGAAATGGTACAAGAACCTTGAAGAAGGCCGATGGGGCAGAAGAGATGAGTTTGAGAAGATACTTTCTTTTCTAATGTCCGATGACTGAGATCTATGAAAAACCAGAGCCTTGGGGGAATACTGTTGGGCTCTTCATTTTGACTAATGCTTTTGAGGGACAGCACAATTTTGCTTCCAGGAGCTTTGAAATAGCCTCTCCCCACAGCCAGAGCTTAGGGCCCCAGGCTACCTGCTTCAGTGTTCGGGGAGGGAGCGGGTACATGGGGTCCAGGGGAGCTGAGCCCTAAAGCCCTGGGGCTGACACTCGAGGTGGAAACCCAAGTTGGTGGACAAGCTTCCAGTTAGGTGCCGGCTCCCAGGCTCCGTCCACCACCACTTGCCCCATGCCCCAGCAATGCTTCTTCTGTCTGTAAAAACAGTGCTTTTATTTGAGGACAAGATGAATATCATCAGCCTGTAGACTAATCGTGATGTCGGTGCTTTACTGAATGTGGGATTTTCTTTCTGACATGGCTTGATTTGAAGCCTATGTAATACCTGGTAAACACAAGTGTGTCATCATGAGGTTCAAGTATAATGTCAAAAATTTCAGAACATGAATTAGAGACAAGTATACAGTGAACACGGATCAACGACTCATGGGCGACTGACTCAACTTGGGAGTGCGGGGAGCAGCAGGGTGGCCAAACTGGTGAGCATTTGAGGAGCAGAGATTGATACAGTCAATTGAACAAGAGATGCTTGAAAAAGCTGGATCCGGACATTCCGAACTGGGTAACAGGCCACAGGGCAGTGACGGTAGGGCCTCTGAGGACATCTTTTCTACCAGACAAATGTCATTTGCATTTTAATAAGCTAGTAGCCAGTATCTGGGAGTGTGGCTCGACTCAAGGCACAAGCAGGTGCGTCCCGGGCGCAGAAGGTAGCTGTTGGCAGGTGAGTTAAGCGTTCCCACACTCAGCGGGGCGGCAGGGTGGTGGGCGGGGGGTCTTCCTGCCTCTGTCTTCTCAGCTCACAGCCTGGATGCATCAGGAGGCTGAAGGGAAGCTGTGCTCGCTGTTACCACTTGGTCTCCTGGGCAAGGTGGGCACCCAGTCCGATGATGTGGTCAGACAGTGGGTTGAGCCCTGCTGTGAGCTCAGTTTCCCCATCAGAACCATGGGGAAACATGACCACACACTATTGTTTTGAGGATCAGACTCCCGACATATATGTGACCGTGTGACTCTTGGGCAGTAGGCAGGGCCCCCTTCCCAGCTTTGGGGGAGTGCAGACGTGGCGGGGATCACCCCTGGCAGCTCTGAGTGTGTGTGCTCCGTGGGGCATTTCGGCACCCTGCCTCTCCTTCTTCCTTGGAAGTCTTGGGGGTAGTGGCTCTGTTGTCAAGGGCTATCTTTTCTTGTCCCAAGTCCTCACGGGACTGAGGGGTACAAATTTCCTCTTGGCATGCTGGAGAAGAACCTGGAGAAGTGCAGGCGGAGGGGCTGACAGGGAGAGGCACAGCCCAGGAGAGGCCGGGGCTGTCTGGACGTCTGAGGTGTCTGGACATGGCACCAGCAAACAGGCCAGATGGGAAAGCCTTGGGCTAGGTCTCCGGGTTTAGCAAATAGAACTACAGGACACCCAGATACATTTGATTACCAGATAAACCATGTCTATTTTTTTAAGCATGAGTATGTCCCATGCAATATTTGAGATATACTTATACCAATACATTATTTTTTATTTCTCTGCAATTCAGATTTAACTCCCATCCTGTATTTTATCTGGTAACTTTAGTCCTGAGACCAGCAAGGGCAGAAAGAGGAATAGGACCATGGAGGGAGGGGGCAGGTGCTTTGAGGAGGTGCCCCGGGTGTGGTGGGAATGTGGGCAGGTTTATCTGGTAATCAAATGTATCTGGTGCCATATCCCTGTCAGCCCCTTCGCCTGTGCTTCTCCAGGTTCTTCTCCAGCATGGTCAATAACTTACGGAAGCTGTGAGTTATTCATCAAGTGCAGTCCACGAGCCTCCTGGACCATCGCTAGCGACCGCAGGCTGACTTCTCGCAGGTCTGACCTGGAGCCCCGCGTGGGGGCGGCGCTCCCAGCCCCACGCGGGGACTTCTCGGTTGTGGCATGTGACGATGCTCATGGTTTAGAAGTTCAATGTTGCAGAGGGTCTTGTCATCAACAGTGGTCCTTGGCCTCCCTCTGAACTCCGCTTTTGCTTTTTTCATTTACCTTTGAAGTTTTAATTGCAATGTTCTTCTTTTGCCTCTTGATTCAGCAATTGAATTGTTAATTCTTTTATTATGGGAAATTTCAAACGCACGTGTGTGGGGAGGATGGTGTATTGACCCCTCCTCGCACGAGCATCATCCAGTTCTGACAAGTGACGTTTGGGCTCGTCTTGTTATGTCTGTACACAGACCCTTCTTCCTGTCGCAGACAGACACACGTACACACACACCTGCCCCGGGTGATTTTAAAGCAAGCCCAGGAGAGTCTATCCTTTCCTTCATAAATGTCCCGGAGACACAGATGCAGGGGTTCATACCACACCGCGATACGGTTTTCTTGCCTAAGAGGTGCAAGGTGCTAGAGTTGAATCCTGTTGTGCTGCAGTTAGAAAAAGCCAGCCAGGCTCGTAGCAGGCTCCGGGACGCGTTGTGTTGCTCCTGCACATTCCCGGGAGACCGCCAGCTCCGTGAGGGGCCGTGTCGATCTCATGCACAATTGGCTGTATCTCGAGCACTTGCACTGGGGAGTGCGCCTGTCCCGAAATAAACCATTTCCTCCCCGATGTGCACTGAACCAATTTCTTCCCAGACTGCATTAGCACTCCCTGCAGGACTTCGCTTCTTGCTCTAATAAGCTGAATACCCTTCAATGAAATCAGCTTGAATTCTAATTTTCATCTTATTAGGACATGTTCCCCAAATGATTATCCAACCTACTGGTTCTCCACCCTGGCTGCCCGTTAGAACCACCTGAGCAGCGCTGAGAACACCCCAGAGAAGCTGGTATCGCCGGTCTGGGGGCGTGGAGCTCAGTGGCCCTGCCAGGCAGCCTGGGCGGAGGCCGCTGTCCCTAGGTCCTCTGAGCACTGACTGTGTCCGGACCACAGACCCGATGATCAACAGAAATACTGCTCTGGATGCCTAAAATCATTTGTTTGGCCCAGTTTTTTTCCTTTCGAGCCCAGGCAACAGCTGGAGCAAGACTATTAAGCCGGCCAGCACAGCTAATTGAAAACCACAAGGGGCTCCCTTTCCCAGAGAGATGGAGCAGTTCTCACTGGCCCTCCCAACAGTTCGGGGCTTGCATTTGACGCTCCCGGCACCTCCGAAGCAGGCTGGGCTCTTCAGAAGGGTAAAGACTCATTTTTATTCCCTCTGCATCCCTCAGTGAAGGCACGACAAGCCAAGCAGAGAACCTCAGTGGGCACCCATCATCACCTGGTTATCGTAGAAAACTAATCCAGAAGGGAAACTCAATTCTAGAAGGAAGTCTTCATGTGGCATGTTGTGTTTGAAGAACATACGCATTGTAAATGCTTCAACGCTTGTATATATTTGTCCTGCCTTACTTTGCCAGTACCAAGGGTGAGGAGCATGAGCGGGAGTGGCCCGTGTCCAGCTTTGGCACACTGCTTTGCAAGATGGTACTCGTGCAAATAGTCCCTCTGCACCCAGCGCCCCTTCCTCCAGCCTCCCCCAGCCTCTTCCAGACTGGTATGTCCCTGTGACTCCGTGCTTTGTGCTGGGGACAGTGTGACACGGCATCTTCCCTCCATCCCCGGTCTGTCAGGGCTCACAGCCGAGTAGGCTCCCGCTTGAGCCATGACCCACAGGAGAAGAAAGGGAAGCACGTGCGTGCTCCCCAGGCTGGAGCGCAGGCAGGCTGCGAGGGGCAGGCCGGCAGCTCCATCTCTCGGGGGGCAGAAAATCCCGGCGCTTCATTTCCCAGTGTGATTATGATGACACCTTTGAAAACAGTTCTTTTGAACCCTTGGAAACAGCCAAGGGATAAATGACACGTATTTTTAAATCAAATGGAGAGCCTGTTCCTAGAAAACCTTTCTACAGGGCATGCCACGCTCGCAGGATGATGGCCATGACAGCTGGTGATGTTTCTAGAATGAATTTTGAGGGTGTCCGTGCATTTTAACTTAGACTAATGTCAGTCTATGGAGTTCTTGCCCATGAGAAAGGAGAGATTTTTAGCGTGACAGGTTTATGTATGGAACTGCTCCCCAGTTCAGAGGGAGAAGGAGGATGGAGGGGCATGAAGGCTGGTTTTGCCCCAGGCAGTCAGTCTCTCTCCAGTTCTGTTGAACCGGGGACGGGATAAGCTTTGGGCATCCAGCCCGTCCCAGGGCTGGGGTCGATTGGTAGGGCTGGAGAAAGCCTCATGGCTTGAGGGGGCTGTCAGGGGCTGCAGGGAGGGGTTGTGGGGGTGGGGAAGCGGATGCAGGTGCGGCGGGGAGGCGGCCGGCGCAGAGCCCGGAATGTGCTCACGGGCTCCCTGGGTCCCAGGAAGAGCACACAGGGTGCCGCCGCCTTCGCCAAAAGTATCGGACCCACAGTACTTGTGCTCTACAGAACTTTGGCAGAGAGCATCTCCTGGGAACAACGTTCTAAGGTCTGGCCTTAGGGAGTGTGGCTGCAGGTAATGGGGAAGCACGGAGGGGCTTTGAGGGGCTTTGAGCAGGGAGCCGGCATGGTCAGGCGGGCAGTTTAAATGGTCACCAAGGCTGTTTGCTGACCTGGGTCCAAGCGCAGCAGGTATCTGAGCAGGCCTGGCATCTTAGGAGTCAGTGCGGTCATGCAGGACAGACTGGGGAGGTCCTGCCCCAGGAGGGGGCTGTGGGAGCAGAGAGACATGGACTGATAGGAAGTGGAAAGCAGGAGGGAGCTGAGCTGGGGGGTACCTATGCCCCGAGGCCCCATGTGGAATCCCAGAGGAGTGCAGGCTTGAAGGGAGAGGTACAGGAATACAGTTGGGGTACCCTGAATTTGAACATGGAGGTTGACATGCGCCTCCCGACCTCTGTGCCTCATGCCCCTCATCCAGAAGTGGGGACAACAGTGGCCTCAGTGGGTCAGAGAACTCAGTGGGTCAGCAAGTACGAAGACCCTGCCCAACAAGGACTGGCTCAGACTGAGCGCTCGATGAACCTGCCAACTGTGGAGGTACGTTCTGCAGAGAGCTGGAGAAAGGGGCTCGGTTTTCTCTCTGCAGTGGGCACCCACTCCTGTGTATGTCAGTGCGTCCAGCCCCTCTGTCTCCTTGGGCGGTGCTGGCCATCACAGTCACATCCAGGCCCGTGGTGACGGCTCAGCGGTGGCAAAGCTGGAGGGCCAGCCACTGCCCTCCCCAGCCTCATGCTCGGAAGGGCCCTGGGTCCTGGTCCTCCCGCATCCAGTTCCTCCACCTGTCTTCCAAGGAGCCCATCATCTTCCCTCCAATCAGCCTGCCTACCGGCGGGACCCCTGCACAGCCAAGGTTGGGCTGTTGTGCCCTCACAGAACGTCCTGGTTCCCATCTGCCCACGGGGCAATGCTGAGGTCTACTTGCACATCATAGTCGTAACACTTACTGGTTTATAGTGAACACTTGCTGAAAATGTTTAATGCAATAAGTACTTCGCTAGAAAGGTCATTCTCAAGTATTTGAGGTGGTTCTGTTACGTCCCTGGTTATAAATGACAAACTAAGGCTTGGGGAGGTTGGCGACTTGCCTAAAGGGATGGTACTGGAGTCAGAAGATCATGTGGCTGAGACTAATGTCCGAGGCCCTCCACGGCAGACCACGTGCCTGGGCAGACTGGACTTCCGGGGGACCCGAGGCAGGAGTGGGCTCTTGGAGACAGCGAGACAGGAACACAGACAAGGGGCTGCGCCTGGATTTCCAGGTCGTACGTCCAGGCCAGCTTGACTCTGTTCCTGTCTCCATGTCTGTGAGATTCCCTCACAAAACCCCCTGCCTGCCAGACCCTAGCGTTAACACAAGCCAACTTCTCCTCATAACACAAGTGCCTTCAGTAAAATAAGGAATTCTGTAACTGTCTCATTACATTTTGCATTTGTTTTTCTTCTTTTTGCATAAGACATTTGTATGCATTTCAAACAGGCTAGGGGAAACAAACCCCATAAAATCAAACTAAAACAATTCGTGATTTCAACATAAATCAGCTGATGTGTTTATTTGTTGCTTATCTACGCAACTTTTCTCTGTATCTAAATATTTTATAACTATTTTATGAAATGTTATGATAACACCTACCGGGTTGTCATCTGCGTGAACTGGAGATCAGTGACATCTCTGTAAAACTTTCTTTGGGTGGCTGCATAGATTTTGTTGAATTAACGAGCCACAGTCTATTTGCCTGTGTATTGTTGAGTGTTAGTTGCGATCAGCACGCGGGATGTGCCAGCAGTCGGCAGATACTGGATGATAGATGGATGGATGGATCCACTAATAAGACGGAAATCTGTGAGACCACCTAATGGGAAGAAAAATTCAGAATCTTATGTGCCACTATTTCGAATTCTGGCTGCAGATTAGACTCACTTGGGGGGTTTTTAATAAATACTGGTCCCAACCCAGGAGATTTGAATTTAACTGGCCTGTGTGTGCCCATCATATTTTTTTGTTTTGTATTGTTTTTAAAGATTTTATTTATTTGACAGAGAGAGAGAGAGCACAAGCAGGGGGAGTGGCAGGCAGAGGGAGAGGGAGAAACAGGTGAGCAGGGAGCCCGACATGGGACTCGATCAGGGATCCTGATGTGGGGCTCGATCCCAGGACCCTGGGATCATGACCTGAGCCGAAGGTAGCTGCTGAACCAACTGAGCCACCCAGGAACCCCATGTTTTTTTTGGTTTTTTTAAGGCTCATTCTAATTTGCAGCCAGGGTTTAAAAACCGGAACAGTCTTTTTTTTTTTGATAGCTTTAACTTAATTAAAACATTGTTAAATTTTTTTTCGTCAGGCAAGTCCGTGAACACTGCCTGATGACATAGGCAGTTTTTATAAAACAGGTGCTTGTTCATAACTTAATAACTTGTAAAATGCCCCTGTTTTTGTTTTTTGTTTTTTTTTTTTTAACTCCTTCCCATCTTACTTACTGGGATGGCCGGGTTAATTTGAGGAGGTCTACCAGCCGAGATAGAAAATTTATTTGAGGCAACTGTCCTTTGCTCATTTAGGAGACAGGTATGACCTTAAAACCAAACTAAACAAGGAAAGAGCAAGACAGCCAAAGGGCATGCCCAACTCCCTTATAAAGATGGACCCCTAACAAAATAGCAAACTGAACCCCAGAGCATATGAAAATGAAAATGACCAATACCTAAGAATTGCCTAGGGATGCAAGGAAGATTTAATATTAGAAAGTCTGAAATTGTCATTTGTTTTGAAAGAGAAATAATCTCAGTAAATGTAGAAAAAGCATTTGGTGAAGTTAAGCATTCGTGACAAAAATGAAAACTTTCTTATTAAACTAGGAGTAATAGCAAATGTTCTTCACCTGATAAAGGATACCTAAAAATATACAAATCGAATCATTCTACTAAGGGAATATTGAAAGCATCCACTTTAAAATCAGTAACAAGACAAGGACGTCCTATATCTCTATGCTCCTTTTTCATATCATATGGAAAAAGGAATTAATAGCAGAGGATAGAAAAACAAGGAAATTTGTCAGTATTTGCAGAAATAACACAGGTCTATAAATTATTAGAAAAATACATGTTTATCAGGTGGCTGGACATAAAATTGATTTACAAATATGATAGAAAAAATCTGTAAAAAAAAAGAAAGAAAAAAATCTGTAAGGTACTTTGGAACAAATTCAAGAAGTCATCTGTAAAACTCCTACACAGAAAGCTCATGCACACAAAAACAGTAAAGAAGGACCAAATACATGGATGCACATCTATGTTGATGAGTAGGGAAACTTAATAGCATAAAGATATATACTCTCTCCAAAGAGATCTCTAGGTTCAATGCCACTCCATTTAGAATCACAACAGGTTTCCATGAACTTGACACTTGAATTCTAACATGTATAGTGAAGATGAAGGGACTGAGAATAGCCAGGAATATTCTAAAGAAGAGGAAGAAGGGGAGGAGGATGTGTCTAACAGACGTCAGGTCTTACCATGCATAGCACTTAGCAGTAATAAAGCGGTGTGCTGTTGGGCTAAGCATAAGAAATTAACCCATGGGACACAATACATAACCACAGATGCACAACCAGTTGATACATGACAAATGAGATGGAACATCATTGGTTGAAGGGGAGAATGTTCAGTAAATGGAGCTGGAAAAGTTGGTTTTCCTTTGCCCATACGGAAGACAGGAAAATGGGATTCCCTACCTCACACCATACAAGAAAGTTAACTGTACTTTGAGCTTCCACAAATGAATAAGAAAAGACAACTGACTTTAAAAAAAAAATGGTTAAAAGGCACAAATAGGCATTTCAAAGAAGAGGAAATACATGCAGCCAGTAGGCTAAGAGGAGATGGTAAACTTCATTAGAAATCAGAAACATGCCAGTCACATGGTGATTACCATTACACACCATGTTTGATTGGCAAAATTATGAAGTCTGATGGTGCCAAGTCTTGGAGAGGAAGTAGATCAAGAGTGTATTTTGTTCCCATGGTGACTCTGTTGTACATGTTAAATGAATGTAACATTGTGTGTCAACTATACTCGAAAATTTTTTTTTGAAAAGATTATATTTTATGTGTTGCTGGTGAGATTGTAGGTTGTTATGACCACTTTGGAAATCAATGTTGTACATTGGAACATTAGCATACCTTGCAATCTGGCAATTCCATTTCTAGGTATAGAGCTGAGACAAACACCGATGCACAGAAGCAGTTATGAATGAGAACGTGGATAGCAGTGCTGTTTCTAATACAAAACTGGAAACATCCCAATGCCTATAAAAATTGGAGTCTATTCGCAGAATATAGTACTAGATCTGTAGCGGTGAAAAGGAATAAAGTATAGCCACATTAAAAACATGGTTGCCTCATTGGGAACATGGATGAAAAAGCATGTCTTAAAGGCTTCATATAGCATAATATCCTTTTCATATATTATTTTTTTGAGATCCTTTTTATATAGTTTTAAAAATGGCACAGCTGAACAAAATATGTTTAGGCCTCCATATATATGTCCTAATAGTTTTTTCTTAAAGCAAAGCAATGATGGACCCCAAATTCAAGGCAGTGGCTGCCTCTGGGGAAGAGGCAGAGTGATAATGAAAAGCGTGCCCTTGAGGATGAATTAGTTATCTGCGGTATTCTCAGCCTTGGGCTGGCTGCCGAGTTCAGGGTGCTCGTACGTAATACAGACGGACGGACGTTCATAACGAAGAGGGCCATGCATGGACCAGGACTGATATTGTAACCTGAATCCAGGATTATGCACAGACCTCAATTCTGTGCCTCTGAGCCCCAATTTTGTAAAAAAAGGAAAAAGAAATCTTACTTGAATTGAGCTCCCACACATGTCGAGAAGCCCAGGAAGAAACACACTGTTTATAAATCTAGTGGGTTGGTCTCAGGTTGCAAATCTATCTTAAATCTACCTTCTAGGAGGGACAGATGCTGTCAGTCCAAGGGTGTGTTGTGCAAGACTGAAAGGTCCTGAGACATAATGCCACAAACATCTTTCAGGCAGTCTTGGTTATCCCCGCCCGAGTAAATGCCCATCGTGTTCTGGGCCGCTCCAGGATCTGGGGAGAGAGTCCGCATGAGACATCAGGGAGCTGTCGACAGCTTCCTCTGGCCCAGTTTTGGTTTTGTCTTTCTGGCAACTGGAAGTGGCATTTTGTTCTAGAGTCTGTGCTCTGGAACATTCAGTGTTTGGAGAAGCTCCTGCTGCCATGCAAAGAACTTCCTTCTCGGACCTTGAACCACTCCTTGTCTGTCGCCTGCTCTTGGCTGACACCCTCTGAGCCTCGGTAAGACGTGTGAAGTGACTGTCCTCTGGCCTGCTTAACATTAGGGGATTTCCATCGCGATGCTGCTAACCTCCCTCATTTGCATTCAGGCATTTCTCTTGTGCTTTGCTCTGACTTACATTCACTATTGAAGTTATTCAGTTATCAATTATTAAAGCAACCTGTTCATGCTCAAACACTGGGTCCTTGAGCAAACAGTTTTATGTTGCTCAAAGAAAGAGCCTGGCGGAAAATACTGTATCAGTGAACAAACTGAATAGACTCACGGAGGTATTTGGTGTGTGTAGCCTTCAGGGCATGCATGGCAAAAGGGGTCTTTAAAATTTAAAGAACCCTTAAATGATCTAACTTCTTTCTGCTCTGGCACACACTGCTGCTGATGCCAAGTGGTATCTCCAAAAGAGATTCAAAGGGATGAAAAAGAGGACTGTGATTTGCTGAGAAGTACGGTTTACTTGTACTTACGACGTCGAGCCGCTGAGTGGGCTTAAAGATGCCCAGGAGATGAGCTGCTACCACAACTTGGGAAACCCTTCTTAGCTGACCCCTTGTTTTAGTTTTATTGCTGAATAGCCAATCATCCTAAAACTTAGTGGATTACAGCGAGAACAGTGATGCTGTTTATTCATATGATTGCCCCTCTTTCTCTCCCTTGAGGGGGTGACTGGGCTCAGCTGGCTGGCTCTTGGGACCTCTCGCATGACTGCACTCGGACAGTGACTGGGGCAGGTGGCCTCAGTTACGTGGCTGGCAGTGGTCAATGCCAGTGTTTGCTCGGACCTCAGGTGGGGCTGTCGGCTGGAACAGGTCGTGTGGCCCCTCCACGTGGCCCGGGCTTGCTCCCAGCATGGCAACTGGGGAGAACTAAGGCCCAAGATATAGAGAGTAGAAGTTTCTCTTTCCTGGGGCCCGGGCTTGCCAAAACTGGAGCTCGGGGTCATGTTGCATTGACAGGATGTGAGCACACAGTGAAGGGGGCATTTCCACGGGGGCTTGAGAGTTGACTGAAAGAGGGGACGCACTTCCATCAGCTGAGTCACTTGAATGCTGGCCTTGGGGTGGGGGGGCATGAGCAATGCAGAAAATGGATCTGGCTTCATCTCTTCAGGGAGTTCAGAGCTTCATTCATTTTCTCCCTCCGCCCTCCCTCCGGGAGCATGTGGAGTCTGTGCCCACTGGCCAGGCAAGGTGCGGGAAGCATGGCAGGGGTGGACAGAGCTGGTGCAGGGGGCCGGCGGCTGCTTCAAGTCCAGCGTGCGAGAGAAGAGCCATGCATCCTCGCTCCCAGCAGGTGAGTTACACTGTATGCGAGGGCCCAGCAGGGAGGCCTGGAGCTGGCAGCTGGGGTGACCATGCAGGGAGACTCTGTCTCGGGGGGCCTCACTATGGCTCAGCCTGGGGCACGGTCAGCTGTAGCCGCAACGCTCCCTCCTAAGGCTGGCTCCCAGTCAGCTTCTTCCCGGCATCTTGTCCCCCCGTGGAGGAAGGTTGGGGGCCCCCAAATTAACATTAAAAACAAATCAGGCAGTGAGATGGTCTATTAGGCCCAGGAGCCAAACGGGAGGTAACGATTGAGCCCTGCTTCCCTTGAGCCCTGCTTCCCTTGCTGTCATCGTGCGAGGCCAGAAGGAGGTCCCGGCGCCCAGGGTGCGCTTTCTCGGGGAGGGGGGAGGCTCGGGTGACCACCTGCTGCCAAGGAGCCCCAGACCAGTAGCTCTTACCTCTTTGCAGACTCAGACTCTCAGGGAGGCTGGGGGAGAGGGGAGGGGAGGACGGTGGTGAGTGGGAGTAGAGAACAGGGCCCCGGCGAGGCGGTGAGTAAGGGCACCTGGGCTGGGAATTCAGCTCTGGGGGTCAGCACGTCTGCTTGGGGGTTTCAGTCCCAGACTTCAAGTCCCTCCAGGAACCCAATGCCCCACCCGGTCAGGTGTGGGGGGCAGCTCCCCCGCCCAAGGCCCATGGGCAAAACCTCGCCACCTCCATGGCCTGGCCTGAGAGTTCACTGGTAGGATTTCAGCCCGGGGCTAGATCCTCAGAGACTGAAGCTACCCCCTCCCAAGGTAAGGCTGCCAAGGGTGGGATGGGGAAGGACCCTAGCTCCAGGGCTGGCGGCTGAAAGGAAGGCAGAGAGAGTGGGCAAGACACCCCGGAGGTGGGTTCCACAGCCCCTCTGTCCTTGAGATGTTATTCATCAATTTACCATCCCCCGCCCCCCCAGCAATCTCCCCCAGCTCCCTGCCACCACCCTAGTATGAGGCCTTGCTTTTACTGTCCTAAGGAGGAACACAGCCTTCTTTCTCTCCCCCACTCTGCAACCTGAGAACATTGCCTGCACCCACTGCCTGCCCTTCGGGCCTGGCGTCCCTGCCCCCCCCACTGCTGCAGGGTCACTGGGCCCCCCGTCCTTCCAAAGGACCTTCTCCCCAGGCACTTGGGGTGTGCGCCAGGGCCGAGCGCTCACCTGGCGGGGCCTTCCCTGCAGACAGCCCTGTCCATCAAGCGTGGCCCCAATCTCGGGGCGGGGGGGCAACGGGGTCCCCGGAGCTGTTTGGTGACAGGTCGGGTTTCACCTCTTCAATTTGTCACCGTGGGGGACTGTCTGAGCGAAGGCACATTCCCTGGGAAACTGGGCTTCCGGAGGCTTTGCTGGAGGGACACCCTCGCGCGTGAGTTTGAGTGTCCGTTGGCCTGCAGAGTGTTGCGGGCAGGGCTGTGGGGTGGACGGCCACTCTCTCGTCTTGGCCAAGAATGCGATAAGCTCTCAGAGAAACAGCCTGTCTCGGCCAGAGCCCTTGGCGTCCAGACAGCCAGCTCGCCGGGACCCAGCGCCTGCACCAAACGAAATGAAGGAGGCGGCAGAGGGCTCGGATCTCGTTGCACAGCTCATGGTGCGGACTCACCCAGACGCTCTGGGCCAGCCAAGGTGCCCTGGGACCGGGCACGCTCCGGCCGCGCGAGCTCAGACTGGAGGACAGACTCCCCACGGGAGCGGGAAGCCCCTGGACTTGGCAGCAGGTTTGGTGTTCGCCGGAGCTGGTGTTCCAGAGCCCTGGGGCCGGGGGGGCGGACTCCCCAAAGAGGGGATGAAAGTGGGAAGCGATGATCCAGACAGCTGGGGAGGCGAGTGGGGTCTCGTCACCTCCCCAGTGCCCCTGGTTGCCCCCCGACATTGGCACTGGGGCCCCCACGGAGACAGGCCTCTTCCCTCTCAGAAGGCCCCAGTGCGAAGCTGTGGGCAGCTTCGTGGGGCCTGCCAAGAACTGGAGGGGGGAGGGGCTGTTCCCAGAAGACCCCATCCCCTTTCTGGGGCTGACCCACCATGTTTCAAGAAGGCAGGACACGGAGCTATCTGATGAAGCCGTTTGCACGCTGGTTTTTCAGCCTGTTAAGCTGGTCAGGGCTACCGTTACCCTGGGCCGGTGATCAGTGAGTTGGGGGAGAGCCAAGTCACAGCTGGGACGGGCCGGCTGGGGACCCAGTGGGCTTGTCCTTGTGCTAGGGGTTGCCTGCCCCAACTCAGGGCAGCACGTGCTGGTCCCGCAGGCCCCAGAAAGCATCCTCTCTGCATCCCGTCTTCCCTCCTGCTCCCACCCAGGACAAGCCACCCCCATGGTCCCTGGCCACCAGCCTGGAAAGCTCTGAAACAGCCAGGAGAGTCCGTCTTGATCGTCATTTCCCTCCCAGCACAGAACACAGAATCGGGTGTGGGCCACCAAGCCACATGAGAAACTCCCTTCGAAATTAGTTTTCTTGGACAATTTGGAAGTGCCCCAGATGCAAAGCACTGACCATTTTATTGAAGTAAACATTAAAATGTTAATATTGGGGGCACCTGGGTGGCTCAGTCAGTTAAGCGTCTGCCTTTGGCTCAGGTCATGATCCCAGGGTCCTGGGATCCAGCCCCGCATTGGGCTCCCTGCTCAGCGGAGAGTCTGCTTCTCCCTCTGCCCCTGTTCCCCCTGTGGTGTGCTCTCTCTCTGTCAAATAAATAAATAAATAATCTTTTAAAAAATGTTAATACTAAACACATAGTGCTGCCCTAGAGTTTTTAGGATTGTTTAAAAGAAATGATCTATAGCTTTTCTTGGACATTTACTCATTTTTTCCTAAGCAATCACTTCGAGCCCCTCTCAAGTACCAGGTGCCTTGCTAGATGCCCCATTTGCCAGGGTGTGAAATGAGCAGGCTGATCACTGCCCCCGGGTGTCGGGGCTCATCTGGGGACAGGAGAGGAAGAAACCCAGAGCCACAGCTATGAAGGAGTTTTTAAGGTGCAGCGTGGAGGCATTTATACTTGCCTGTCTGGTGGGGACAGCCAGGGAGAGATGGAGGCAGCCCTTTTCAATTATGTCCCGACAGACACAGGCTGCGTCAGGATCTGAGCCTCAGGGTGGTGACCATGAGATGTGGGGGTGAGGAGGGGAGCGAGGCCGGTGACGGTGGAGGGCCCGTGCTGAGGGGGGGAGAGGAAGTTTGTGAGGGGAGCACTGGGACCACCTCGGCAGGGGTTAGCAGTGGGAGCGTGGTGGGAATGGATGGGTGAGAGGTCGTGTAGAGCAGCAAGGACGTCTGATGTCACTGAAGGAGGGGCACAGCCGAGGAGAGGCTCAGGTGGCCTGCAGAGGGCAGGGGTCCCGGAGGAGAGAGGGGTCCCCAAACAGGCACCAATGTCCTCATGACATGGAGGAGGGCCCTGGAGACACAGCTGGTCTTTGAGACTGTCCTCCCCAGGTCCCACTTCACCGGGGACTAGATCTTCCCTCCTCTGTCTCCAGCGAAGAACCTGCCTCTCTTGATGGAAATCCAGTTGGGTGAAATCATCTCCTTCCTCCTCCCTCTGCCTGGTGCCCCTCGGCGTCCACCCATCCCGTCAGAACCCGTGGCACCCCCTCCGACCGCGTCCAAGCAGCCCCTGACCACCCACAGGGCCTCACCCTCCGCACGGCCTCTCTCCCGGGTGGGTGCCCCTCACGCCGGGCCTGGGGCTGTGGACTGAATGATTGCGGTCCCCAGATTCCTCTGTTGAAGCCATAACCCCGATGTGCCAGTGTTTGGAGCAGCCTTTGGGAGGTGATCCGGTTTAGATGAGAGGCACGGTGGAGCCCCACACTTGCTCCTCTCCTCCCTCTCTGCTCCTGCCCCTCCCTGTGCAGGGCATCACCCTTTGGGACAGCCTCCCCGTCCTCCGCATTCCAGGCCTCCTGGGACATGCTGCCCTCCAGGCAAAAGCTTTTTCACCAACTTACAAACTGTTAACTAGTCACAGTAAGTTTGTGGTCTTTGAGCCACTTCATCCTCCCCCCCGACCCCCCGCCTCTGGCCACCACTGATCCATTCTCTGTATTGTTGTTTTAGATTCCACACTGCCTCCCTATCTCACCTAGCATCCCACCCTCAAGGTCCAACCAAGCTGCCACAAAGGGCAGGATTTCCTTCTTTCTCTTGGCCGCGCGGTACCCTCCCCGCCCCGCCACCCCGGATGTGGTTCCGCCATCCCTCGGTGGGACTTCAGTTGTTTTATGTCTTGGCTATCGTGAATACTGCTACTGTGACCATGGGGTCCCAGAGAGCTTTTCAAAGTAGGGTTTCCTGCACATAAGTGTCCAGAAGTGGGATTGTTGGATCGGGTGGCATTTCTCTGTCCTATTCTGAGGATCCTCCGCGCTGTTCTCCAGCAAGCTTGCACCTGTTTTCCTGCCCACTGACAGTGCACAAGGGGTCCTTTCTCCATGTCCCTGCTCCCATCCTTTCTTGTGTCCTGCTTCTTTCTTTGTTTTCATCTGTCTCATTGGGAAATGATGGGGAGCTGGCCAGCAGGCAAGGCCTCGAGTAGACGCCATCTGCATGCCCCACACTAGCTGGTCCCTCTTCCTAGATCCCTGAGAAAACAAGATGAGGGTGAGGGGGCTGTCTGCTCTGTTTCCTGCCTGCTTCTGTCCATAGCGGGCATCACGGAGGGCATGCTTACTGCCTGGTCGTTCCGCTCCACATCGGGGGGCAGGGATGGTACAGACATAATAAGATAAAGTCTAGAGAAAGCCACTTCTTCACTTGGCTTATTGTGTCAGAAAAGGAAAAAGTGCGATTTGGAAAATGTTGGGGAAAAATGCCCTGCCTGCTCCAAGTGTCCAGTTTTTAATACAAGTTTTCTCTACTCTCCTCTGCTGCTGTTCCACCGAATGTATGTTCAAGAGGCCCCGCCATAACCTCGACAAAGGCTTTTTACTGGCACTCAGCAATGTTCAAAGACGTGGCACTGTAAATGCTGTACGGTAACTTTTGTTGATTGCATTCGTCGCACAAACAGGTCCCCGCAGGATCTGTGTCTGCGACCTCCGAGGCAGAGTGAGAAGGACGCGATGGCAGAGGGAATGGCTTGTTCCCTCCAGGTTGGGGAGCGAGCCATGCTGTAGCCACCCCAGGACTCCGGGGCGCTCAGGTCCCTAAACCTACCTGTCACTTTCAAAGTGCTTTCCTGCCCAAGCCCCGAAAACATCTCAGACGAATGGGGAGCCCCTGAGATTCGTACATTAGGTGAGGATGAATTTCTCCTCTCTCATCCAGCTTTTGAAATGCTGAGATTCTGCTTCTGCAACCTGAGTCTCACACTTAGGTTTTCTACGGATTCATGACTGTGTGTATTCTGGCTGTGGGCTGATTTAATATCTTATTTATTTGACAGAGAGAGAGCGAGAGCACAAGCAGGGGCAGTGGCCGGCAGAGGGAGAAGGAGAAGCAGGCTCCCCGCTCAGTGGGGACCCCCATGTGGGACTGGATTCCAGGAAGCTGGAATCATGACCTGAGCCAAAGGCAGATGCTTAACCGACTGAGCCACCCAGGCGCCCCTGGCTGTGGGCTGATTAACTCCACATTTCCTGCACTGCCTGTTCTTGCTCTTTCTCTTCTGTCACTGAAGCAAAGGGCTTGAAGCTTAGGGTGCATTAGCCAAAAGATCAACCCATGTCCTCATCCTCTGGGTTTGAGCAAATAGTTTTTATTACGACAACTAAGGGGACAGGGAAGCAGCTCTGCCTCCCCTTGGGGTTAGCGCAGGAAGCCTGTGGTCAGTACCCAGGGGCTGAGAGCCTGCATATGCCTTAGAGGATTTACACACCTTCTATTCCTCAGGCATCCAGGTTAAGTGTGCACCTGCTGCTGTGTGCGTCCTGTCTTCAACAACTGGCAGCAAACTCTGCCCAGAGGTGGGGATCTTCGTACTATCAGGAGCTAAAGGTAACTTCAGGGAAACTCAGGGAGGCTTCTGTGCAGGTCCTTGGCTCCAAACCTGCTCAGACTGGCTCCCATCAGGGGCCACCAGGTGAAACGCCTCCTGGGGGTCTCCTGGGCAGGAACTGCTGGCTCTGCAAAACGGACACGCCGCCTTCTTTCCCTGCTGCCTCCCCCTCTCCCTCCTCCCCCTGCGCGTAGCTCTCAGCCTCTGATGTGAGCAACTCCCATCGCATCCCAGGAACAGTCCCTGCACCTGTGTTTACTTTGGAGCCCAGCAGGCTACAGGCCCGAGGGGGCTCGGGGAGCCTGGAGAGAACAGGGCAGACGCCTATGACCCGGGAGGCAACGCCTATACCTGGAGGGATTCACCTTCATCTGCCCTTTCCATCTCCCAGAGGTAGTTTTTCACAGGATTCTGCCAATGCATCCACGGGAATGACTTTTTTACCACGGCTTTATTGAGATATAATCACATACCGTACACTCACCATTTAAAGTGTAAAATTCAATAGTTTCAATGTGTTCAGATATATGCCACCACAATCGATTCTGGAATATTTCATCTCCTTCCTGCCCCAACAGTCCTCCGCCCCGAGCAAACACTAATCACTTTTGTCTCCCTGGACTCTCCTATTCTAGGCATTTCCTATAAATGGAATCACACAATATGTGTCCTTTTGTAATGGCTAATGCACTGAACAGAATGTTTTCAAGGTCACCCACGTTGTCATGTGAGTCGGGGTTTCGTCCCTTCTTAGGGACAGATACTCTGCCCCCGCATGGATGGACCACATTCCATTTGGACAGGTTTTTGCGTGGACATGTGTTTTCACTTCTCTCCGCATCTACGTAGGAGGGAATTGCTGGGCCACAAAGTAATTCGACGTTTAACCATTTTATGAGCCACCAGATGGTTTTCCACAGTGGCTGCACCATTTTTCATTCCCACCAACAGTGTATGAAGGTTGTGATTCTCCACGAAGTGACTCTTAATCGCATCCAGCCCTCATTCACTCCCAGGGCCAACATCTGAGTTGAGGTCCTCCAGGTTCATATTCAGAGGCCCGCCAGGGCAACTTTGCTGCTGGACTCGGCATCCTTCCCTGTAGTCCATGACACCTGCTGTTCTGTGGTGGCCGTCCCACAGGGCTGACGTCCTCCCCCACCATGCCCCAACATTTGACCTCACTGAGGAAAACGGTGACCCACCAATCATGAGCCCCTGTAATCTGGACCCACTTGGCCAAGGTCACTCCAAATCTTCCCTTCCCAACCTGCTTCTTCCCCAACATGAACCTTCACTTCTAACCCACCCTCCCACTCACCACGTCATGCCTGTTGGGGGCTCCCACGGCCAGGATAAGAAATTCCTAGCATCTGGGAAGTGCCTCTGTTTCTTCTCCCTGTCTCAACACCTACCCTGCCCAAAGTAATCACTCTCCTTACCTCCAACACTGTAGTTCTGCTTGACTACATGAAGTGTGCGGTCTTGATGTTGTTTGTTCTGCTGCCCTGTCCTTGGCCATGAACACGAGCTGATGGGTGTGTCCACCCACTTCTCTATCAAAGCTTAGTTCCCTCTCTGTTCCAGCTCATGCCATCCCTCATCTGTGAGACTGCACAAACCCCACCAGTGATCCTGCTCTCCCTCTAAGTTCCTCACCATTACGCTTTTACTGACATGCCCTCTAATATTGCACAAAATTTTATGGTCCCAAAATATTTTTTGGTCTCCTGTATACCACGGGGACCCCCTTGCAGGTAAAAACGGAATCTTTTTTTTTTTTTTTAAGATTTTATTCATTTGAGAGAGAGCGCGCAAGAGAGAGAGAACACAGAGGGGGAGGGAGAAGCAGACTCCCCGCTGAGCAGAGAGCCCGATGCGGCACTTGATCCCAGGACCCCGAGATCATGACCTGAATCAAAGGCAGATGCTTAACCAACTGAGCCACCCAGGCGTCCCAAGATTGCATCTTATGGAAACTTTACTCCTGTCATGGTGGCAGAAAGTGAACATAGTAAATTTGCAATGAATATTTAGTGAATTTCACCAAATCACACCGAAATGAACTAAATGTCCTATGTGAGAGCCCCGGATAGAGCACATTGGAAGCTAATAAAATGGCTGGTAACTGATCTGGGAGAACCTCTAGTATGGGAGTTGTTGCATACTGGTGTGGGACGGGGCTCAGATCCGAGTTCAACCCTCTTGTGTTTCAGGTGGGGCTGGGCCCCAGCTGGGCCTCAGGCTCAGCCCAGGTCACATGGCGAGGAACCACAGCTGACTGCCTTCTCCCACGCAGGGACTCAGGATACTGTGCTAACCTGCTCCCTGGGAGCCAGGGCCCTCTCCCTCCATGCATCCTGCTCACCCCAATACCCACAGCACCTCCTCCACGTGCAGTACAAATCCACATTTGTGGGACAAAAATGATTCTGTGAAGAAAGCCAACCACAACGCTGTACCAACTACTGCACTGATTTGACTTCTTAGCGGGAAGAGGAGGTGAAGCAGAAAGGGCGGAGAAAGGGCTCTTCATGGTCACAGCTCACGTTCAACAGGGATGCACCAGGGTGTCCAGCACTGCTTAAGCACTTTACATGAATGAACTTATTTAACATGTCAGCAGCCCCAGGCAGTCCTGACCCTGAGGACACCGAGGTACAGAGAAGTGTAGACACTTGAGCAGGTCACAGGGCAGACAGGCGGTGCCTTGGCATGCTCCCTCCTCCCTACTTCACCTCTGTCACCTGCTTCCTTGTTTGCAAACAGAACAGAAAGGACTCATGAAACACCCACAGCCTTCATTTTGGTCCCAGTTGACGTTACGCAGCTGAACATTAAGAGCTCTGGGTCAGTTTCCAGCTCCGCGTCCACGATGCATTTTCATTGAATCATTGGTTGGAAATCGGCTTTCTGCAGTCGGGTGACAAAGAAGCCAAGGTTGGCAGGCGCCTCTCTTGTCTGAGGTTCTTGCCTGGCTGTCCTGGGAGGGCGATGCTCCTGTACCCCCTGGTTCCCTGTCGTGGCGACCGAAAGTGAATATAGCTCCAGGGTTGGGACATGAGATGAGAAACAAGCAGCTTTTCTAGATGCCCAGATGTGTGCGCAGGGCTGCCCAGGGCTGTTGTCTATCTGACGCTCTGTGCTGCTGAGATCCATGAGGTTCTGGATCAGTTGTTGCCCCTCTGTGCATGGGGACTTTTTGCAGAGTCTCCATGGGCCGTGGGGACAAGGTTTCAGTTGCCTGTATGCCCGACTCCTAGGGCCTGTGAGCAGAGGCCGTGGAGGCTGACTAGGAAGGAAGATGGTGAGCTGCTGCCCAGTGCGGTGACCTCTATAAACTCTTCTCGTCTCTGCAAGGGTAGGGTGTGCAAACTGCAGAAGAGCACTGGACCAGGAGTCAGGACCGGACAGCCCACTCCAGATGCCTGTTGGCAAGTCCTTGCCCTGCCTGAGCCCTGCTCTCTCCATCTGCACAGTGGCCAGCATTCACACCGCACCTCAGAGCCCCTCGGGAGCCTTTAAAACATACCTCCCCGCAGAGAACCTTGCTTCATGGGCTGGACAATGTCTGGGAAGCAGCATTTCAAAGGCTGCCCTGTGCAGCCAGCCCAGACGAGCTTCTCCAGCTCCACAACTAGACACTGTTTTTTTTTTTTTTAAAGATTTTATTTATTTATTTGAGAGAGAGAGAATGAGAGAGAGAGCAAGCACATGAGAGGGGGGAGGGTCAGAGGGAGAAGCAGACTCCCTGCCGAGCAGGGAGCCCGATGTGGGACTCGATCCAGGGACTCCAGGATCATGACCTGAGCCGAAGGCAGTCGCTTAACCAACTGAGCCACCCAGGCGCCCAGTAGACACTGTTTTATTTGGAAAAATAAACAGGCTCCCCAAATAGCAGATCTTGTCTGGCAAGGAAGAAACATCAATAAACTTATTTATTCAAAAAATATTTGTCAAACATCTCCTGTGTGCAGAGCCCTAGGTTGGGTGCTGGTGATGGGAAGTCAGAGGTGACAGATCATGTTTATCCAGGGCTTTCTGAGCACCGAGGGTTCTGCTAAGCACATCAGGGGGCTAGTTTATCTAACCTCCACAGCCCTGGCAGAGGAGCCCTCATCCCCATCATCACCTCCCCAAGGAACCACGTCTCTGCCAGAAAGTAGGAAATCACACCGAGTTACAAGGCCAGTTCTGAGCAGCACAGGGGTGTACCCACTGTGTCAGGAGCCTCAGGTTACCTGAGCATCATTCTGTTCTTCCCCTTAGCATAAAGAACGATGTCATTCCAGAAGAGTTACCAAAATTCTGCAGGGAGTGGGGCTTTCATCATCCTGAGACCTGAACCTTCCTGTTCCTCTGGACTGAGTGACTCTATCATCCTAGTGGGATGGAGCTTAAGCAGTCAGGCAGAGAGCCAGTAGACCTTCCCTTCTTCTACCTTTTTGTTTTATTCAGGCCCTCAAAGAATTGAATGATGCCCATCCATATTGGGAAGGGCCATCTACTTTACTACAAAGTCTACAGATTCAAATGCCAATCTCCTCTGGAAACACTCTCATAGGCACATCTAGAAATAATAACCAGGTAGCTGAGAACCCCATAATGCTGTCAAGCATTAACTATCATACCAACCAGCCAATTAAACATCCATCCATCCATCCATCCATCCATCCATCTATCCATCTATTCATCCAGTTCTTCATGCATCCATCCATCCAACAACTTTGCACTGAGCATCTGCTCTGTGCCTGACATTATGCCAGGCCCTTGATAGTAAGCAGTGGACAAAACAAACCAGGTTACAACTTTCAGGACACTTAGAGAAAACGTTAGAAAGGAACAGATGTGAATGATTATTATCCTTACTCCTTCCTGTTAGTGATGTGTACAATGAGGCCATGAAGGTGACGTGACCATCAAGAAGTAGGAGTTGGTAAAGGTGGAGAGAATGCCTGTGTCCTGACTCCATGCCTGATGCCCTCAGAGGTCAATGTGAACTCACCAGCACTCTGCAGTCTTAACCAAGCCAAATCTTTTCTGAAGGCAAGAAACAAAGAAATTGCTGATGCTCTCTATTAGAGATCTCCAGAGAAATAGAACCAATAGAGTGTGGATGGATAGATAGATAGATAGATAGATAGATAGATAGATAGATAGATGATAGATTGATTTATTAGAAGGAATTAATTTACATGATTACAGAGGCAGACAAGCCCCAAGAACTGCAGAGTGAGTCAGCAAACTGGAGACTCAAGAAGAATTAATGTTTCAGTTTGAGTCTAAAAGCAAGAAAAAGCTGATGTCCCAGTTCTAAGACCCTCAAGCAGGAAGAATTCTCTTACTCAGGGGATGGTCAACCTTCATGTTCTAGTGAGGCCTTCCACTGACTGAATGAGGACCACTCACAGGAGGGAGGGCACTCTGCTTTACTCAGTCTTCTGACTGAAATGTCAATCTCATCTACTTGCCCTTGGAGACACACCCAGAATAATGTCCAACCAGATGTTTGGGCATCCCATGGCCCAGTTAAGTTGACAGTTAAAATGAACCATCATCTGCTCTGAGGAGATGCATTCCTGTCCAACAGGACCAAGTCGCAGGGGTTGAGAGACGTTGTTTAAGATGGGGGGAATTTCGGGAGCTGAGCTTGAGGGAAGAAGCTCAGTTGATTCCATGAAAGCTGAACACATCCTCTTTCCCTTTCTGGTGGAGGATGCTATGAAAATCTGGGGTGGGGAGGAACTGGTTTTATGTATGAAGGGGAGAAAAGTTTCAGATCTCCCTCAAGTATCCATGGGCTATATTCTATTGTTCATAAGCAGAGTTCTGTGAGGACCTGGGTATTTCTCTCCAGAAGAAGATAAACGATACATATTACATAGGACAGAGAACAGCTCACATGTGCAAATTTCTAACAAGAATCTGCTCTGCCTGGAGATCTGACCTGTTAGCATTGGCACATCATCACGAAGCCAGGTGTAGGATTGCCGTGCTGTAGGACGTCCACCTGCGGTTACCGGCAGAGGCTCTGCCACAGACGGGGCACTCATTTCTCATTTTCCCCCACAGACTGACAGACCGAGCTCATTCAGACGTCCGGGACAGCTTGAGGACTGCAGATCTGCACTCTTGGGCAGAGGAACAGAGAGGGCCATAACTAGGTGTTGCTGGACATGGTATTCTGTAGGAATAAGGTCCAGGATAAGGAAGACCACTGGGCTCGTCCTTGTCCCTTGGTATTCCCCAAATGCCCACTTGTGATAATAGCAACTCCAAGTTCTGAATGGCCCAAGGAGAGGCGAATCCCTCATTTAGAGGGTCCTATAACATGAACAATGGAGAAACAGGGGACCTGGATGACTGGAGGCAGGACAGAGACAGTGGGACTTGCTGCAGCTGACTTCAGCTCTCCGTCCCCACAGGGGACTCCATGACACACTAGGATCCCAGCTCTGGGCCTTGATTTGAAACGTGAGATGTTAATGGGCACAGCGGAAATCTTTGTGGAGGCTGACATGCCAGGCCGGGTTAGAAGACCCCATGGGGAGGAAAGACACAACAGTGCCCAGCTTCTCATCCCTCCATGTGTGAGAGGCATGCGCTTGCAGAGGGGGCCTGTCCAGCCAGTCCTCACTCAGGGGAGTAACTTTCTTCTTCTGATCACCAGAACAAACAGCAGGCCAGGGAGGAACAGGACAATTGGCTGTTCTTGGCTTGGGGGCCTAGAAGACAAACAGGGCACAACCCTGCCCGTTCCAGCATCCATCGTGGCCCCCTCCTTGGCCCTCCAAGTGCTGCTGGCCAAGACCTGCCGACAGGGCCTCACAGGTGTCCCCAGGTGGCCCACCACCAGAGGTGAGCTAGACCTGGTGAGAGCTAAGGATGTTGGACAGGTAAGTGTTTCTGGGGAGGAGAGATGAATGAGAAACCCAAGTAGATGGTTGAGTAGAAGCATTCGAATGGGCAGTGCCTACTCAGAGCTCTGGGACTGACTTGCACTATTTATTTCAACTATTGCAAGAGTTGCAGTATTGCTACTTATTTACTCGTCCTTTGTCTTTTATTCATCTGTCCATACTGTCTTTATGCCTGTGGATTTGACTATGGTTTCTCTTTGATAATAAGTTCCCAAAGATGCGGGCTCTGAATTAGATTCAATCAGACACCCATGACAACTGATTAGACATGTACGTGTTTGCTCAATCCAATTTCAAAACCCAATTTGACTGAATTTTTCACTTCTGAACGGTCTCAGCATATTCAGCACATTCTTTTGATGACTTATCATTCATTTATACATCCGGTAACTATTAGTCAAACATCTCTGCACGTTTTCTTGGTGCCGTGGTGATAAAGCATGAGTCATGCATGACTCTGCCTTCTCCAAGGAGTCAAATACATAAATAACTTTGTAAGATTGGTGTTTGCAAATTATATGATCACCTTGCAAACAAAACGAAACCAAACGAAACCAGTAGAATCAGCAAAAGATTACGATGATAAGGCTTAGCAATGTTATGGTTACCTGATTATGTTAAAAAATGAAGAGCATTTCTTCACTCCAGAAATAATCAACTAGGAAATAACACAAAGATATTACCCACCATAATAACGAAAACTAGAAAGTGTGCAGGAACCATCCTGTCATCTGGAATGTGAACGTGACGCCTGGAGCTCAAGCAGCTATTTTGGACAATAAGGCAATGCACTCAAGATGGTGGAGGAGCTAGACCGAAGGAGCCCGGTCCCTGACATCCATGGGGTCACGATGCCAGTCACCCAAATAAGCCTCTGGTGGGAACCCCAGGCTTTTAACGCCAGACGCTAGGTCAGAAATTCTGCCAGAGATGAAATCTCTAAGTTGATTTTATGTGAGAGAAGGAAGACTCGTGTTTAGTTTCTGTTGTTTGGAGGTTTTCTGTGTATGTAGCTGAAACAAATCCTAGCACCCTTGGGGAAGGGAGATTAGGGTTAATGGTGATACATCTTGGTAGCACAGGACACAAGTCTTGATGGCTAATTGGTACGGAAGGTGTGAGGAAAAGAGAGAGGTTTAGGTGTGGTGCCCAAGTTTTGGGCTTGATGGCTGGGAAGGCGGCAGGAGGTTCACATTAGGGACATTTGGTCATTTCTGGGCAGAGGTCCCTCAGGCAGTTGGAAGTGGGGCTTAGATATTGAGGGACAGTCCTGGGTAGAGATGGTGCCCACTGGTAGGGGAGCCATGATTAGTGAGGTTACCCAGCGGGTGCAAACCGTCAGCGGGTAAGCACTGCAGCCAGCAGGCAGGAGGGGCGGGGGGTGGGCGGCAGAGAGGCAGGAAGGAAGGGGCAGTGGGATGGGGAGCTGGGGTGCCAGGGGGGACGGGACCGGGACCAGCCGGCCACCTGGCATAGAGCTGGTTGTCCTGTAGCCAGTGGTTGCTTATTTTTTCTGGCAAAACCCCAGAGCCTGAGGGGGCTGTAGAGAGAAGAGGTGGGTACTGCAAAACACGGAGAGTGGCAGAGGCGCCAAGGTGCCATCAGGAGTGGAGTAGAAGGGTCCTGGGTGCAGATGGTGGGATTGGGGGTGTAGCTCGGAGGGGCCCAGGGAGAAGGTGCCTGGAAAGGGCAAAGGTTGGGCAGAGGATGCCATGGGGTTGGGGAGCAGATCTGGGAAGGAAATAGGGAGGGAGGACAGGTGGAGGTGTTCGGGGTGGGGTCAGAGTGCCAGAGGTTAGCAGTGGACAGGGTTGTGGATACAGGAGCCCAGGGCCATACCCGACCCCGAGCAGTGTGCGCTCTGGGGACATTTTCCTCGGGGAGGCAGCAGGCCCCACAAGAGGCCATGCTTGTGGGTGTCTGTGTGGAGAGATGAGGAAGGACCTTGTAGATCAGGGGCATTTGCAGGGATGGTGCCCCCTCTCCTGGGACTAGAGGCTGGGCATTCTCCTTTGCGGGACTCCTGTCCGTGACCTTGTAAAGCCAGGGGCTCCTCCAACCCCCAACCACCATCCCCACGTACAGCAGTGGCAGGTCATACAACGAGAATCAGGTGCATGCTCCCTTTTTCAGACCTTACCTTATAAGCATCAGTACATCATAAGAGAGATAAGAGGTGCAGCTCTGGTTACAGTGTGGTCAGGACTAGAGCCCCCGGCCCCCCCTGCCTGCCCCACCGCAGCTCATCAAGCCGCAGCACCATCCTGCACAATGAGAGGGGCTTACACCCCCAAGCCCCCTGGCTTTGTGAATTGCAGTTTGAAAGATGCTGGCTCCGTGGGCTGTTCCTGAAGCCCCTGCAGAAGAAACAGTGACAAATAAAAGCGTGTATTCTGTTCTCTCTTCTGTGTCCCAGACTGGACCCTTGCTCCCTCCCGTTCCCTGCCTCAGTTTCTCAGCTCCTCCCTTCCCTCGGGTCCCAGCATCGTCTTCACCCATCCGGCTGACTTAGACCTTCCCTCTGGGTCTCAGCATGGCCTCGGCACCTGCCTGGCCGGTCCTGCGGACAGGTGGGCTTTCCAGCTGCACCTGTGGCCCCCCGGTGCCTTCTGGAGCCAGCCCGGGTCACACCAGGTACGGATTCCGTGTGCCCTTTTGCTGTGGGCCCAGCATCTTCTCCCGAAGGACTGCCGAGTGTTCCGCGCGCGTTCACTGCTGTGGTAAGACCCGAGTGGGGACTGCCCGCCAGGCTCCTTGTTAGCAGGAGCTTTATGGGCATGTAACTCACATACTGTACAAGTCTCTCACTCAGTTTAGATTCCGCGGTGTGATGGACAGTGTTCTGTGTCAGCCTGGCTGGGCCACCGTGTCCGGAGAGGTGGTCAAAGATTATTCTGGGTGTGTCCATGAGGGTAATTTTGGGGATGAGATGAACATCTACATTGATTGAGCAAAGCAGATTCCTTAAAATAAATCTCTCTTTCTCTCTATATACATATCCTATTGGTTCTGTGTCTCTGGAGAACCCTGACTGATACAAGTGGTCTTTGGTATATTCACCAAGTTGTGCAACCATCGCCAATTTTAGAACATTTTCTTCACCCCAAATGAAGGGCCGTACCTTTAATTATTTATCTCTCCAGGTTCTCCCCCTTCCCCAGCCCCTGGCGACCACTGATCTACTTTCGGTCTCTATATATTTGCTTATATCGGACCTCTGATATAATTGGAATTGCCTGGTACACGGTCTTTCATGACCGGCTTCCTTCACTGAGCTTATTTTTAAGGTTCATCCAGATTACAGTGGACATCAATACCTCATTGCCTTTTATCGATGAATAATGTTCCATGGAATGGACAGACCATATTTTTTATCCATTCATCATTTGGTGGACGTGTGGGTTGCTTCCACCTGCTGGCTATTATGAATGTTGCCGTGAAGTTTCTGCATGGATGTTATGTCTTCATTTCCCTCGGGTGTATCCCCAGAATGGAACTGCTGGGTCATTGGGTAACTGTATTTTCACTTTTTGAGGAAATACCAGGCTGTTTTCCCAACAGGCTGCACCATTTTACATTCCCACCGGCAGCGTGAGACCAGATTCTTGATCCCGAAAGTGCTGGGGATGCTCTTGGGTTTCAGTGTCATTGAATGCTGCAGGGATGGGAGGAACCCGGGGCCCTGAGTGTGTGTGTGTGTGTGTGTGTGTGTGCGTGCGCACGTATGCACACACATGCATGTCCATTCTCTGGGGACCTCTGTAAACGGATCAGGCCTTTGAGGGTGGGGACTGGGTGACTCCAGGTGAGGCATCTTGGTGAGCAGCTGGGCTGTCTGGGAAGCCTGGGCTGGAAGTCTTTGCTGGTCCCAGTTGTGGACCCAACCTGCAGCCCCACTGGGATCTCTGCTACTGTCGAGCCCCTCATTGCCTTGTGAACTCATCTTGGTACTGACCAGGCAGGACTTGGACTCTGCTCATGCCTTGCTCTGTGGAGCTGAACCTGCCCCAAGGTGATGCTGGAGCCCCCCATGGTCAAGGAGAGAACACCAGAGTGGTGACGTTCAGCAGCCTGCTGACAAGGGGCTCGCCGTCGGGAGCCTAACTGGGTGCTTTAACACGGCAGAAAGGGTGGAGCACATAATTTAGTTTAATTGCCTTCTTATAACTCTAATACCGGAGACCCCAGAGATATTTTGGGGCCATGACTGGAGGCTAGGCTGCTTTCCTGCTGTAAGCCACAGCTGTTTCCACCCAATGACAGCGTCTTGGGAACCAGCTCCTTCCCACTCAGGGCTGTGTCTACACTATTTGACTGGAGAATTGAAACCCAGACAGGCTAATCCAAAGACCAGAGTCCAGAGGATCTTGTGAACCCCTGTCGGGTGGGGGTGGCGGGATGTCATTCGTCATCTGTGGCTGCGTAACAAATGATCCCAAATCACAGTGGCTTCAAGCAACACCTTCTTATTTCATGACAATCTCTGGGGGCCAGGAATCTGGGCCCTGCTTTTCTGGGTCCTCTGTTGCCATCGGGGTGTTGACAAGGCTTCAGTCACATTGAGCTTTGCAGAAGGATTGGCCCCCAACACTCTCAGTGGTTGTTGGCAGAATCCCATTCTGTGTGGGTTACTGGCAGGGGGCTGCCCTCAGGGTCTTGCCAAGTGAGTCCGTCCAACATGGCAGTTTGCTGCATCAGAGTCAGAGAGAGGCTGCCAACAAGACAAAGTCAGAAGCTTTTGCAATCCAATCATAGAAGTTGACTTCCCTCAACGTGGCCATGCTCCTGTGGCTTGAGGCTGTCCCTCCAGGGGAGGGGATGACACATGGCCATGGATGCCGGGAGGTGAGTATCCTTGGGCCATCTAGAGGCCACTGCCCTATGGCTTAGAGCAATGCCATTCAACAGAAATCTGATGCAGGCTGCCTATGTGTAATTTTAATTCTTTCTGTAGCCATGTTAAAGTAGTAAGAAAAAGCTGGTAAAATTAACTTTAATAATATATTTTATTTAATCAGATGTATCTAAAATATAATTTTAATGTGCAATCAATAAAATTATTACAGAAATATTTCACATTCCTCTTTCCTTTCCATACTCACTCTTTGACATTTGGTGCGTGTTATAGACTTTTCAGCCACGTCTCAATTTGGACAGGCCACGTGTGACTAACGGCTACCATATTGGACAGTGCAGCCTAGACCAAGCTTGCAGGTATTAAGTGGGTCAGTGGTGGACTGAGGTGGACCCAGGAGGTTGGCTAGGTCCTCAGAGCCCAGGGGGATCCCTCCCTGGGAGAGGTCTAGTGTGGGGCAGCCATCTGACTCTGGCAGCCTGACCAACCACCATTCCACCCACAACTCTATCTTCGTCACTGCTGTGTGCCTGCAGACCCTTCTTGCCACTTTTAGAAGAAGTTAAGATTCAGGCCCTGGGAACACAAGATCCAAAAGAACATTTTCTGGTTGTTGAAGTAAACCCATCTTCCCCTATCAGCACTCTGGGACCTCGGGCATTTTGAAATCTCAAGAATGGATGAGTAATTGTTGGAACAGGACTTCTGGGGGAAGGAAATCTCTCTTAGACTCCAGATATGTTTTCTTTGTTCGTTTGTTTGTTTTAGTGACATAAAATCATATTTTTCTCTTTTTCCACTTTTCTGTTTTAGGATGTGACCGACCATATGCCATGAACTTGGCAGATGGTGATGTTTGAAAATCAAATACCCAGTTTTCTCTTTGACTATTGCAGTCCAAGTAAATGGTCCTGTGGACCTCCCCTCCCCCTGCCATCTAATGGAGTGGCCCAGCTGAGAGCCGCGGCCACTTCCACACCCTCCCTCTGACTGTCCCCAGCTTGGTGCTTGCTCCCTCCCTGAGCAGAGATGCCAGGCTGGCGACAGAACA
>NC_138375.1:4278020-4329863 GCF_054177405.1 Leptonychotes weddellii | reverse complement strand
GTGGGCTGAGTCACCTGACGTGGCCAACAGTAGAAGCTGTCCGCGAGGATCCTCCCTCCCTGTATTTGGGGAAAGCTGAGGCTGAGGGTGCTCAGAGGAGTGGGCCTCGTAGACGGAGGACTTGGCGTCCCTGGGGAGATGGCTGGGTGGCAGAGGGAAGAGCTACAGGCCCTCGAGGGGGACCAGACCCAACCAGGGCTGCTGGGATCCCTGTTTGGAGACAGCAGAGTCTGGGGCCCATGGTGACCAGTGTGGGGGACTGAGTGAGGTTCTGTGAGGACCCCCAGAGTCTCATGGCCTTGGCTGAGACCCAGTGTCCTGCCCCCACGGCAGACTGGCGACCCAAGTCAGGATTAAAAAGAGTTAAAGAAATTTCTGCAAAGAAATGGGTCGGTCTTCTGTGCCCAGGTTCATGGACTACAATGTCTGTCTGCTTTCATGCAAACGTCACACAGAGGTTTGTGCTGAATCGTGCAGACGGTCCCCTCGCCCGGCGCTGTGGCCTTGTCTGTGGCTTCGTGGGGGAGCCCCGTGTCATCGAGGCCAGCGCCAGGCAAACCCGCATTGAGAGGTGGGGGTGCTCTGCCCACCCCCTGCCTCAGGGCCCCTGGCTGAGGGCCTGCTCTTGCCTGCTCCTGCCAGACAAGCCAAACAGGGACAGGGCTGCCACCCGTGGAGGAAAGCTGGTGAACACTGGGAAGGGGGTTACCTACTTACCTTCCTCCTGAGGCCACACCGATGGCTTGCACTCTGCAGGGCACCAGCCCCGCTCCTCTGGCTCCCCGTTCAGTGTGTCTCTCTCTAAATCCCAGGCTCCCTTGCGTGCGCTCCCTCTTTCTCCCCACGCCCAGCAGCTCCCCGTGAGCCTGTGCTTGCTGTTTTCACCCTGTTGTGGTGTGGAGGCCGAGAGGCTGTCTTGTCCTGGTTCCTGGAGGTGGAAGATCCCTGGGGACTCCCTCATCCCCCCACCTTCTAATTCAGAGACCTCTTTAACACCCCTCCCTTCCTCCCTCATGGTTTTCTAGCCATTGAGTACCCTCCAAGTTAGGGAGCTTCCCGCTTCCTGAAGGCAATTTCTTCCTGGGCAACTGCTCCCTTCCTCTGAAAGTTCTTCCTCACATCGGCTGGGGTTATAATGGGTCTCAGTTCAGACACCTGAAGGGCCACCCGCCTTCAGAGGGCCGTTCCTCTAGTCCTGAAGACGCCCAATGCCTGCAAGGAGGAGGTCTCTGGCCCGCGGCCGCGCTGCTGACTGAGGACATGACCCCAGCTGCGGAGCGAGGAGCAGAAGGCCCCAGTGCCCACCTACGAGCACCCTGAGGATGGGCGGCTGTTCCAATACCTAGAGACACTTGATGTTCCTCTCTGCCCAAGTGCACCATGTCACAGAGAGCAGAGTCTGAACACACGTGGCCGTCCCTGGGACAAGGGCATGGAACCAGCCTGCGGGAGGATCGGCACGTGCTCGGGGCGAAAGCAGCCCAAGTGTCCGTGGGTGGAGGAACAGATAAACACAAGGAGCTCATATGTACAATGGCGTGTTATTCAGCCTTCCGAAGGAAGGGAATTCGGGCAATCAAATTGAAATTGAAATAAAAGGGGAAAAAATCAGAAGTTAAAGACTAAAACAGAAGAAAACCCACCAGAGGGAGCGTCCCTTCCAAAGCAGGGTAGAAATGCTCTCCCTGGTCCTGTGGCAGGTGGGTGAGGGCGCACGCCCCCTGGGTCATGCGGCCGGGACAGCGGGACTAGGCTTCAGCCGGGGAGCAGCGGAACCAGGGCACCAGGGCGCGGACGTGGGGGTGCCCGCCCTGCTGCCCGCATGAGGGGCAGAGCGTCTGGCCCGGGACAGGCTGGGGGGCATGCGCCATCCCGGGGCAGCCCTGTCAGCCCCACTCAGGGCTTGCTCAGGATGCTGGAGGGCCGAATTCTGCTGCGCTGTATTGGCTCTCAGCACCAGACCATCCGGGGCCCACCCTGACCCCCTGTCCTCCGCCTCAGCCTGTGTACGGACCAAACTGTTGGCCCCCAAGTTCCTGTGTTGAAGCCCTAAGTCCCAGCGTGAGTAAGAGGAGATGGAGCCTGGTGGGCGGTGGTTAAGGCTAATGTGGGCTCTGAGGCTGGGCCCCTAACCCCGGAGCACGGTGTCCTCCTAGGAAGAGGAAGTGAGAGCGGGCACGCATGCAGAGGACCGTCCGTGTGAGAAACAGGAGACCGTCCCCTGTGGGCCAAGGAGAGTGGCTTCCGCAGAAACCAAGCTGAGCCTTGATCTTGGGCACCCAGGCTCCAGACGATGAGAACATGAAAGTGCGTGCTGCTGATGCCGCCTGGTCTGGGGTGGTCTGTTGTGGCGGCCGAGAAGCTTCCTGAGACAGCCAACTCCCGGTGTCTTCCGCTGGAAGCTCACTCCCAGTCCTGGGCTGGTCTGGAGTGAAGCACGCTCCACCTGTAAAGCCTCAGACGCCCGTGTGGGGTCGAGTCAATCACATCACGTTCTCAGCTCTGCTTCCAGCTCGAGGGCCCCACTGGGACCGGGCCAGTCTCCCTGCTGCCCGTGCCCGGGGCCCCGTGCACCCCAGCCCTGCTCCCCATCTCCTCTATCAGCCCTGCCCATGGGACTTGGCTCCTGCTCAGAATATGCGCTGGGGTCTGCTGGTGCATCCTCTGGCGGAACCTGGGCCCCCTGCCTGAGCCCCTGGCCCCGTGTTGAGCCCCACATTCTCTTGAAATGCGATGCAAAGTGTGTGAGACCCTCAGAGCTTGGACGTCACCCTGTCCCCCTCCATCCCTATACCCAGCCGGGCTGGTGACGCCCACCTCCACCGACGACCTGTTTCCTGCCTCCTGGTGACAGAGCCCTCCGGCCTTCGACCCCAGTGCAGCAGATCCTGGGATTTCTCGGGGCAGTGGCGTGGCCTCCAGCGTTGGTGCCCTTGGCCGTCATTGCCGAGCACCCTCCGGTGGCTCTGTCCCCCCTCCCATCCCGCTTGAGCCTGAGCTCTCTCCTCTCCGCCCTCCAGGAGCTTCTCCCAGGTGCCGCTCAGTGCGTCCATCACTCAGCTTGGCCTCCCTCCCCTTTACCGGAGGGGAGTCCCTCAGGCGTCCAGGCTGTGGGCAGGTGTCTCGTCAAGGCTTTGAGTCCTGTCCCCACGGATCCAGACAGACACCTCTGGGGACAGGAATCACCCAGGGTTCTGGCTCAGGGCCTCCTAACTTCTCCAGATTTGGGGTCTAGCCTTATTTGTTTCTTCTGAATTTTTCCTTATCGTCTTGTAAGCTCAACCACACGTTGGAAAAACACGTGCGGCACAGGCTCGTTGGGTGCGCTGGAGCAGGAGAGGTTTTAGGATGTCACCGCTCCTGGACAGCGCGAGCAGGGAAGCATGCGGTCTGGACTTAAAATCAACTCCCTTCGTGTGGTCCCGGCAACGCAGATGTGGTGGCTGTTTCTCCCGGATCCACGTGGACCCGTCTACACCATGGCTGCCGGCATCGGCCCGGGAGGCGTGAGCGTGTCTCTCTGTCGGATGCCATTTCCTTCCTCCGTGAGTGATAGAGTCATCCACGTCACCCGCATCCAGGAGTCCACGCTGGTGCCAGCTCTGTTCCAGCCAGCTTGCTCTGCAGAATCCGTCTCCAGGCCTTCGCTCTGCGCCGTGTGGAACCAGCTCTTGCAAAGCCCACCGTGCTTGGCTCCTGGCTCCCGGCGGCCCTGGCCACCAGGCTCCCCGGGGGGAGGCTTGGGGCCAGCACCCCTGGAGGTGTCAGTGGGGAGAAACACCTTGAATGGATAGGGCACACTGGGGGGCACTGGAGGACACTCGGGGCTGACATCAAGCTGGTCATCAGCACTCCTGGTGGTTGTCCCCGGCTCAGACACCACTGGCCCAACCCTGGACACAGGGACCTCAGGACCTGGGGAGAGACTCGGGAAATACGGCCCCGAAGCAAACGTGCCCTGTCGGCCTCACGCTACCTCTAGGCATATTGCTCAACAGAGGACGGAGGCATGTGGCGCTGACTTGTGGAAGGACCACGTGGGCCTTTGGGAAATCATCAGAAATGGTCACAGGCAGGCCAAGGTTCCAGAACTGTGCTCTGGAATTACAGGATGCCACATGGAAAGTGAGTCTGTATTTGCTCACTTCTGATGTTCCTGGACAGCTCCTACCACGGCTCCTGATTCTGGAAAGTTCCTAGCAGTGACTCTAGGCAGACACATAGGTTCTTTAGGAGAGCCTCACTCCATTACCCTCCCTGTGAAATGGGTCCTGTTGAGAGGTCTGCAGGACAGAGAGACACATGGTCATGGGGTGTGGAGGCCTGGGGGGGAGGGGAGACAGGTTGGTCATGGGGTGTGGAGGCCCAGGAGAAGGGGGGACATGCTGGTCATGGGGTGTGAAAACTCACGGGAAGGGGGGACACGCTGGTCATGGGGTGTGGGGGCCCAGGGGAAGGGGGGACACGCTCGTCATGGGGTGTGGAAACCTGGGGTGAGGCTGCCTGAGCTCAGGAACTGTGGGCCCATGATGCTCTTCCTGAGCAAGAAGAAACAGCCTCAGGCTCCTAACTCACCACTGCTCCACTCCTGAACATGGCAGAGGATTTGGGGTCCTGCCTTCTCCCACTTCCAGGGCCAGGTCTCGGGATCTCCCCTCTGCTGTGGGGAGCATCAAGGTGACCAGAAAGCAGGGCTTGTGCTGACTTTGGCTTGCTCTGCCAGGCACGCCGCACCGAGCTTCATGGGTCATCTGCTGCCCCTGAGTTATCCCAACCACCTGCTGCAGGCACTTTGGGGCTGCACTTTTTAAAGGTAGCTTAGGGACTTGCTGCCAGCCCCCCTCCCTGCACAGGGAGCAGGATGCAGAGAGGCAGCCCGGGTCCAGGGCGCGGTGGGCAGAGGGGGTTACTGTGGGTGCCCTCAGACCGAGCACTGGGACCTGGCGCAGGGAGGGGAGGGCCCTCCGTCCTGCTGTGCTAGGGAGCCAGGGCTGTGGGGTCAGACAGGCAGCGAGGCAGGAGCGGGGGACGGAGGGTGAGCCAGCCGTCCAGTCGGGGCAGGGCCTGAGCTCAGCCGCTGTTAGACCTACGTCGTCATGGCGCTTCCCGAGAGTCTTGCTTCTGCCCGTCATCGGGATGCACTGGGGGGACAGGTGAAATAAATTGCCAGATAAAATATGGGACACCCAATTAAATTCAAATTTCAGATTAAAAAAATTTTAATATCAGTATTTCCCATGCAATACTTACACTAAAAAGTTATCCATTGTTATCTGAAGTTGAACTTTTAACTGAGCTTCCTGTGTGTTTTCTTTTTTTTTTCTTTCCACTGGATCTGGCAACCCTCCTGGCTGGGAAGTGCATCCCTGTAGGAAGAGTTTCTATAGGGCCAGCCCTCTCTGCGGCCCCATCAGAACCCCTGGGAATTCACTTCCTTAACCCCTGTTCATTCTTCTCACAGATACTTACTGAGCACCTGCTGTGTGTTGCCAGAAGGGAACGCCCACGGTCCCTGCCAGGGTGGACGCTGTGGCCTCCAGGTCAGGTGTGGTGATGGGCGGGGTGCCAGAGGAGCGCGGGCAGGAGGGCCCTGGGCGTGGGGAGGACGATGAGGGCTGGAAGGGTAGGACCAGCCAAACACGTGGAAGGTGGCCCACAGCCCCCACTAGGGATAGAAGGAAGCCCACATTCGTAGGGAGGCAGACAGCCAGAGAAGGGGTGAAGTGTAGGGAGGCATTCCTCCAAGCCAGACCCCGTTCTGGGCGCTGGGGGTGCACTGTGGACACACCTCATTCTAGAACCCCAGTGAATGCTGTGAGGAGCACAGCCATCAGGAGGGGCCCAGGAGCGGGGCTGGTGTGGAGGGAGATTGTGGTTACAGATAATCAATGTTTGGGGGGGCCTCGCTGGGCAGATGAGGTTTGATCCAAGGCTTGCAGGGAGGGCCCTTGGCTCTCGGGCAGCTCACAAAGAGGTCGCACCCTCCACGGTGGCCTCCTCTATCCCACCTGCTCCCCTAGGTTTGGGCTTGGGGGCTAACAGCTCAGGTGTTCCTAGCCCCGGGTCCCAGAACTGTGCCTGGGCTCCCCTCCCCCTGCCCCGTCAGCCTTTTCCTGGGATCGGCCTCCCCTGCACGTTCCTGTGTCCTAGGAGCCCAGCTGGGTGACAAGGGGAGCATCATGGACACGCCTGCCCGGGGGGGGCACTCCATGCATGGGCCGGGCTTGCGACTGTCTGGGCCTTTCCCCGAGCCGGCCACGCTGCCCCGGACACCCACGGGACCTGCAGCTTTGCCAGTGGGCTCTGGTGCATCCAGGGGTGTTGGTGTCCTGGGGCTGCTCTAACAGGACCACATTTGTTATCTTACAGTTCTGAAAATCAGAAATCCGAAAGTCAAGACACTGGCAGGACTGTGACTTCTAGAGGCTCTAGGGAGAAGCCACATCCTGCTTGTTCTGGGTTCCAGAGGTCGCCTGCCCTCGTTGGCTGGTGGCCCCTTCCTGTGTCACTCGCGCTTCTGCCTCTGTCATCATCCCATCTCTGTGATGCTCCGGCCCCTCTTATAAATCACACTTTGGTCACGCTAGACCCACCCAGATAATCTGGGATCATCTCCAGCTGAAGGTCCTTGACTGATCACAGCTGAAAAGGCTCTCTTGCTGTGGAAGGTCACAGAGCAACAGGTTCCGGGGTTAGGACGTCCTCTGGCATGTCTCAGGGGGCAGTGATTCTGCAGTCACACTGGCTGGGGCTCCCCCCCCCCCGGGGCAGGGTGTGCCTGACCCATAGTAAAGGTGTGTCCCCTGCTTTAGCACTGAGCCGTCTGTAAGCCATCTTCTTATATGCCGAGAATTCCACCGGGCGGGGCGGTGGGGGGGCGGCGACTGACCAAAGGCTGCCCGTGGGTAAATGGGCCCTGTGACTGCGGACCGCAGGCTGGCCTGGCCCTTCGGGTGGGGACCTCCAGGCGTCCTCCCCAGGCTCGCCCCACAGCTGCATGAAGTGCACGCAGGGCCGCAATGTTCCTGCAGAGGCCGCTGGGGAGCGAGGAGGATCTCCAGCAGGAGCCTTTCTTTATTTCCTTGTCCCTCAGCCCCTACCAGCCCGGGGTAAACCAGGGGGTCTCCCATCCTTGCTCCCCTTTATTTGCCTGGTTCCGCAACAGCACCATAAGTACACCGAATTTCTTCCCTACCCTCCTCGCTCACATAGATGCCCTCTGGGTGTCCTGTCACATTGTTTCCTGTCCCCATCTCCTCTCTCATTGCTCTGGCACCTTTTCTTTTCTTTTTTTTTCTTTTGCTTTTAGTAAAAAATTATAGGATATATATGGCCCTTCCCTCTACTGAAATGGAAAAAAGAAAAAAGAAAAAAGAACCCACGCGAATAGAACCTTAGGAAGCTCCTGTGGGCACCATGGGCCCGTTCCGTATGACTTCTGTGGCTTGCAGGCCCACGCAGCCGTGCTCCCTGCCAGGGCTCATGTTCTGATGGCCCCGTCGGCCCACCTGAAGTGTGGGTCCCAGCCCGGCACCCCCAGCAGGACAGCAAGCCTTTGTTGGTACATCTCCTACTCTGCCCAACATGTAAATTGTGGGAAGGAAAGAAAGCTTTTGAAAGAAACAAAACACAGTTCTCCATGTGAGCGAGGAAGTAATTACAGGGTGAGCTCTAGACGGGGGTTTCTGCACAGGCCCTGCTTATGTGGCTGGTTTGTGGGCTGCGTGTGCTTGAGAAATGCCAGTCCTGTGTGTCAGGCTTAGAATCGACAGGCAGGTGCCCCCCCACGGCCCGTCTCACCAGCAGACCCCCGCAGGGCCAGGGGGCCTTCGTGCCAGGTGCACCCCTACGCCTGGGCCTGCGAGTGGGCATGGTCGCTGGGACCATCGGCTCCAGAGGAGCCCGTCAGAAGCAGATCCAAGTCTGGAGGCACTGCTGCTCCCTCCTTATCTCAGTGAGAGAATTGGACCCGACCACAGTTTGATGATTTCACTAGTACTCAGGGCTTCATTTAGCGCCGCCGGATCAGCTTGGGGAACACAAGGAATTAACATTGCCTAGAACCACCCACACGTTCCCACATGCCCCTCAAAGCTGCCAGCTGCAGAACAAGGGGGATGCCGAGCCTCTCTCCTTCCCTGGTCCCTATTCCTGACCTCCCTCTAAGCAGAATGTTCTCTCGTCCTGGTTAACCCTCCCCCAGGCCTCCCAGCATCGACAGCACCATCAGGCCCTCAGGACTATGCATAAGGCTGAGTGCTGGCGGGCAGGTGAGAACGGATGATGGCTCTGAGAGCCATGGAGTGTGGGGGCCACATCCCGTGTGGGTTCATCCTGGGAGAAGTCCGGAGTTTCTGCTGGTGGAGAGAGGAGAGTGAGTAGCAAGGGTGACCAGGAGCACGTGAGGGGAAAGGGGAGAGGGGCCTTAGTCTCTGGGTCTCGGGCAGCGCCGCCCTTGGGGGTCCTGGTGCCTTTAGGCCCGGCGATGGGTGGGCCTGCAGTGGGCTCGAGGGGCCTTCCGGCAGGTTTGCTTCTCAGAGGGCAGCAACGCCTCCTAGCAGTTGTTGGGGATGAATTTATAGGGCTGGCGGTTTTTCTTCCTGGAGGAGATTTATCTTTTTAGAGCAAAATTAATGTCCTGCTTCTCTTTCTCCTGATGTTGTCATGTCCCCAAGATGTCCTCTGTTCACAGCCAGGTGGGGGGCCGGCCGCCGAGGCGCTGAGCCAGGACCGTGGGAAGGCATCTGCAGGACCACACAGCGGGACGATTGCCCTCAGCTGGTGACTCAGTGAACGCCTCTCTGCAGGTCTGCATGACTCAGAGCAATTTGATTTGGTCGAGGAAAATCCGCTTAAAGGTAAGGTGCACTTGGGCAGTTGGTGATTCACTCCCCGCAAGGAGTTGATGTGGGGTTTCCTAGTAAAATGAGCTGACCTGGAGTTGCCTTTGGTAGATGCTTTCTCAGACCAAGCAGAACCATGTCAGCTTCTCTTCCTGCTTCCTCCCCAGAGAAGGACCCCAAAGAAACCACAACTAAACATCTGGGCAAGGCCCACCCTCCTCTACCAGAACCTTCTCTTCACCACGGAGTTCCATGTCTCTGGGTAGGGGTAGAGCAGGGCAAAAATGTGAGGTTTGACTGATATATTCATTTTTTATTACTGTGTAACTTTCAGCAGTTAAAATAACACACATGTGTTATCTTACAGTTCCCGTGGTCCAGGAGCCCAGGCCTGGCTCAGCTGGGTCCCCAGTTCGGGGTCTCACCAGTTTGCAATCCAGTTGTCAGCTGGGCTGCATTCCTTTCTGGCGTCTGGGGTCTCCTTCCAAGCTCAGGCAGTTCTTGGCAGACTGTCGTCCCTTGCACCTGTGGGACTAGGACCCCTGTTTCTTGTTGGTGTCAGCTGGGGCCTCTCTCAGCTCCCAGAGACCCTTGCATTAGCTCCACGTGGACCTCACGACTTGGCAGTTTACTTCTTCGAGGCCAGCCGGAGAATCTCTCATTTCAGGGAAGATCTAGACTCTTGTCTCCTTTTTGCCGTAGAGCAGGAAAGGGGTCACTCTGTTCAAGAGTGTGACCCTTCAGGTGGCTGACTCAGTGGGGGCATCTTTGTTCCTGGTCTGCTCTCCGTAAGCCTTTGACTTCCTCTGGCTCTCTTCCTTCCACCCCTGGAGCCCACTGTCACACCACGGTGACCTTTCCTCCTTACTTAAGAAAGCACCGATATCACTAACATCTTGGTACTTAAACATTTTGGGACATTTAAAGAGAAGAGCTCAAAGGGATAGCTTTTGGTGAGAGAGCATCACATAAGCTGCCAATCCATGAACGAGGGACACCAGTCCCAAATCAGGCATCGTTCCTTCTGGAGGGTTGGAGGGCGAATGCATCGGATGCTTCCCTCCTGGCCTCTAGCCTTTCTGTCGATCCTTGGTGTTGACTCATCCCTTCAGTCTCTGCCTCCCCATTCATCTCACCTTCCCTGTGTGTCTGTGTCTCAGATCTCCCTGTGCCTTTCTCCTATATGATGCCTGTCATTGGATTTGGGCCCCAGCCAGAATCCAGGATGATCTCGTCTTGGGACCCTTACCTTAATTGCATCTGCAAAGACTTTTTTTTTTTTTTTTTTCAAATAAAGTTGAGTCCACAGGTTCTGGGGCTTAGGATTTGGACATATCTTTTTGGGGACCACTATTCAACCCACTACTATGTACTTATATTTATTTTTTCCTTCATGCTCTAAGATAGCCCCTAGTTCTTCGATGCATCACACGTGTGTGCGCATGTAGATATATTTTACACTTCCAAGGTAACACCACAAGAAATAACAAGGCCCCGGGCACCTGGGTGGCTCAGTCGTTAAGCGTCTGCTTTCGGCTCAGGTCGTGATCCCAGGGTCCTGGGATCGAGCCCCGCATCGGGCTCCCTGCTCAGCGGGAAGCCTGCTTCTCCCTCTCCCATTCCCCCTGCTTGTGTTCCCTCTCTAGCTGTGTCTCTCTCTGTCAAATAAATAAATAAAATCTTTAAAAAAAAAAAAAAGAAATAACAAGGCCCCCATTTCTGGCCCCAGGTTTATAATATGTGAGATGAAGACCCTGGACTCTGAATGTAACTTCTTGCGCCTTAAAACACCATCTGAAAAATGAGGTCTCTGGGTTATAAAGTCCTTTCACTGTTAGGAGTCATTGGAATAGCCTCATTTTAAAACTTCTGTGTGCTGGGAAGGAAGTGTTTGAACAGACTCTGAGCTGAGGACTGAGCCGGGGGCAGATGGAACTAAAGTAAATGACAGGGTTATTTCCAGTGATCTCTGAGGCCCTTTCCAGTTCATTTGTTAAATAAATCATTGGCATGAAGATTGGGAGTGGGAGCCTTTGCTTTTATTTCCTAGAGTAAATTTAGCAAGCTCCAAGCCATCATTTACTAAAAACAGCTTTTATTCCCCCATTTAAGTGTAGTGGGAAGGTCTGACCCTGGATGCCATGAAGTCCAGGGCTCCAGGAACAGGACAGAGGACACCAGCTCCCCAGCAGGTGACAACAGGGATCCCAGGGAGGTGCTAAAGGCAGGAGAACGAAGGAGGCAGCATGGGATTGCATGGGACTGTACCTCGTTTGGGAAGCTACTATGCTTTGTGGAAAAGCAACACCGACAAATGTGGGAAGCAGAGTCAAGTGAAAAAATCTCTGAAACAATGAGCATCAGATTTCATAAATCAGGCGTCTTCCCGTGTGTGTACATGTGCGCACGCATGTGAATGTGGTAGAAGTAAGAAGTCCTGTCACATGAAGAGTGATCTGCGTTACTTCAAAGGGGCAAACTCTGGAAAGTCACAGCCAGAAATATTCCCTGAAGGTAGAGACTTAAATGTTGTTTTAGGATTGACTTAATGTAATGTTTTGGTGACATGGGAAACAAATTGACCATGTTTAAGTAAAATCAGATTAGAAAAATCAATTCACACTTTTCACGCCTGTTTCCTGGCTCTGAGCTTGGCCAGTGCTGCCTCAAATCTTCCTCGCAGCGTTGCCTACGGAGAGGATATGAGAAGGTATTTCTAAAAGGTCTTTGAGAAATTAAAAGCTTTGCAAATGTAGGAACAGAAAAAAAAGTAGGAATGGTTTGCTACGGGAAAGTTTATTCATGTTGTCTAGAATTATTTAATTGGTTTAACCTTCAAAATCATTTATCAGAAAACCTTTCACAGCCCTCCCAAAAATCTTTTAAAAATGCTCTGGGAGGGCACCTGGGTGGCTCAGTCAGTTAAGCATCTGTCTTCAGCTCAAGTCATGATCCCAGGGTCTTGGGATCGAGTCCTGCATCGGGCTCCCTGCTCAGCAGGGAGCCTGCTTCTCCCTCTCCCTCTGCCCCTCCCCTCCGCTTGTTCTCTCTCTCAAATAAATAAATAAATAAATAAATAAATAAATAAATAAATAAATATTTAAAAATATAAATAAAAATGTTATGGGATAAATTTAAACAAAAAAAAAGTTATACTTCCAAAACCGCCGTATCCTGACCCTGTTGTCTCTACCCTGGCCAATCCCTGCATGGTTGTCCAGGATCCCTCCCCATGTAGGCAGAGCAGACTAAACACCATCCGGCTGATAAAAATCTCTGTTTTGGCAGTCAGATTGTGTAGAGCCACATCAGTATCTCTACCACTTCCCCGTGGAAACAAGGAAAAAAACCTTGTTTCTATGAATATGTTGTGTTTATTCTGGCAGGAATAGAACTCTTTAAGATAAACACTTAAGGGACAAACAAAGCAGAGGTCAAGCACATGCACTGTGTGCGGTTTTTTTTTTTTTTAAGATTTTATTTCTTTATTTGAGAGACAGTGAGTGTGAATAGGGGTGGGGCGGCAGGGGAAAGGAAGAGAAGCAGACTCACTGCTGAGCATGGAGCATGCGGCCCAAGGTGGGGCTCGATCCCAGGACCCTGAGATCATGACCTGAGCCGAAATCAAGAGTTGGACGCTTAATGGACTGAGCCACTCAGGCGTACCCATTTTGTGCTTTTTGACCAGCCCCTACCTATAGACTCAGAAACCATACCTTAAATTCTTAGTATCAGGGTCCAGGTGCAATCCTGTTGGGTCTTTAACTTCTGCCTTGAGAAAACTATGTCCCTGGACAGAGACTAGCCAAGCCACTGCCATCCACTCCCCCACCCAACAGGAGCTTAGTACGTTCTGGGGAGAGTGTCCAGTCACATTCTCACCTCCATTGCCCAAGAGAAATTCAGAACCAACAGCCTTTTGAGGATGGCTCTACCATGCCTTCGCCCAAAGGGATGACATGGACAACCTCAAGTAGATTCCAACACGCAACTCAAGCTGTTGATTTGGTCATGCCAGATCACTCTCACTGTTATCTCTAAAATAACATATTGAGTATCACTTCCAGGCCACGCACAGGCTTCATGCTTCCCACGTACTGCCTGTCTCATCATCGCCACCCTCCACAGGGGATACTCACTTCCTAGTTTAGGTAAGAAAGTGGCAGCTGAGTGTCTCGGAGGCTAAGTTCCTTGTCCACGCGTGAGAAGAGGCAGAGGGTGGATTCAAGGCTGTTTGATCCCAGAGCCCTCACCTACTCAATACTAACACAGTCACATTTTCAGATTTTAAAAGAAGAATGTGCTCTTGATTGGAAAATGATTTCAATATTGACATAAAGGCTGGGAAATTTCTCTGATAAACAGTTTAAAATAAAAACTAGAAGCCAATTTATATACTAGTGTGAAAAATTAGCTGTAATACCTTTTAAACAGATTGAACTTAGGGTGTGTGAAAATTGTCACGTTCTAGAATTGCTACTCTATAACAGTTTTTCAGAGGAATCTCTCTGTAATTGAGCCTTAGTTTAGGCTAGAGTATTGTGCTAAGCACACAATTTCAACTTTAATGGGACTCTTTGGCAAACATGTTCAACGATCTTCATAATGCAAATGGAAGCTGAAGGAGAAATCTAAATCATAGTGATGCTTAATTAGATGTGGTTCAGTTATATTTCATTGATTTTTGTAGAGAATACTCGTGACATGCTTCAAAGTTCTGAGTTAGCAAACCACAAGTAAATCAAGCACAAAAGATCAGAGGGCAGCATGTGATTGGAAGCCACCCGAGATGGACCACGTTGGATAACGCATACGGAGACTTAGAGACATTCCTGTGAACACTGAACATAGACCAGGCAAGGACTTCAACAAACGTTCAATGGAAAGACATTTATTGGTTTTAAAGTCTTGCTTTTCTGAATTGTTGTTTTTCCCCTGAAGACAGTGCCTCTAGATTGACTCATGCATGCATTCACCCTCTTCTGAAAGTCAACATTTCTTTCCTATTTCCTATTTCCTCCCCCTCTTTTTGAGGACCACAGAATTGGACAACTTTAGAAAGAGTATACACCAAAGCTTCAGTGTGAATTGTGAGGACAGTCTAAGAGTTCACAGGAGCCCAAGATGTGTAGATTGGCATCCTACTACGGTCATAATGGAGACAATGTGCATGAAACAAGGTCATGTTGGTGGAACAGGTGAGTAGGAATAAAACCAAGCACATCCAGCTACAATGGTTCTATTGTTGCTCAGTTATTGACATCACCAAGATCTATCGATATAAAGTGAATGCATGTCTACAAAGCAGACGGCCACTTAATTTACCTCCAGTGGAAGAAAGGAGGAAGCACCCTCTGTAGGAGAAACAGGGTCAGTCTGCAGTGGGAAGCAGTGCAGATATTTACTCCTTCAACACATCCCGCCTTACTGACCCAAGAGGATGACCTTGGAACCTGACTCCCTCCCCTGGGCACTCTGCTATTTGTCTAGCCCTGTTATGACCTTGAAACTAAACCTTGCTTCCCTTTGTATCTACACTCTATTCAAGTACCCTGCCTTGATTATGTCTCTTTGCCAGCATACTTCGTTCCTCTGTTTTTTCTGGAACCAAGGGAATATCGTTTATTGCCTCCCTGGATGCCAACAGTGTTTGTTTGGCCCTTCCATTTCGTTGGCCACATCGTGTGGGTCAGATGGATCCTGGGGTTGAGTGAAACTCTGTACTATGTAAACTGGAGGTTGCAAAAATCACAAAGATAAGGTAGAGCATAACATAAAGCTAAGGAAAACTGCATATTATATTAATGTCTTTGGAGGAAAAGAATATTGATTATGATCCTGCGGGCTGAGCTCCAAGCCATAGCTCCCTAGAGCACTTGGAAGTGCAAACTGCCTTCTCACCAATTTGGTTTTGTTGTGTAATGGATCATCACTCTGGGTGCTTCCCAACTAGCTGGGAAGGCCTGTGGCTCAAGGTCAACCCAACGGTGAGCTCAAAAGTGTGCTCTTGAATGTGGGCCATGTGAATTGCCTCATGGTCCATGGGGAGCATCACGGAGGATCAGAAAGCACCAGCAAGAGGGTGGCCTTGGCTTCACCCCTCCAGTCGACTTTGGAAATGCCACTCAACCCATCTGGGCTTGTTTCCTCCCCTGCACAGTGTCTGAAGGTAGACTAAGTGACATCCCAGATTCCGTGGTTCAACCCTCACTGCACTTGGGAAGCCAGTTCGGCCCCTCTAGAAAGCAAATTCCATTAAAATTTTGCATGTTGTTAGAAGGGTTCAGATAAAACTCTGAAATATAATTCTAGAGAAGGGGCCAGCCCCACACCCCAGGTTAGGCTGTAAGTTTAGCATGTGTCTTGCCTCCTAAAATCATATCTATAGAGAGGCCACTGCAGGTGAGAGTGGCAAGGAGCTGCCCAGGCGTCCCCTCCAGGGCCAGCGGGGACGAACATCGTGTCCCCTACAAGGGCATCCCTGGCCCTCCCTCACTTCTACACCTGCCCTTCTTCCCTCTTGCTCAGCCGCCCCTCAGTCCTGACTTCTCCGTGGAGCCTGGCCTGACCACCTTCAGGGAACCTCTGGGCTTGGACAAAATCTACAAGGTCCACAGTGCAGTGTAGCAGTTAGCTGCCTCAGGTCTCCACTTATTCGTTGGTGGCTCCTGTTATTCTTTTTTTTTTTTTTTTTAAGATTTTATCTATTTATTTGACAGAGAGAGCGCATAAGCAGGGGGAGCGACAGAGGGAGACGGAGAATCAGGTTCCCCGCTGAGAAGGGAGCCCAACCTGGGACTCAGTCCCAGGACCCTGAGATCATGACCTGAGCCAAAGGCAGACGCTTCACCGACTGAGCCACCCAGGTGCCCCTCCTGTGTGTTATTCTTGTCTTTTAAGTTCCTCTAGGGAAGGAGGCATGTCTAAAATTTGTTCCTTCCCTATGTCAGAGTGAGTGGAGAGATGGCCAGTAAGTTTGGTTGACTGACTTACAGTAGAGGACTGGGGACAGAACACCACTATATGATCACAAGTTAATTCTATTTGAATCATTGTAATTATTCAATTAGAGCCTTTATTTAAATGTGTTCTAATTAAAGCCCGTTGTTTAACATAGAGTTCCCCATACTGGAAAAGTAACACACAATGTTCATGTGACAATTTCTGGATTTCCCAAGCACTTTCCCTCACGGCTTAGGTCAGTTCTCACACAAATCCCATAGGAGTTTACAGGCCAGGAAACTGAGGCTCGAGCAGGTGGACTTACCTGCCGATTCACACAGACACGGAGGGCACCTGTCCTTCTATCGGGTCTTTGTCACTAGTCCTCAGATTTCCCTCTCAAGAAATAAGGTTGAATTTTGATAGACAGAGTGCACTTGGGAACTAAAACAGTGGGGCCTAAAGCCTCTTTTTTTTTTTTTCCTGAGTAATGGATTTTAGAGACTGTGAGTCTTCCAGGGCATACGTGTGTGCCCTGTGTGCGTGTGCGTGTGTGTTGGGGGGGGGTGTGACCGGGCCAATCATCTTGCTGCACACGTGGAACTTGAACAGCCCGTGGCCTGCAGTGGAGGGGACACCCGAGGACGGCTGCAGGAGGCCCAGGAAATCCTCCGGGTGCGCAGGAGAAGCATGCATGACTTTTTCCTTCCTCTGGCTCTGTTGCCTCTGGCAGACATGAATGTCTGCAGCCCCGTCCAATCGTCGCCCGGCTGTCTGTCTGAAGAAGGATGGCGCTCTCGGCCTATGTGGAAAGGAGACCCCCGCCAGGCGCTTGCTGGGTCTGTAGCAAGCCTCCCTCCCACCCTGGGCTCCGAGGCAGGCAGGCCCCTCATGTGGGGTCAGCGGGACACGGCCACGGCCAGGCTCCCCTGTTGGCTTACGATGCCTCCAGCCGCTGAAAAGGGAGCTCTTCCAGCTCAGAGTCAAAGCAATAGTCGCATTTTTAACTATTCTCCACTGCTTTGAAAATGAGAAAAACTTACTCATTTAAGTGAAAAATGGCACTTCTTTCACTGAAGAATATTTCTTCTACAGCTTCCAGTGCCTGACAAACTTAATGGAAGTCACATGCAAAAGAAATCAAATTCAGGGTGTGCGGGGGTCTTGAGATTGGGCGGGGTGTCTCCCCCCACCGCTGTTGGCAGCGACCGAGCCCACCCTCAGGGGGTCATGAACCTCCTGGCTGCCCCTCAGGTGGGACATAACCCAGAAACTGCTGTGGACACGTTCTCTAATCAGCTAGCAGCCAGCCTGGAAGCGGCCGGCTCTGGAGATACACTGCATACGGTTATATACACGTTCTATACTCTCTGTATATCCAAATGCATCCGTATGGTTCTTAAAAGAAAGTTGCTTTACATTTTGCATCAGGAGAGGGAAACATCTGGAAAGAAATAAGCTCAGGTGCTTTCCCCAGCAAGCTGCTTCTGTCCTGTATCTTGGGAACCCAGAGAATAATCCCACGACCATAAGTAGCCCGAGGGCCCAAGACCATGCGCTAAATGTCAGGTTTCCAGGATGGAGAATTCCACTCGGGAGGATCAGATGAAGGAGTGTCATCGAATTTCGTAACTATTATTACTCAGAGGGAAGGTGAGCAGGCAGCCACGCATCCTCAATACGCTGCCATCTTGTCTGGACAGAGCTGTGTATGAATTAGGGGCACATGAGAAAGTGTTAAAAAATATAAATAAAAGCAGCGGGAAAGGGTAGATGTGGTGAATGGCCGGTCGTGCTGGGAGCTGACCCCTGTCCTCTGAGGCCAGGTCTCTTGGACCTCTGACAACCCTGGACAAGTGAACAGGTCCCTGATTTAGCCAAAACTGCCCAAAGAATTGTATGTAATCAGCAAAGATTTCTTTTCCCTCGTAGTGGGAAAACATAATCAGCAAAATCCAAGTTTGGCCAAATCAACCCTTCACACTTCCTGTTAACTTCTGATGGCCTCCCCGGTTGCTGCTGGGGACCATGTTAACACACTGGAGTTTTGCACAGACCATGGGTTCCTAAGACTCATTTTTTTGTAACTTGCGGGAAAATGTCATCACGGTATTTGGAATATTGAATTTTAAAGACAGATGGAATGTTTTAAAGGGAAGGCGAGCCCCCAGGGATTGGATTCTCGAAGCAGTGTGTCAGGTATGGATGATTTTATTTAAAATGCGTCCAATAAGGTTTTCCACCTGGGATGAACATTTTACCTCTTCCCATGTATTGTTATAAACAGTGTTTCCTCACTTCATGGAGTTTCTTAGAAAGTTCTAAGTGACTTAACAGAAGAGAAAAATGAAAGTGTGGGCGATGGAGTAACGGGAAGGGTGCTCACGCATCACGCAGCCCAGCCCCCGGGGCACACAAGTGACAGGAGGGTGAGGAACAGACCCGGTCATGCAAGTCCTCGGACCATCCCTTGGTGTCCTTTGGCAGTCCTGGCATTCCCTGTCACTAGCATGGAGAGTAAAATGTGTCCGATGACTTCAGGGAACGGGAAATTGTCTCTTGCTCGTGGTGGCGGGTTGACCAGCTGGGAGGAGACAGGAACACGGATGCGGTGTCGTGGGAGCGTTCCAGAATACCGAGGAGGCTGTCCCACCGCGGAGCCCCGGGGAGCCCACGGCGGCTCCAGCAGCCCTGCTGTCCGTCCCCGGGCCCTGCCTTGCGGGGGGACAGCGGCTCGCTGCCTCGCTGGCGGACGGAGCACGTTTTCACGAAGGGGGCAGTTGCTGTTCTAAATCACGAGAACCTGGCAATGTGAAATTTGTGTTTTCAGGAGCCGAAGGTCATAGCACGAATGAGGTCTACATGTCGTCACACGGGGCCACAGAAAGACACGTCTCCAGGTTATGTCGACCTGCCCGGGAGAGAAACAGAGACAAACGGCACAGCGATGCAGGGCGTTCCTAGTACACGGGAACGTGCCGTGCACAGTAAGTGGGTCGAGCAGCAGGCCCTGGGGCTCCTGCCTGCTCTTTGGAGCTGTGGTCTGGGAAGAAGCCAAGGCAGTGTGAGGGGGCGGGCGGAGGGGCAGGCGGGCTGGGGAACGTCACCATCTCAACACCGGTTCTAAAGTGACTTCGAGATGGCCGCTCATTTACAGTCGAAACCTAATCCCGAACAGCGTTGGCTCCCTCGTTCTCCCTGTAAACACATCTGTTCATAAATAACTTAAACGTCTCCTTGGCATTCAGGATTCAGTTCCGGCTGGAGTAGAAAAGGGTGAGGATGCTCGGCGTTGAGGAGGAGATGTCGGGAACTCGTGTGTGTGGACAGGTGGCTGGAGCGTCTCCCACACGTCGAACACATCAGCCATCGGACACGGGCGGGGTGACCCAGCCGTACTTTTCATGCGTCTTCACCAAACTCTTAAAGGTAGCTTCGGCTTCCTTGCGGCTGAAGGACTTTTTTGATTTGCCGGCCTTTCTACAGATCCGCCCCTGTGGGAGAGGGAAAGAAAAACTAGGTCAGAAGCCCCCAGATGGCGCCAAGCAGAGCTGGGGCACGGGCTGGCGGGGCGGGAGGGGGGGGCCCGGCTTCCTCCGACACCTCATTCCGGGGGCTGGGAAGCACCTGCTCCTCACCACCCCCCCACCACCCTCCGCTCTCTACGGCCTGGGAAGGAAGGCCGGCTGTCCCAGGAGGGCATCCGCCATCCGCAGAGACGGTGGGGTGTCCCTGGGGCAAAGTGGGGCTCCCACGGCCTCTCCCCCCACCGGAGGATGCTGCGCTGTGACTTCCAGCCCTCTCCCACAACAGTGGAGACAGATTCACAGTTAGATGTGTACATTTATGTATTTACACACACATTTCAAAACTCTTAAAACTCAAGCCCAGGAACAATGGGTGAATTTCTTGTAATTCACATCACGTGGGAGCCACTTCGTGAGAAGACAGGTGGGCAGGGGGGCCATTTTCAAGGAGGAGGGAGGCTGTCCAGGGCTCCCAAGAGGGAGCAAAGGTGAGGGGCCGGCGCTCCTTACACAATCCCTGGAGAGGGGCAGGGGCCCAGGCCCACCCCCCTCACCGGGAGCAGGTGTTTCTGGCCGGAAAGATGGGACATGAATGTCTGCAGTGGACAAGAGCGTCTAATCCATCTTGGAACGGACACAGAAGGCTCTAGATCACGAGGGAGAGGGAACCCAAAGGCACTCCTGATGTGACCGTGTCTCGGGCCAGGCCCTCCTTTCCAGAAAACCGTGGGAATGAGGTTTATTTGGCAACAGAGGGAAGGAGCAGACTGAAGGAGAAGAGGAGCTCGCCGCAGTGCGGGGGCCTCCGTCAGCGAGGGCTGTCCCCCCCCGGTCTTACCCCCCCCCGCCTCGCCACCAGCCGTCCCGAAAGAGGCGTCCTGATGAGCGGGCACTCCTACAGCCTCTCCGCACACTTCCTCGGGCTGACTTCCCTCAGGCCCCCGGGAGGTCTGCGTGTCTTCCTGAGCATCTCATGCATGCGTTCTGCAGGTGGGGTGCAGGAGCTACCCCAGAAAGACCTGGCTGAGTTTGACCCACCAGCAAGTACGCGCACTCTCCCCAGCAGCCTCCTGTTTGCAGACCTTCACCAACAAGTCTCTCTGCATGCCCAGCACGGAGCGGTTTTGTTACGGCACACCTGTGGGCCTCGCCACCAGTGGCCGGGCTGGTGCTTCCTTGGACAGGCATCTGGACGACAGTCACCTGGGCCTATGTGACCACAGGCAGGCAAGGTCCGCCCAATCTCAGCCGTCTTGCATAACCCACGGACAGTGCTGGTGGGAACACAGCCGTATCAGCCTTGCCATTCACGGGGAAAAGGGCACCCAATCACTAAAACTAGGAACGGAAGACTGTTCTGTGTTCTTAAATTCAGGACATATGGTTCAACATCTGTCCTTTCAACACTGGAGACGGAGACCCATGCCCAGGGAAGAAGCCGGAAGTCCCGAGTTACAGCTGTGTCCTGACCCCTCTGGACATCTTTCTGGCTGAACTTGTCCATCTGCCGATGAAGGGCAATGCCACCTTATCTAATCTGCTGCTCGGTTCACACCAAATGCGCTGCTAAAGGGGCGAAGGAAGAGTGGGAGAGAAGAAGGCAGGAGATGGCCATTTACCGACTTCCAGAAACTTCCCCATGCCTCTCCAGGATATGACTCCTAGTTTTGATTTTAGAACTTCCTACTTTGCTTAGGTGGTATCGTTATACTTGATAAAAAGGGACCACGGAAAGCTAGTACATTTATAATTATCATGCTGATGGGTTGAGATCAAAGTCTGAAGTTGTTTCATTAAACCCAGCACATGCATCTTTGCAGGGGAGCTGCATCAATCTCTACATCAAGGGGGAGCAAATATCAGGCTATATTCTTTTGTAGAAAATGCAAATTCGAGCCATCTCTATCATTCTTGTCTAGAACACTGGAAGTTTGTGGCATGGTTGGTAATTCTGAACTGGAAACAGCCAAATACAAGCTTACGATAATCTTGGAATATTCCGTCGTTTTTGGCGTGAATGCATACTTTGCCTGTTCTTTGTGGAAGTCCCAACTATTACAAAAAACAACAGACAAAATGAACCCCAAATGAACAGACCACTCTTTGTTTCCCTTTCTTCCCAGGAAATAGTATGAAAATAAAGCCCCAGCACTCAGTCAATTCAGCGACCAGGAGACAGAGCCTGTTCTAAGCCCACCGGAGGTCTCTGGGCCTTCACTGCCCTCAATTGCCCATGAAGACTTTCCCCTCCTCTGTTGTCTCTGGCATTTTAGTTTATAGTTAACAGATCTCTTTTCATAAATTGCCCGTCCTCTTCTGATGGGCTGTTTAAATACCACCCAGGGAAACACTGAGCTTGGAAAGCACCACTTCCACTGGCTGGTCCCCCGCAGGGTGGCCGAGCTGTTTTTGCTGAGATGATCTTGAGGTGCTCACTGCACCAAGAAGGGGGGGTGCTCCATCTGCCCGGGGCCCCTGATGTTCAAGGCCATTCTGACCGTGAGCCAGCTCCCATTCTTCCCTCCAGGTGCAGTCTCTTGCAACATGGACTTTGGGGAAACCTTTGGCCCAACTGTTCTGACCTCTGTATTTTCCTCTATAAAGCGGGGACAGTATTCGCTGCCCAGCATCATTATGAATGTCACATAAGATCCTGAACTTTGAAAAACGTAAATTGTGTTACAATTAATTGAGAACTGTTTTTCTCATTGTCATGACATTCATATTTCTTCCTTGTCTGTTTCCATTTAACTAATAACCAAAGAGTCTTTTCTGGAGGGTTTCCCGGAATAACTCTTGTTTCTCCACTAAAATACCTCTACTTGTATTTAATGTGAAAAGACCTGGATGTGACAATTTACTCAACCCACTGTGAAATTGTGTGATCAGTAAGAATTTAGTTGAGTAAACACCCTCTCTCTCCCAAGCCCCAGACAGTAAACCAATAGTTATGAGCAACCAGGGTTTTTTTCCCTAACGACCTTAAAAACCTCAGCGTTAACATTGATGCAGAACAGGGCTAATGAGAATACAGTTCTCTAGGGCCGTGTTTGTCAAACCAAACCATTAGTGGGTATTTTGGTTTGTCTTTTTTTTTTTTTTTTTTACCTCATAGCTTTTTTGGGGCCAATCACAATAATCCAGCATGAACAATTCTATACAGACACACACGTCTACACTTTTCTACACAGCTAATAAGCAACTCCAAACTCAGGTCCTCAGTTCAATCCCCTGATCTTATGTGGTTTCCATGACCCCAATGTGCACACTGAGTTTCATTCGTCCATTCATTCATTCATTCATTCATTCATTGTGTCAGGTGCACGGTCTAGAAAGACAAAGTAATAGTGGCCCCTGCCTGTAGGGGCTCCCAGCCCATCACGGCGTGGGTCGCTGAGACAGAAGGCGCACATCGGGGCTTCCCAGCCTCAGTCCTGTTGGCATCATGGGCAGGTCCTTCTCTGTTGGGGGCGGTCCTGTGAACTATAGGATGGTAAGCCGCATTGCTGGCCTCCACCCACTAGATGCAGTGGCCCCCCCAGAGTTATGACAACTGAATTGTCCCCAGACACTGCCAGATATCCCCTCGGGTGTAAAATCACCCCTTTGGGAATGGCTGGCGTACCGGATAAAGATGGCACAGAGCAAGGAGGAGTCCGTCCGTTATCTATTTGTTTGGGAAAGGATTGCTACAGTCTTCCTCAAGTTAGGAGCTTCTGGCTACTGGGACTGCAGGGTTTTCTAAGGTGGAAATGATTCTGGTCCTCGTACAGCTCAGAGGGGAGGATGGGTCCCACCACGGGGCTGGGGCAGGGGAAGGGGGCGTAGCGCTGGTTGCAATCGAGAAAGCCTTCTATGTTTCATGACATTTTAGCTGAGCCTTGACATGTGGGTGGCAGGCATAAGGGGTCCCAGAGGAGAAGCTGAAACAGTTGGCTATATTTAGAGAACAATGGAAAAGACACTTGGTGAATTTGGGGCATGGAGCCTGTGTGTGTGTGTGTGTGTGTGGTGGGGTGAGAGTGCAGAATTCAACAGACCTGGCTTCAAATCCCTGCTCCAACACTTCCTGGCTGTGTGACCTTGGGTGAGTTACTTAACCTCTCTGAATCTCAGTTTCCTCATCTGTAAAATAAACCTAAGAATAGTGTGGTATGACACTGGATTTTTATAGGGATTTAATATGTTAAAACATGTAAGATGCTTGGGACAGTGCCAGGCACAGGGTGGACACAATAAATGGGGCTTTTATTTTTGGAACAATCACAGAAGATCTCACCCCCTGACAAAGTTAGCTTCGTTCTGGACTCTTGAAAACACACACACAAAATTTCTGTCTTTTGTGTGGATATTATGACTTGGTTTATTCTGTCACAGAGTGTTCTTCAGGCAAATCCAATATTTTGCATTTAGGTGGCTCATTTCCCAGCTTTTTCAATAACGTCTATTTTAACAGGTGGAGATAAATACACTCATTCTATGTTTCTCCCTTGATTAGATTTTTTTCTTACTACTTTATTTTTCTTTGCAAACCTACTTTTGTGGCATTTCTGTGTTTCATTTGCCCATGAATTATAGGCTTATGTTCTTTTAAAAATAGAGTTTCCAGACTCCTCATGTGAAATTTTGGGGTTCTTTCACTCATTTCCTGGGCTGAATTACAGAGCGGCTACTTGTTTTCAAAGTCTTTGAACATGTAATTGTTAGTCTAAAAGTGCTCACAATCCTTAACCCCTCCAACACGGGCTTCTAATGTGTGCTGTGTTGGGGCGGCCTCGCTCCCTAACGTGGCTCTCTGCAGGAGAAACTCGGAGCAAAGGAGGTGCTGGGTGTGGGGAAGATGAGAAGGTGAACCTCCGAATCTTTGAAAGGAGCCCCTCCTGGAAAAGCAGCCATGATTTTGCCTCTCTTTAAGCCTAAAGTGCAAAGCCGATCAACTTAACAAAATTCTAGAGCACAGATAAGACCCTACAACAGATAAGGCAGCTTCAAAGAAATGATTCCAAATCCAAACAGTTACACTGAGCTGCTGGTCAGCGAGGGAGGGACTTGAGCTTGATCCTGTCCAATGAGGCATCAAACAGAAGCTGGGCGCGGCAATGCGCTGATTTGATTCTGCAGCACGTACCACAGGTCTGAGAATGTGTGTGTGCATGAGTGTGCATGTTGGCATGCATGCATGCCTGTGCATGCATGTGCTCACACGTGGAAAACTGGGGGTGTGTGTGTGCATGTGTGCTCACGTCCGAGTACATGTGTGCACAAGCACGTGTGTGTCTGCGCACGAGCGTGCACACGGATGCTCGTGTGTGTAGTGACTCGTGTGTGTACGTGTGTGTGTGGCTGTGGTGGGGACTTTCAGACTGCAAGGAGGGCTATGAGGGTCCCTGCGGTGAAATGACCGCTGACGGAAGCCCACGGTAACCCCGAGGGAAGCCCTCCTGGCTGAGTCAGGGAAGCCCCAGGCCGCATGAGCCCGTTTGCAGGGTGGTCAGTTTACAGTGAGAGATGCCCCCCGCCTGCCAGGGAGTCTGCCCAGCACCAGCCAGAGCAGGGAGGGGGAGTGCTGAGGGGCTGGCAGGGCAGAAGGGGAAGGGGCAAAATGATGCAGTCCTACAGACATCTGGGGCTGGACTGTTCTCAGCTGTGGGGTTGAACCATGCACTGTAGGATGCTTAGCAGCGTCCCTTGCCTCAGCCCACCAGATGCCATAGTAGCCCCATGCCAGTTGTGATAACCACGATGTCTCCACAATGGCCAAGTGTCCTCTGATACCCCCACTCTGCGCTGAGCAGGAAGCGTGCTGGGCGAGTGCACACGGGTGCACTTACCATGGTCTGGGGGCTAGACAGGCAGGGAGGACTGCCTGGAGGAGGTGCTCAGGGGTGGACTCAAAGGACAAGTTGGGGAGTATGTGTCCAGGTGGTCCTGGGAGGACAGAGAGGGAGGTGGCGAGACAGGAAGTGTATTCGTTCCTGGGGCTCCTGTAACAGAATGCCAGACCAGGGGCTTAAATCAACAGAAATTTATTTTCTCACAATTCTGGAGGCCAGAAGTCCGGGATCAAGTTTCCTGTTTCTGGGGTTTTTTTTTTTTAGGAGAGAATTTCTGCCATGGCTCCCCTAGCTTCTGGTGGCTTATTGTCCCTCGTCAGGAACCCCTGCCTTGCAGATGTATCACCCCGATCTCTGCCTTCATGTCCATGTGGCTTTCTCCCCATGGGTCTATTTCCAAACTTCCCTCTTCTTACCAGGACACTGACCACGCATCAGGGCCTACCCTAATCCAGCATGACCTCATCTTAACTTTATGTGTGCTAAGATTCTTTGTCCAAAAGAGGACACATTCATAGGTGGGGGGTGGGGTGGTCAGCACTTCAGTATATGTTTGGGGGACACAATGCTTCTCACTCCAGAGATAAGCGTGATAGATCTCCAGCCACCATCCTGCAGTGTCTGGACCTCTCCCGTGGGTGGCAAATCACCAGGTCAGGTTTTCTTTTGGGATGCGTCACTTGGGAAGTGGGTGGCTGGTCAGGTGTGAGATGTTGGTCAATTAGAGAAGAAACTGTCCTGTGGCTAAGGAGGCCCGGGGCACTCCAGGTTTCTGCTCCAGGAGGAAACAGGTTTCCAGGATCAGATTGTGAGTCCCTTTCAGTTGGGGTTTCAGGATGTGTATCAGAAATGTAGCACCCAGGGCAGGAGGAGGCTGCTGGACATAGTGCTTAGGGCTCTCTCAACATCTCTATCCAAATGATAGATGTGGGGAGGGACCCCAGGGGAGAGAGGAAGGAGGGGACATGGCCACTGGCTCTTGAGTGACCTGCCTTCCCTGTGCCTGTCTCCACACTTGAGTCCCACGCACACTGACACTTTGGGTGAGACTTTGGGGAAGGATAACCAGGAACTGGACCGTGCAGTGGGGCATGGTGATGCGGAGGGAGTACCACACTGTCTTAGCACACGCCCCAGCACAGGGAGAGGGAGAGGGGGTGGGCGGGGGGTCAGGCGAGACTAGAAGCGAGGGGCTGAGGCTTCAGTGGTCGGGGGCAGGCAAGGGGGGCATCAGTTGGCAGTGGGCATGCAGGTGCCCGGTGAGTGCTGGAAAACCACCCACGGAGTGTGATGCTTCCTTGATTTGTCATGAAATCAGAACATAAAAAACTCTTCTTGGCCTTATACTTAAGCAATCTCTGTACATCGATATCAAACAAGCCTGGTTCGTAAGTACAGCTTGGCTATAAAAAAGTCCCAAGAAAGTAACCTGTATTTCCCAAAGCTTTATTAAGTGCCTACCACCCAACAGATCTGGTGCGGGTTGCTGGAGGCACCAGGTGAGACCAGGTGAGGGGGATGCACAGGGCTTAACCCAGGAGCCTGGGGCGCAGAGGCAGGAGTAAATGAATAAATAAGCACTTTTGGCCAGAGTCAAGCTCCCTGTCCCGGTAAGACCACTGACCGGCTTTCCCATGGCATTAACTCTCACCAGGGCAAAGTTCCAGAATATCGCCCAGGATACAAAGCCTCTTCACTCAAGAAGAACTGTTCACTTAGTGGAACATTCCAGAATTTTCCATTGAGAAATCTTAGGCAACCTATTCTCTACTAGAGTCTCTAATATTTTCCCAATGAACAGGTAATAAATGTACTCAGATATTTTCTCTCAAATTTGTGAACATCTCAGGATGTCAAAGCCAGCATCAGTTTTATATAAACTCGGTAATATTCAGGAGGAATTAAACTGGAGCTACCTTATTTAATATGATCGTAAAACATCCTCAAGCCATGGCAACAGCAAAGGCATGGTTCATGGATATTTTTGATGCTTGCAAAACACAAGCATCTCCTTCCTCTACACTTTAAAGAAAGTTCTAGCAATTACTGAATCTTTTTTTTGAGACAGATGGTCTTTTCCTGGAAGAAGCAAGCAGAGAAAAAGAAACTTTTTGCTAAAAATTTAAATTATTTCAGATAATCATTTCAAAAAAAAATTTTTTTTGAGATTCCACTAGTACTTATACTTCTGCTTAAGCAGCTGGGTCCCCGTGGATTTCATTAGCAGAACACAGTAAGCGACAGCTAGACGTACTTATTAAAGGCAGTCAGGGTGGCTGTCTGCCAGACATCGTTCTCAGGACGGGGTTTGAACACACGTGTTAAACCCTCCCCGAAAGCCCACCAGGGAGGCTTCGCTATAATCAACCCTGGCTTTCAGATGAATAAGCAGACACAGAGAGGGCAAGTAATGTGCTCAAAGTCACACAGGATTTCAAAGCAGTGCTGGAGCCCAAGGCCAGGTCGGCTCTCAGAAACAAGGAGAACGGTTGCGGATGCAAGTGTAGGAAAACAAGATACTGACCACAGACTCCATAAAATGCTGCCCAGCCTGGCCTTCTCCCACTGGACAGGGGATGGGCTGAGGTCACTGAACCCCCTTCGTCCCTCTGCACCCGCTTTATAAAATGGGGCTCCAGGCCTGCCATCCCACAGTTACCACGGTTTGTCTAAACCCCGAGCTGATCAGTGCCCTGGACCTGCCCATTCTTCCCGCCACACTGTGGACCTTGGTCCCCTCCTCGACTCTGGTTCCTCTGTGATCCGGGCAAGTGGGCCTTCCTCAGTGAGACACCTGTTCACACACGGTCGCGGTCCCTCAAGACTGCTGGCAATCTGTAGTTTCCACTTTCGCTAGACAGAGAATGCAAAGGGAGCTCGTGGGCGGGCCAAGCCAAGGACAAGGTGTTCCATGTTCAAGGCTAAAGGATTTGTTCAGCACAAAACAGCCACTCCTTCAGCGTCTTCGACTTACGAGCTAAATCCAGCTGCCTATGTGTGGGGTTCTAGCGAAGTCCCAGGAGCACACCTCTGTCCCTGCTGTCAGGGACACTGGTCACTGGACGCTCCATGCATTGGCATATCTCCATTCACGTAAATCTCCCTCCCGAGGACCTGGCTCCCCTGGGACGAACAGGTGTGTGTTAACTGTATTAGCCTCAGCAACCCTGGCCTTCTTACGGACAATTGCTCTGCATCCTTCTACCCCGAGTGAGCGACTGGCAGGAAACGTGGCATTTTCCTACCAGCCTGACCTTCCAGGTCAGAATCCAGGTCACTCATCAACCGCACACCCTGGACCTTCCTTAGGGCACCCTATTTCCCCCTATTCTTGGAACACAGTTTGAAAAGGATGAGGATCAAAGTTCTTCCCCCAGGGCCCACAGGTGTTTTAGCGCACCTGTTCATTCCTGGTGGCTCAGTCCTCAGTGCACCCTCCTTTCTGGGGCCCGGGACCCTACTCACGCTGACGTGTGGCCACCCACCTTCTCCAACTGCCCGAAGCTGCAGGAGCGGGCCCTGGGGACCCGGAGCCTCTCAGCTGCTGCCCAACAGGATGAGGAGGGAAGCACTCGGGGCTGGGGGGAGCTTGGTGGGAGAGGCCGGGTCGTCCTCTCTCCATGGCTGACGCACACTCTGCTCTCCTCGTGCCTGCCGACCCACAGAAGCCAGGTCTGCTGACATGGCTCCCTCAGTCCTCTAGCTTTACCCCACGACAGTGAGAGGTGACCCGCCTCCGGCCCGCGGTCTTCTTGATGTTATGACCCCCCCGGAACCAGCGACACCCTCCACCCACTCCCGCCGTTCAGCGTCGCGTGGAAGAGCGCTCTCTTGCGAGGACAACAGTGACAGCCTCACGGCCCTGCAGGGAACTCCAAAGAGATGAGGGAGACCAAGAATGTCACTGGGAAGTGTGACAGGAACCATCAGTGGGGTTTCACCTGTCAGAACAGGGGGCAGCCGTGTCCCACTCTCTGGGCCTACTGGCAGGAGGTCCATGAGTCTGACAAAATAATCCCAAATCGGGTTGTTCTGGAACAATCACATCAAGAAGTAACACAAGGGGGGCGCCTGGGTGGCTCAGTCGGTTAAGCGACTGCCTTCGGCTCAGGTCATGATCCTGGAGTCCCGGGATCGAGTCCCGCATCGGGCTCCCTGCTCAGCAGGGGGTCTGCTTCTCCCTCTGCCCTCTTCCCTCTCGTGCTCTCTGTCTCTCATTCTCTCTCTCTCAAATAAATAAATAAAATCTTTAAAAAAAAAAAAAAAGAAGTAACACAAGGGTTTCACAGGCAACCGAGGTAACACATGCTTTTGCTCTCGAGACGGTTTCCAGTTCCAGGAGGCATGCGTGTCTTTGCGACGTAACGGTGGCCCTTCGTAGCTCTGCAACCTCCCCAGGCCGTGCCATCTGTGAGGACAGAGGAAGCCCCAGCCACATAACACGGCGGGCACCGGACCTTCCAAACCCTACAGGAAATTCTGCAACACTAAATAAACAGAGCTCATGACACTTTGAAATCACTGGGAACCTCGGGACTATTTTCCAGAAAAACTCAACCATTTGGGCTCTGATTCTCTGAACTCCCTTTGAGGAGGGGTGGAGGCGGGCATTTCTGAGTCCCTGGAGAACTGTTAATATCCACACGCCTTAGAGTAAGTAAGCTTGAACCACACCTGCATTTGCCCTGAGAACACAATTTTGACTGTTTTGTGCGCTGGTTGTAATGAGGTGCCAGGGCGGTGGATGGAGGAGGCAGGGCTCCCTCACCTCCCGGCCACTATTAGACCGAGTGCTGCGGGGAAAGCAGAGAAGGGGGAGGGAGACCAGCTCCCCGGAGATCTCCAGACACTCACCCAGCACCTGGGCAGCACCTGAGGCGCGTTGCCAGCCTGATTCCGAGGACTGCCAAGTGTTCGGAGCCACGTCAGTCCACAGTGGGTGATGAACTTTCCCCCTAACTCAAGCAGTCCTAATGCACTGACTTAAAAAATGAAGAGCATTTTCATACATCACACATTCTGGCAGGTCCCGAGGTAAAATCCAGCACCCATGACAGAGGCAGGTTCCGGAAAGCCTGTGCATTTCTGCACCGTGAACGTGAATCCACCGGACGTCAGCATTTTGCTCCCATGGCTGGGCTCTGCTGCTCCTTGCATTGCAGTCCCTCTCCCACCCTGGCCTCCTGTGCCTCCCCGCCGGCACCCACCCCTCCATGACCCCTGAGCCCTGCCTTCCTACCCCCACCCTCTGCTGAACACTGGGCTCTCGTTAAATTAAGGGCTCTGAGCATTTAGAGTCCACTGGCAGTGTGCTATGCATAATGGGATAAAAGTAAAGGATTCAAACCATTTCAGGCTACACACCATCATCCCAGCTTCCTGTATCTGCTGGTGTCATGCAGGTAACAGTCCCAACACTCACGTTTTCTGTTTATAAGAAATGCAGGGCAAAGATACGGCATAAAATAGCTAAGTGTTGAGAAAGCAAGGAGCAGGGATCTTTCTGGAAAATGCAGTATTCTGTAATCATAAAATAGTCTTAAGATTGCAATCAAGAACAGAAGTTGGGGGCTCCCTGCTCGGTAGGGAGCCTGCTTCTCCCTCTGACCCTCCCCCTCTTGTGTGCTCTCTGTCTCTCTCATTCTCTCTGTCTCAAATAAATAAATAAATAAATAAATAATCTTAAAAAAAAAAAAAAGAACAGAAGTTGGTTCTAAATTCAAATTTCTAGGCTCTGGCTGAACAGCTTAGAAAACTGAGGGACTGATTTTGGCTGACCTAATAAAAATCAAAAAGTGATTTTCTATAAGCAAGTGGGATGGCTATTATTACTTTTAGGTCATTACTTTGGGGATGTTCTGATTTCCACTCTTTTATTTGTATAATGGTGTTGCCATAGGATCTTTTCTCTCTGATTAAGTAAAAATTATAATAAGCGAAGAATTCAATCAGTGATTTTATATACATCACTGGGGATCTCCAAACAGTGCATACTTTATAACACAATATAGGTAAAGCTTGTGCCAGTCGCTGTCCTAAGAGCTTGCCATGTATAGACTCGCTCAGTCCTCATGGCTGAGGAACTGCTATGACTCCCCTTATTATGGGGAAACCAAGGCCGAGTTCAATTGCCGAGGTCACAGAGAAGGTAAGTGGTAGAACTGGACCTTGAACCCACGAAGTTGGGCCCCAGTGTCCATGCTCCCAGCCACTCTGCTGTGTTCGAGACAGCAACACCAGGTGATGGGAATATAAATACGGGGTGCCCACTCTAGTGGCCCACACCCCAAACGTGCCTAGATCATGAGCACGTTTGTATGATATTGGCACAACTTTTAATTGAGCATTTCCTAATCGTATTTAAGTACTACATCGATTTTTTAGGCAGTATATCCAACTGTGCCAGTCCCTTGAGGAAAAACAAAGGTCACTTTATTTACTTACATCAGACGCACAAGTCCTTTTCTAGGCCCACCCCACCCCCACCCTACCCCTAATCAGGATTACATTTGAGTCATTTCCTGTTTTCTCCAAAGTTTCCTCCTCTGTAGGAGGGCACTGGGCTTTGGGGCCAGAGGAGGAGGTCTTCCTCCAGTCCAGTCCCTTCCGTGGTGACACAGTTGTTGCACACGTGGGGGCGGGGCTCATCTCTAATCAAAACCCAGGTGGATGCTGAGCACCGCAGCCTCAGACCCCGGGGGTGGAGGGGCACATCCTTGCTGTGGAGTGAGCACGGGAAAGCACCAGTGGCCGGGGTGGCACGCAGAGGGAGTGGTGCCCAAGTTCTCACCTCTAGCCTCACGCCGAACATACCCAGCACCCAGTGGGTGCGCAAGCATGCTTCTGGAGGGGCGAACGATGAATCTTGAAGCATTACCAACGTTGACCTCAAGGCTACTTTACGTCCCGGCTAGAATTCCAAAGCAAGGGTAGTACACACTCCCCAACCCCGGTCCTGCGTGGTATTCTGCACACGTTAGCTCATCTACGCCTCACGCAGAGGCACACTTGTTGCAGTTTTGCAAATGACCAGGCAGAGCAGGAAGACGTCTCAGTGGTGTAGAAATGCTAAATGACAGTGTTCCTCCACACCCCCAGCCTAGTTCTGGAACAGGCTGGAACCCCATGATGCAAAATTCTGGGAAATGGTGCATTCTACAAACTGTGATTGGATAGTCACCGGACACGCCAGCATCCCACTGGCTCTAAGAATTGTCAGTTCCTCTGCATAAGCCCGGACATCCCAACCTCCCCTGAAGTGGACTGCCCCGTTCCCACCACCCCACCCCCAGCCCACACTCGTCGTTAGGAAGAGCCTAAGAACCAGCGTTACGTGGAGGACAGGTGACCCCCACGGATGCACAGAAGGTGGCGGTGGGCGGTGCCTGTTAGACCCCATGTCCACTGGCGCTGGCAGGATAGAAACTTCAGCCCGCACCAAATTTCTGGCACAGCTTTCCATCAAGTGTCATTAATAATGTGAACATGTTCAGAAAACTGGAATTTCAAAGTCAAATCTCTCCTGTTTACTGAAAACAATTCCTGCAATGTGTTGTCCTGTTTGCAGTCAAAACGTCTGTGGGGGCTGGTCACAGGGCACCCTAACGAGATGCGGAAGGAGTTAGGAGCAAAGCACCCAAACGATTGTTCCTGACAACACAATAGTTGACCCCAGGTAGATTCTGCAGTGATGTTTTAAATGGTGGAAGGACAGTTTCTCAAATGAATCGTCCTGGCTTTGTTATTTCATATTTATGTTGGCTTGTGTTAAGATCCAAATACACAAAAATCAAGCTTCTTCCGTCTTCATGTTTGAACTGGTGAAAATAATAGTTTTGCTCTGGTTTTGTTTGTCTGCCTCTCACGATATTGAGAGTTTTTCTGTGCCACCAGGATGGAGTATTCCGCTGACCTCATTATTTGTGGATGGTACAACTGCCCACACAGAAAATCCTACAGGCTTAGCTATTTTTTTCTTTAAACCACTTATTGAGGTATGACTGACATACAAAATGCTGCATGAATTTAATGGGTACAACTTGATGAGTTTAAGACATGGCCATTTTTGATGAACTTGAACGTGGTAGACAGATTAAAGCTTTACAAACAGCCATGTGCTTCCCGGCTCCTACCATCAGCTTGTGGCCCCATGGCCAGTGCTGACCAGTGGACTGAGGCAGCAGTGACGCATGTCCTTCTGGGTGGGGGCCGTTAGGAGCGGATGTGCTGGCCCATTCTCGTCCCTTGTCCCTGTGAGCTCAAGGGCACGTGCCCCAGCTGGAAAAGGGCACCAAGCCACATCAGACCACGTGCAGGAAATATGTGTCCATTGGGTCATGCTGGATTTCAGGGGATGCTCTGTTGCAGGAAGTAAATCACCACTATGTGCAAAACTCTTGATGAGTAATTGAAAAAAAACTTACATGGAACATTCACGATTCATAAAAAACAAAGAAGAGCAAAGAAGAGGTCTTGTGCTATCTGATGTTAGATTAGGAGGCTGTTCCTAAAGGCAATACAGTATTTGTCCAGGAGTTGGCAGTTAAGGGATTCATATTTATGTGGAGACTTGTCACAGGATAAAAATGGCAAAACATAAAATAAAATAAAATAAAGTAAAATAAAATATAGAATAAAAGGCAGTGGAAAAGGGTCAGGTGGGCCGGTAGACAGGGCTCAGGAAACGTGCTCACTACACAGAGGGAAAGAAAGTTGGACTTCTACCTAACAACACGCACGAAGACAATGGGCTAAATTTAAATGCAAAGGCAAAGGTTACAAAGCCAGTGGAAGAAAATAGAAGGGCATATCTCGTGATGTAACGGTCTTCACGTGAAATACAACTTTTACCATGAAAGGATGGAGAAAGGAACAACTTCAAAAGTAGAGGGTTTTTTTTTCTTCAATAAAAGATGAGAGAGACCAAGGCAGAGAAAATGCATATATTGGGAGAAAAGATTCACAACATCTAAAACCCACACAAGAAATTATATCTGGAAATCAGAGAATTCCAAGAAAAAGCCAGATAACCAGAAACCCGAAGAAAAGTAGGGAAAAATATTCAGAGAAAAGAATCAGAACAGCTGAAAATTATAGAGGGCAATGTCCAAACTGACCGATTATCAGAGAACTACCCCTTAAAACAGAGGTAAGATACCACATGTTACCTGTCGAGGGCAAGACTCAGGATGGAGGGTAACACCAAGGGCTTTTGAGGAGGGACATGGACTGGCCAGGGAAGCCATTCTGGAAGATTCTGGCAATCCCTAGAGAAGGTCAGTATGCACAGGCCTGATGCCAGTGAGTCATGCCTGGGCATCGCTCCCAGGAAAGTCTGCATGTGTGTTCCTAAGAAGGCCAGCCTAAGGAGGTGAGCTGCAGAAGTTACGTGATAACACAAGCCAGAGGATGGCGGGGGTCTTCCCCAGACAGCGGATGACTAAACGTGGTCGATGACCATCCTCAGGTGCTTATTTCTGGCCGGCAGAATCACGGAGCTTTCAGTCTCTACTTTGTAAATTCAGGTACCTCACACATTTTATATAGTAAGCATGGCTCTAATCAGAAAAAACTCTTAAGAGCTCTAAAAGGTAGACAGACTAAACATACAACATTACATTGTTGTGTGTTATCACTCAATCTACGCTTTTTCTGGCTCCTTCATAAAATATAGAACCAGTAATATTAACAGCAAGAATCCCAAATCATGATGATGATGATGATGATGATAAAGGCTATAATATTACAGAACTGGCTCATCGCAGGCCCTGACTCGAGTGGACCATCTGGAGATGGAAAAGGCCCACTTCCAGAACCGCCCTCTGGGAAGGGCAGGCGTTCTGAGGGGCCCGTCCAGGTCATTACACCATCCCCTGTCTCTGAAGGACCTTTGTGTATCTGGACTCGATGCTGGTACACAGTAACCGACCTGCACCTCAGTCCCCACCAGGACAGCTCACTCGTCCCCAGCGCTTGCGGCCTCTGAAGGCCACTGACCGATGCAGGGTCTGGCCTGAGTCTCTACCTACGATGTCTCCTGTTTTCACTTTCATTGCAGGAGGGCATCTGATTCCAACTCAATAAATGCTGTGAAACTGAACTGCATTAGAGCTATCCATTTCCCTAAGACACCATTATAATCGAGAAGGCAGATCAAAGTCAACAGAAACAGAGAAAATCGGTTTCTTTCTCACTTAATTGCTTTGTTTGGTTAAATGCATGTAGTGGAAGAAAAAAAAAATACCCTATAGACCATTTTAATTATGATATTGTGAAAGTCAGGGATATCATCCTGAAATTAAAATGTGAACATCAAAGTGTATACTGTTTGAATAAGAAAACTACATAAACACTTTAATATGCCTTTTTATTTTATAAAAAGCCTTGGATTATATATATTAAGGACCCAGTCTTTTGCTATTTTGCTGGGCTCTGATATTTGTGACATTTACGGAAAAGCCCTCTGCTCGTGGAAGCTGTGGGATCAGCGGGCCTCCGTGGTCAGGCATGGGAATGATGCCTCTGTCAGCTGTGAGTCTAGACACGGAAATAAGGAGCTCGTGACTGAGGAGCTGCAGAGAAGCCTCAGATCACGCTGCTACCCACCCCCCCAATGCTGGTGACAGAGCCAGTATGCTTACTCTAGGGTCCAAAGTTCTGGGAAGACAAGACAGGAGGGATTTTTTAAGGGTGGACTGTAGCCCCACAAGGAGTCCAAGGTAGCTGGGAGAGAGGGCCATGTCTCTGCATGTCAATTTTGTTAGCTCTGCTGGGGAATCCTCCTGGAGGGGGATCCCTGCCTGTTCTGGGGTCTTGGCAGCAGGCCAGCGGAGAGATTTGGGCACATTTTGGTGGATTCCTCTTTGAATAAAATAGGAAAGCATGCAAAGTGCAAACCACTCTCCCTATAAACTCTACGATGGACATCATGTATCACCAATACCAGCCGAGTGCTTGTTTTGAACAGTTTGATCAATAAAATTAACAACTAAGAATCGTTTCCTGATGCAACTCTAATTTGAATGAGTAAAATTACTCTAAAAATGGAATTGAGGGCTTTCAGAAAGCATCCTACATCTGGGTTTGATGAGGACCTCTAAAATGATAAAAGTAACTTTTGATTAAAAAACACATCCACTTGGGTGTTTCAGAATAAAAACCAATTAGCTTAAAACATATTGACTCTAGCTTTGATCTTTGGGCGTCCACTACTGTGGAGTTCCTGGATCACCGACTCTCAAGCGGGTGTTTGAAATAACCATCAACCTTCTGGTCCTCCTGAATTATTTGCACCCCCTGCCCCCTCCACACCCTCTTATTCACCCAACATCCTCTTTCTCTGCTGCCCCAGACAAACGCATGTGCTGGGGCGTCCCCTCTCCCGGCCACCTGCCCCCAGGACTGAGCTGATCTGGCTCCCCTGAGGCAGACACAGATCCTGGGGGAACAGGAACACAGACACACGAGCGAGAGAGGAGCCACAGGACGGGGGACAGTCCAGTGATGGCAGGCTTGTTGAGACAGTATGGACTGGAGAGAGATAGGTGAGAACACGGAACACACGGGGAAAGTGGCATGGAGCAGGGGTGCGGCGTCTACGGAGACTGCAAACCAGTCATGTGGGGCCGAACAAATAGGGCCGAGGAATGGGGGGGCCCGGGGGGAGTGCCCCAGCGGATGGATGGGGCCCCTGCTCCCCAGCTGGATAAAAATACAGGGAGAAGAGTCCCTATAGGTGGGAAGGAAAAGGAAAGCATGGAAAAGTAAAGACAATCAAGGGGCGACTGGGTGGTGCAGTTGGTTAAACGACCGACCTACTCCGATCTCAGCTCAGGTCTTGATCTCAGGGTCATGAGATCAAGCCCTGTGTTGGGCTGCATGTTGGGCGTGGAGCCTGCTTAAGTTCAAAAAAATAAATAAATAAATAAAGGCAATCATGATTATCAGGAAAAAGTAGAAAAGAAAGACATTCTGGGAAAGTCAAGAGAAACAAAGTGTTCTGGAAAAGCTGGAACTCATGAGGAGGAATGTGAAGTTACAGGAGCCCAGTGGAGCCCAGTTATCCCACGCAAGACCCCAAGGCAGCGTGGCCCCAGCACCAGGCCCCTGGCAACCAGGGAGGTGAGACTCCAAGTTCACGGCACAGTGGATACTCATGCATGCTTTGAAAGAAAGGTTCTGTTTTGGGCTCAGTTGTGTCCTCAATATTTATATGTTGATGTCCTAACCCCCAAGGACTCGGAATCTAACTGTATTTGGAGACAGAATCTTTCCAGAGGTGATTAAGGTAAAACGAAGCCATGGGAGTGGGGAGGGGGGGTCCCAGTCCAATCTGACAGGTGTCCTTGTAAGAGGAGATCAGGACACAGACCCACATAGAGGGGCGCCCAGGTGAGGACACAGGGAGAAGAGGGGGTTGACAGTCAAGGAGAGAGGCCTCAGGGGAAACCAAACCTGCCCACACCTCAATCTCCATGTTCCAGCTTCCAGATCATGAGAACATAAATGTCTGTTGTTAAAGCCACCTGTCTGTGGTACCTTGTGATCCCAGCAACCTTAGATAATAATACAGGCTAATACAAGCTCCAACCAGAAAAGTTACAGCCTAATGGAAGGAGGAGAGGAGAGGAGACAGAGGAAGGGAGGGAGAGAGGAGGAAGGGACAGAAAGGGAGAGGGAGAGGGAGGGAGACAGAGGGAAGGAGGGGAGGAGAGAAAGGCAGAGGAAGGGAGAGAGAGGGAGGGAGGGAGGAGCAGAGAGAGGGAGGAAGACAGGGGGAGGGGAAACAGGGAGGGAGGAAGGAGGAAGGGACAGGAAGGGAGGGAGATAGAGGGAGGGAGATAGAGGGAGGGAGGGAGGAAAAGGGAGAGGGAGGGAGGGAGGGAGAGAAGAGAGAAGGAGGGAGGGAGAGAAAAGGAGGAAGAGGGAGGGAGAGGGAGGGAGGGAGGAGCAGAGGGAGGGAGGGAGAGGGACAGAGTGAATTTACACAGTGGCACAGAAACCTCCAATCAGGACGAGGCCAGGAAGAAACGAAGGAAGAGATGTTGGTGGACAAGTTCTTAAAATCACACCCTTCACATTAAAACTGCTGGACAAAAGGAGCAACCACCGGGAACAGGATGGATGAACCAGGGATGAGAAGCAGGGTCCCTCACTATCTTCTGCAGCCCAGACCCTCGCCTCCGTCAGGCGTCCACCTCCTGGGTTTTCTGGCAAGTAGGATGATGACATTTCAAGGGCACGTGATTAAAAACAAAAACAATAAAACCAATTCTCCTTTCCAGAATCACCATGACCAGTAAATTTGGCGTTGAGAGAAGAAAAGAAAACTCAAGTCATGTGGGATGCACACGGTGCTGGGGGCGAAATTATTTTGGTACTTGGTGTCAACGAGTGAACGTCTTTTGATTGAGTGTCGTTTTATTGCTAAAAATGTCCACTTTCCTGACACTGAAATTACAGTGCACTCAACACCCGTAATCTTCCTTTGATGATTCATGATCCTGCAGTACCTGAAGGTCATCACCTCAGTCTCTCTGCAGTCGCTGTGGAGTGACTACCAGCTGCAGGGCTGGACCGTCTCCCTGGGCTCTACGTGCCCCCTGGAGCCCCACCACGGTGCTCCTCCGCTGTGGAGGTGCTCCCCCGGGGGTAGGTGCTCCATTTATGGGGAGGTGCTCCCCTGGGGGGGATCCCGTTCTGCAGGCTGGAAGACCCCGCAGGGATCGCTGGAGGAAGCATGTGCCCAGCAAGCGGGGAGCAGAATGTTCTGGGGTTTGCACAGGGGAGACAGCAGGGTGTGAGGTGCAGATGAGCTTGCATGGATGCTGGGATGCCAACAGGAGACTTGGCCTTGGGGTGCCAGAGGGGAAGCCAAATTCCTGCCTGGGGCAGCTCACTGAGCCCTCCCACGGACGGTTCCAGTGTGTGAGGAGGACGTGCGGAGCGGAAGGGACAGGCAGACCCACTGCTAAGACACTGAGCTGGGTCTCCCTAATCCAGTCCCTCAGTCAGAGTGCTCACCGCCTTCCAGCCTCCCTGCTGTCCAGGGACCTGAGAGGGTGGGGAGGGGGCAGGGGAGAGGACTGGGAGCAGAGGGGAGGATGGGGAGCCTAGGGGAGGACCTAGGAGCAGAGGGGAGGACAGGGAGCAGAGGGGAGGCTACCCTAGGGCCTGAACAGCAGAGGGCGACAGCGGGAGTGAGCCGGGAGGTGATAAACACATCGGTGGATTAGATTAGATAAATGCTCAGAACAGGAGGAAAGAGAGAGTTCGAAGTTGGGGAAATGATGAGTCAAGACTCCATTTCCACTGAAGCCCGATGGGGGTTAACTGGGGAAGTCCGAGTGGGCATCTTGTGGTACAGGAAGAGCTCTTGGGGAGACCAGGTCTTGGGTTTCCATGCTGACTCCCACGTAGGACTCGAGCTGGCTCCTGGCCTCCAGCTGTGGCCCCCCTCCTCACCCTGAGTCTGAGCTGCTAGGTCCTGGGTCCTGGGGGAGCGGTTGGGGGGCACGGAGAAGGACCTCAGGGTGCCCCCCAGAGCACCCTGGGGGTAGCAAGGTGAGGTAGCAGCAATACTGAGATTATGTCTAAAGAAGAGCGAATATTTTAATTTCATAACAGAACACCAGGAAATTAGAAAAATGGAACTCACCAAATTGCTGTCCCACGACCCAGTGTTCTCAGCCTTGGCCTCCACTGCCCCGAAAGAGGAGAGGAGCTATGGAGCCTGAGGGGGGTGGGGGACCCTGCACTCCCCTGTACCACCAGTGCCCTGGGGCAACTTAATTTCAAAGCACAGAGTGGATGTTTCCATTGGGCCTATGGGGGCGGCCCCACAGGGATTTTGGATGAGGCCCATTCTGTCCTGAGTGCACGCTAAGTGAAGGCATTCCTTTCTTCCTCAGGTCCTGTCACCAGCTGCTTCTGCCCAGGCCTTCACGGAGGCCACCTTCTCTCGAATCAGTGGTCTCTCAAACTTGGGTCTTTGACAACTCCTATTTGATGGTGCTACAGAAATGAGACAATAGAGAGGGAAGAAGATGCGCCTTGGAATTCTAAGTCCCCAGTTCCTGCTTGAGAAGCAGTGGCCTGGTTCAATGACGTTACCAGCGGGAGCTCTAGAAAACAGGCATTTGCCTGGCCCCTCCTGGCTGCCAGCCCATCGTCTTCCTCATGCTAGAATCCCTCCCTGTCTTGCACTTCCAGAAAGCCATGCCCGTGGAAGGCCTCTGGAAATGGTGAAGGTGAATGCCAACAATGCTCTGGGATGGGGGTCTGTCTTGCTCCTGCCGGCCCACCCCAGACGCTGCCCCTGGCCGGCACCTGTTGGCAGAACCTTCACACCTTTCCCCCTGCACTAACGCCTCTTAGAGACATCTCCCTCCTTCCTATACCTCCTCCCACGCCTGGGCGTGAGAGCCTTTCCTGGTTGGGTGCTGACCTTGACTAGGTCTGAAGTGGCACCCTCTGCCTCTTTTCCCATAGGCCTTAAATGTTAAACAGGGGCATCTGCCCTCGTGCAGCTTACGGCCCCATCAAGGGCAAACATCAAGTGCTGACTAACAGCGAGCGCACAGCCTGCTGGCTCGTCCCTCCAGCGAAGCCTGGAGAACCATGTGGCACCTCTGGTCAGGAGACCAGCAAGCCTCTGGACGCAGGGGTGTGTGGTCGGGGCCAAGGTGTGGACCGAGGTCCTTTCATAATTTTCTTAGGATCGGGCAACTGACACGATCTCAACCAAAAGAGTTGATGACCAGAGAGAAAAAGAAATATACAGAAATGTGAAAAATCGGTCTGAGCCACAGTGGGTAGAACTGTTTCTGTTTGCTCGCTATGATGCTGAAGACGGTCCACACCCACCGAAGCCCATCCACCGATTTAGATATTACAGATTCACTTACAAGAGAACACCCCTTCTTAGACCGGTGTGGGCAGCAGGCTGAGAAACACGGGGTGGAGCACAGCCAGGCCTCTAATGGCCTCAGAGGTTGGGTTTCAGATTTCGGTGTGGCTCAACTATGGGAAAATCATCAAGAGTACAACAGAAACAGCATATAGATCCTGGGGGATCAGCGAGCCTGCGCCATCCCCTCTCCTTTCGAGAATGTTGTTCCTTCCCACCAGAGTCTTAGGGGTCACAAGGATCCTGGAGACATCCAGGTGCTCTCCTACCCAATTCAGGAAGACTAACCCTAGTTTTGGGGCCAACACTCGGGGCCCTAACTGAGCAACGAGAAAGTGAGGCAGACACCGGTTTTCACTGTTGATTCAATTCCAACAGTCACAATGTCACATATCTGCTCCCGGAGGTTTCTGAAAAAAATGCAAATCCTGTGGGTTGAACATTTCAACTAGATTTCCCTTAAATTCCACTGAAGGAAAGGCCTCTCCTGAAGGTATTTAGAAAGGCAAAGCATGCCTGACTACAGTGAAATTCTCTGTGCATTATAGAAAGGTGATCTAGCTGAACTGTGGCCACGGCTGGCGTCCACAGCATTTTACACAATTTTAAATTTCACTTCTGAGCCAGGTCTTCATCTTGAAACAAAATGGTAGCCCAAGTGTTCCAGTGGCTATCATATTCCGTAATGAAGATAGCATCTCAATATTTAATGGCTAACAAAAACATTTTGTGTGCACCGAGATACGATGAAATAAATGTATTAAATAATGTTCTCGTGTGTAATTTTTCACTTAGCAGCGCCAAGAAAATTAAGCTAATTTAATGATACTGATAACAAACAGGATTCTTAAGAGAGCAGTCATAAAGATGAACGATAGTCCTCAGACCTGTGGGTGGACAATAAACAGTCACGGTTATGATCAGAAATCAGCTCCTCACGGAGCATGATGACTCAAGGATGGAAAACCAACAGACGCCATGACAAGAGCCCGCAGTGAGCGGCAGCGGCAGGCTATCCTGAGATTTTTGTGATTATTTGTAAGATCATGGGCAAGGGTGAAACAATTTGAGCCAAATGGATGTCAATATTGCCCTGAAATGCTAAAAGTTATGAAAGCAGATCCTTGTGTGTGATGGATCTGAATGTGAGTCCAATTCTGGGTCTTTGGTGATACTTCCCTTGTGTGTTTATTTCACTACTTAGTCTACTTCTGTGGAGGAAGAACCAGCTACTGATCAGCTCCTCTGCTTGGGGCGCTTGTGTACATCATTCCCTTTGGGCATTACGATTCACCTGGGAAATGGAGTTACACTTCTCATCTTCAGGTCAGGCATCTGAGGCTTGAGGAGGTGTCTACCTGCCCAGCAGCAAAGCAGGTTGGAAAGAAGGGACGGCATGGGAGCCCTGTGCTTGCCTTGCTGTCCATGGCTTTATCCCCACTCCACCCAACAGGATGATGGTGGAACTGACATCCATGCTGGACTCCTCAACCTCAATCCCAGTGTTCTGGCCAGAAGCTGCATTATAAGCTTTCAGAGCTTTCCCAAGAGAGCAATGGACACTGAGAGCCACGCGCTCTCTGGGGTTCCTGACCTGGGGCCATGCCCGCATCCCCAACGGTACAAGAGTACCTAAACTTGGATGGAAAAAATGACTTTGTTTTCACCACCTCCTAACTGCAATCCAGCACTTCATTTAATTATGATTGAAGGTAACAAACCCCAGCAGTGTTAGCAATGCCTTGACTTTGTCACTAACAGAAAAGATTTTAAAAGAAAATCACATTCCAGTTGGTGTAGATATCTTGAAATGCCACTGCTATGTCCAATTATAGGAGCTGTCAGACCTGTCTCTAGATCTCAACATTACATATGTTAATAAAGATGTGCTTCTTAATGTCCTATTTTAGTCCAGCACTTTAAAAAATGTGATAATGTATTTCAATATAATTGATTTCCTTTGAAATTCTGTGAATTTTATTTTGTGCGTTAAAAAAAAATTATTCTGAGGAGGGGTCCATGGGTCTCCCCAGATGCCAAAGGGGGCATTCAGTAGGCCTCATCAGAGACAGAGTTGGCAGGAAGGGGTTCTGAGGTCTCTGGTTCCTCTCTGACCCATTAGGAGAATAACCAACAAGAGACCTTTATCTTTCCTGACCATGAGAAGGCAGAGGCCAGTATTCTCCTTTCAACAAAATTACTTTAAAAAATCACCTAATTCAATCCAGCAGACTTCAAACTCACTTTTTATTAGATCTAGTTTATTTATGAATGATAATAATTTCCTTTAAGCTTTATATAACTCCACTGGTGGATCCTACAGTTAGAGAAACTGTCTTCCATGAGCTAAGATGATGATGTTTCACCATATACATTGTACAAGTGATCAAGAAGAAATGAGCAGCTCTGTGAGGGGTGGGGTTGCTGGGACCACTCTGGGGGGCTCCTCTGTGCTAGTTTCAGGTTGGCGGAGGGCACTTCCCCAGAACCCTACCCCAGTGTGCTCTGCTTTCCCCAGGTAGGACTGCAGGGGCTCCCAGCCCAGGGGAGTGTTCTCTGCCTGTGGGTGCAATGCTGAAGAGCAAGCTTCCCTGAGAAGCAGCCCCCGTGCACAAAGGGAGATGAAAGCAATTATTATTTTGGTAATCTGATGACTTTTAAAAGTTACATTTTAAAGGCTTATAATATTCAACTAGTTACAATGAATTTAAGCTTGTAACAAATTCAATTCCAAGCTTCCTCCATAATATTTCTACATTTCCCTGGCTGGGAAGCAGAGTGAAGTAGGGTATGTCATTATCCTGAAAGACCTCAACACAGATTAATCCTTGCAGCAATTAATATTTATTTTGTACCATTACATCCAATTTCTGACTGGTGTCTCCTGGGAAGCAAAATGGGCATCCAGCCTGACACTCAAAATTCACCCTAATTCATATGTGTCAACAAGGCAAAAATAATTGTTTTAATAATTATGTGCACAACACATCCAGATTTATAAAATAGTAATAACTGCTTTTTATTATAACCAATATATAATCAATTCTGTAACTCCATATTCTGATTTTTGGAAATGTCTGATTTTCAAGATCAAAAAACAGAAAGCACTACCTTAATATTTTTATGTAAATTCTTCCTTTGATTCCCAAGTGAGCTGAGTACCTTTCAACTTAAAATGTAACCTAATCCATCCTAAGATAGTATTTCCTTACCTCTCTCATCAAAGAACTTTTAATAATAATAAAAAACTCTCGGGACTGTCTGCCAAATATTGTGATGGAGAATTAGTATTTATACTACAGAAATTATTTTTACAGTAGTAATTTCTTCAATCTGAGTTGTTTCACCAATGTAGCAATTATATTCAAAAAGCATTTCTTTCTCGAGTTTTTCAGAAATTACAGCAGCCTGTTCATAGTGAGTACCCAATCCATAGTCACAATCTTTTTGTGCAACCAGGGACAAAGCGAAGGGAATGGGATGTCTGCTCGGATCAGGAAGTTGCGTGACCAACAATTCACTTGGCACACAGGATGCGTGGGCATTGTGCAATGGGAGGGGCAATACAGTTGTCATATGTAAATGCAGTCTAGCAGGATAAGGACAGAGAAGAGTGTCCTCCGGAAAATGTGAGGTCCTGGAGAAGAGGGCCTGGGTCTCACCGGGTGAATGTTGGGGAGGGAGCTGGCCTGTGAGCTAAGGGCTGGGAGGGGCTGGGAGAGGGTAGACCTCCGTGGGGCCAGGGCAGGTGGGTCAGGCCACCCTGCGTGGATAGCACCTGGGGGCTTGTGGGGTATTCCATAAGGGTCATAATGAAGGATGTGAGAGCGCCAGGTCTGTGTCTTGGAGGAGCCAGCAAGGCTGCAGCAGGGAGGACGGAAGGGGACGGAGAGACTGGGTGGGGCACTGCAGGAGTCCAAGCAGGAGGTGACAAGCATCTAATGAGGCAGGAGAGCAGGTGGAGAAGAAAAGGCAGGTGGGAAAACATGAAAGGAAGAGTGCCCATTTATCCTGCTCCCTGACCATTCCCAGGCCTGTTGTGTGGGCAAGAGGTAGGTCTGGTGACTTCTCTCGGCTCCACGATCATGCCCTGCCCTCTACTTTCAGTCCTTTGCCCCTCGGTGGGTCCCAAATCAGTTTCGTCCCCCAACATTCTCAATCTGGGATCCTGGGTCCTCCTGCACCACTTACTACCCCCCTGGCTGGGCAGGGAGCCGGCCAGGAGGAGGGCCGGGGATGACACATAGAATGGTGAAGGAGTGCCACGGGAACACCAGGGGCATCATGGCTGCGGGGGCCACGGCATGGTAGACCCTCCACAAATGGGTGCCGAAGGAAGGAATGAATGAACAAACAAATGAATGAAGTGTGATGAGACAGAATCAGTGAACAATTAACCCTTATTGTAGTCTGCTGACTTGCTGGGTAGGAAAGCGTGGAGGTTACTGGAAACATTTCTGCCATTACAACGACTCCTTTGTGTGTTTTGGGAATGCCTGATCTTCCTATTTCTTGGCAATGGAATAACACTCAGAAACACAGGCGAGCCCTGAACGCTGGGGTCCCACCCACCTGTAAGGAGAATGTTCCCTCTGCGAACATCACGCAGAAGGTTTGAAGACCCTGCTGACCCCAGGACTCCACCTCTCGCAAGTCCCCAGTGCACACACGGGCCACTGCCAGTGGTCAGGTCCATGGATACTCAACGAATGGGCACGTATCCATGCAAGGTCTGACTGGCATGGCCCTGGCATGCCGAAGACAAAGATGAATGGGTTTCTCATTATCCCCACTGGGTACTTCTCCGTGGCAGGCACTTGGTGTGAGTCTTAGGCACCACTGTGTACCCAGGAAATGTCTAGTATACAGTAGTCTGTAGGCACTCAATCCCGTGCCGTAAGAACTGGTTAGTTCCTACTGGTTACCTCTGGGTAGTCTGAGCTCCGGAGCCCTCCCAGCTGTGTCTAATGGGTCAGTGAACTCTCTTGAGCACACGCCCTTCTTCCGGGGCCGCACTCCCCCTCAGTCCAAGGAGGAAGGGCTTGGTTTTGTGATGGCTCTTCTAAAAACGAGGGCTTCCAGGGGGCTCTGCCAGGGGTGGCCCAGGACAGCGAGTCCACCAAGGCGGGAGGAGGGAAGGTGAGAGGTCGATTACATCCCTGCCACCTGCAGGTCCTGTGTGGCTGCTCATGGGGAAATGTACGCAGAAAGTGGACACATCCTGGTCCTCGGTGGCTTGTTCAACTCCAGCCACACATTAGACTCACACGGGAGTTTTTCCAAGCCTCTACCGGGGCCCGACTCTAGACCCATGACGTCCCACTCTCTGAGGGTCGGGTCCCAGCACTGGAATAATTTCAACCCTCCCTGGACATCTAATTTACCGGGGGGCTAAGAACCCCTGGCAGAGAGGAAAGAAGTTACACCTGCCACCATCCCTCCTTCTCACCTCCCCATTACCTTATCAACCCAGCGAAGATCACACTTTCACCAGATCTGAAATGCAGCTCCAAGAACCCACTATTAGTGGGTGCTTTAAAACAAAACAAAACAAAACCAGCACGAAAGCCATTTTGCTGGTTCCTTAGGGATCCCCAAAGTGGTCGGGCTGGGTCTGCCTTACTTGTAAACATGGATTCATACATGCCTGTTCCTAGGGAAGGAAAAGGGCAGAACTCTCGGCTGTGGGCCTCAGGCTTTAAAATGAACTTTGAAATATTGTTACTTATTGGCATTTTCTATTAACAAATAACCGCCCACCCAAACTATGCTGTCCTTTAACTAGAAAAACAAACCTCTCACATCCCTTCATCTAAATCAGAAAAATAAACAGAAACGCATTGACATTCTCCTCTCGCAAATTCAGATTCTTGAAGGTCCCCAGCTCAGGGTGAAGTGAGTCGCTCCTATTATTAACCATGCCCTCAGCCACAGGCTGTGCACATCCCAGGGAGCGAGCTATGGGAGCCCGCCAACTTGGCATGGGGCTATTTTTAGGATACAGAGTCCTGTCTGTGTCCTCCTGCCCGTCCTACTTGATATCAGAACAAGCTATTTTTTCTTCAAACAGTCAAGCACATGGCTACTTCAAGCTGCAGAGTCATCCTGGGTGGGCAATTATCTCTGTCACCTACACTTGGCACAGGACAAAATGACAGAGTGACTCATAAGGACTCCCCTCCAATGCATTCTGCTCGTTGAACCCATGGCTTCACCCACCCCCTGGTTGTCACTGATGACACTCTCCCCTCCCCCCACCGCTTCCCCCTATAGGGGCTGCCAACTCTGTTCCAAGTTGGTCCTGCTGGGCCCTCCTCAGTTTGGTCCTGCGTTCATAGGAAGTGGCTTCACTTACACTACTTTGCAAACCAGCCAAAGCTTCTGGGAGGCTGAATTAGTTACAAAATTCCTGTTTGGGCTTGTTCTGGGCTGCACTGTGGCCCCACACAATTCCCGTGTTGGAGTCCTCATCCCCCGAGCCTCGGAATGTGACTGTATTTGGAGACACGGTCTTTACAGAGGTGATCAAGTTAAGCTGATGTCGTTAGGGTGGGCCCTAATCCAATACGACTGGTGTCCTTATGAAATTAGGACACAGACACGCACAGAGAGGGACAAGCCTCTGAAGACACAGGAAGGAGACAGCCATCTCTCAGCCACGGACCGCGGCCTGGGGACAGATTCTCCCTCACGGCCTCACAAGAGCCCTGCCCTGCTGACACCTGATTTCCAAAGGCTGCCTTCCAGAACTGTGAGACCGCGAATTTCTGCTGGTTACGCCACCCAGCAGCCCAAGCAGACTAACGCAGGCCTTCAAACCATGTGTCAATGACAATAGCTTGGAAGCCAATACACGTTGGGACCCAAAGGGCTGGTCACCTTCATCGCCTTTTCTGACCAGAACTGGAGATGTCACAGTCCTAAGTAAAATGCCGTTCCTAGGCCTCGTACTTCGGAAGACGTTCTGAAGAAGGTGGTATTTGTGTGTGTGCACGTGTGTGCGCACAATTCTCAGCGACACTCATGATGCACGGCGCCTGAAGTCCTGAGGTCGAGCTCAAGAGATGCACCGTCTCATCAGAGGGCCGATGTGCAGAGCCCGTTCCTTTTCTACCACATTCTGACACCTGCCATCTTCCATTACTCAAAGATCCCAGAGACTAACTCTGAGTCTAACTCTGAGACTAACTCTGAATCGCTTACCAGTTTGGAGTTCGAACGCTAAGATCTGAGGATGTTTCAGTCCCGCCGTTCTCGCCGTTCTGCTGACGCCTGACCGGGTATCTGTTCTCGGCAGACACACACGGTTATCGCGCTGGCCGCAGGGAGCGGACCACTGCCCGGGGACAGCCAGCAGCTTAGGCGGCCCCCGGCTTGACTCTGCCCTTCCTGACCGGCTTCACGACCGGGGCTCGCTTTCCAGCGCCTTGGCACTCATTGCTAGAATCAGAACAAGACGTAACTGGTTTCACGTGGCTGTGTGGAGCTGTAGTTCCCTCCCTGTACAGAGACCGTTGGAAGAGGGGCACCGAGTCGGGTGAAGGGGACTCGGCGCTCGCTTAGCGGGCGGGGGCCCGGCGAGGGGTGCCTGGCAGTTAGCCACGGTGGCTTCCTGCTGGCTTGCGTCCTGCAGCTGGCTCTGGGAAAGCAGAGGAGGAGTGAGGGACAGCTTTCCAGGAGCCGTCTGGTTCCCTGCCCCTGGCGACGTCTAACTAATTGCAAAGGAGACACTCAGGAGGTACGGTGATGAGAAAACAGAATGCTGAGTTAGAGCCCCCCTTGGACGGCTTTTTGGGGACCCTTCTGCTCGAACAACTGCAAATAGAGGCTCTCCGTGCAGTCATTCAATGATCCCAGGCTCCAAACCCAGTGTATGAGCCAGGGAACTCCGCTGCACTTCCCAGGCCAGGCCCCTCCAACATCAGTGCTAGTGAGCCTAGGCTTCCAGAGCCTGTTCTCGGAAATCTCCGCAAATGGGTCCACCCGTGGGGCTATCTACTAGGTGCAAACACAGCGCTCACACTGCAACTGACCAACATCTTACTGCTTCTGAATGTGGAAAATCCTAGCCTAGAGCTAGGGATCTTCTTCTTTTGGTTCAGTAAATGATAAAGGATATAAATAATGGCCCAAAGTTTTAACATTTTCACCAGTTCACTTTAAAAGTATGGGGATTTTTCACTCAATTGCAGAAAACCAAAAGAATTACCAAAAACGTCTCCATTAAGTCAAAAGAAGGATTTTAGTAATAGACAATAAACAGGCAAGGCAGGTGTGTCAAGATCTCTGTATAGAATACAGCATACAAGCAACATATACGAATTTCATTTAAAACAACCACAATCCATAAAGCAGCACTGAAGAGATTGATAACATGGGCCAGTCAGGTAAAGTCTCGTGAAATGACTGAATTTATCATATCATGTGATAACCCCAAACTTTTTATTTTGTGCATGAAACTGTTAAGCAAATCTTTTGCTACTATTACCAATGAAACCTTTAAAAGATTTTACGATTTCTCTGAAGGGATAGAAAGAAAATCAACTTAGTGCATCCTCAATTCAGAAAGTTAAGCTGCGTAGTTATGCAAGAGGAAAACAAGTCTTTCTTAATTTTGTCGCTTATGAAAAACGAATCCTAAAAAAGAAATACCAACAGATGGAGGAACTGAACTAGAAGAGAATGATTCTTTCTTTTAAACTAATTATTGGTTTGGTAGCAGTCCCGGTTCTCTTTGAATACCTAATCAGGTACTTTGATTCCTTTCCCAAAGCCTATTACCTTTAACTATGGAAATAATTTGGTAACTACAGTATGTGCACTGAACAATCTGTAGGCAGGGACTTCATAAAAGGAAATGCTCAGGTCCCTGAAACACTATTAGAATCCCTTTGCATACAGAATCTTGAAGCGTTATGACTTCATTACTCTTATTCTCACATTGCATTCTGGAGAGGTTATGTGTATCCCACACCAGTGTCTTTTGGGTGTTGAAGTCAGCACAGAAAATGCTAAGAAACTGAACTGGTGTTTTCATAAGTCGCTGCGTTCTTCCCTTCGGTTTAGATCTTTCATACACTAGAATTTAGAACAGCTGATAATACAATATGCTTGGTGGAGGGCCCTGAGTTCAATTAAGTGAGATTCTGAAAATAATAAATAAAAATGTTGATAATTACTTTCAACACTGAAGTCTCTAGCTTGCAAACTGTGTGCAAGACTCTTAATTTGAATTATGCAGGAAAGGAATATAGACCCAAGGACCTGCTGATTTTAAGAGAAGTGCACAGGCATGCATTCAACTATTATGCGTAACATTAATTTAAACATGGAAACCATTTAATTTACAAAGATATATCTCTTTTTAAGAAACTTCCTCATTTCCCACTTGAAATTTTTATTTTCCTACATCTTTCAAAATGTAGGCTGTGATCCAAGGGATGTCTAGGATCTCTTCCAAACCTAAAATGTCACGATTCTGTGGCCCTGTAAGGCAAAACGACATTCCTCGTCCCCTGGTCCCTAAACTCATCTCACTGTGGAGAACAAAAGAAGGTAAGAGACTATTCCAGAGAGTTCTGATTAGCAATGATTTAAGACATAGATAACAAAGGCATTTTGCAGAATATTCTCCCACATCATTTGTATAAATCCTGTTCAAAAAATAAAGTGACCCCCCCATTCCTGTGGTTCGTATTAAATTTCAGTATCTTACATCAGAGCCAGCACTGAACGGAAAGAATTCAGAGTGAACCTCTCACGTTAAAGCATTAAAGCTCTCTCAGTTAAAGATGTCTTTCCAGAGCTGTCATATCCATCCTTTTCCTAACTCAAGAAATAAGTGGAACCTAAATCCCAGAAAAGATAGACTGGCAGGATAGTTACTTGGTAACAAAAGACTTCATTCTTGACCTAACTCCTCCACTGGAGTTAGGATACTATTTGAGTGGAATCCCAGGGGCTCCACCTTCAGTGAACTTGGCAGAACAAGCATGATTTGAACAGTGTGAAAGACCCTGCAGTAAAAAGGACAGAGGCAGGTGACAGGGGACTGATGACTTCTGATACGCTGGCTGCAGAATGATCAAATCGAGAGGCCATTCAGGGTCTTCTAAACAAAACAACGATTCTCCATAAATCTACAATTGCCCATATAAAAATATGATTTTATTAGCTGTTTACTATTGATTTGGAGAAAATATCAACCAACTCAAGCACGATCAAGAGCACACAGTGTGGAAAGACAAAACCATCATGCCCCTTTCTGCAGCCAGGTGGGAACACATTTCAGAAGATCCATTCATTCTTTGCTCTCAGGTTCCCTGGATTTCTTTTGGTAAAGCTGCCCTCTGGTGCAATAGGCAAGAAGACTCGGGCATCCAGCTCCCGCCCCCCTCCCTGGCCCACATTTCACCACTTAGTGAAAAATCTTCAGCCCTGATAAAGGATTTAACTCCTGGAGGCATGAGGAAACCCAGGGAAGAAACAGATCTGAGAGAGACCAGGAGCAGAGGTGGTGGTTCTGGAAGGGGGCAGGTGCCATGCATTTCCTTGACAGAGTCTGGCCTTGTCACTTAAGGAACCACTGAAACCACACCTCTGCTTTTCCAGTGAAATTTCTGAAAAGCACAATTTTCACCTTTGCCCTAGATGCCGCTCAGAAGGAGCCAGCAGAGCAGGGGAGCAGATTCACCAGCAGGCCAGGTCTCCGCAGAGCACCCCACCTGCACAGCACCCCTCTGAGATGTTGGGGAGGAGAGCTTCCTGTGTGTGTGTGTGTGTGTGTGTGT
>NC_138375.1:4234342-4277520 GCF_054177405.1 Leptonychotes weddellii | reverse complement strand
TTTGATTTTCAAATATTCTGAAAAGGAATATATTGCAGTTATAATGAAAAACTGTTAGCAAATTTAAAAATTAGCTTATTGAATAAGTTTACATTGAGACAGTTGAACTGAGAGCATTTAGTTAAATAAAATAATCTCTAAGGCAGTTGTGGGTCTCTTGCTTCTCTGTTCTCAAGTAGTTATGGGGTGGGGAAGGGGATATTTTGGGAATGTCTACAGAAAGAGCCTTCCCAATCTACCATGGAAGGAAGGGAGGGAGGAAAAGAAGCTGGTTGTCTTAGTCACTGATCGTCTGGGAACTGCACTGTCCCTGCCAGTGACTCTCCCATGAGCATTTGAATCAATGGTCCTACGGGCCAGCTTTCTCCAGTTGCGGTTTTTATAGAGAGATGACGAAGTGGGGTTTGCCCATTTACTCTTTGCCTCAGAAGACTACATCCCAGTTTGTCTATTTCTTCATGAGCTCCAATCTTGTCGTCACAAAGGTGTCAACCATACCACCTCAAAATACCACTCCCAGCTCATACACACTGTTCATTCTCTCAAGCGAAGGTGTTAAGATTAGTGTCAAAACTCAAAAACATTTCCTGCCAGAAGAGTTCACTCCAAGGCAGCATAGTGTGGATCTCTGATGTTAGCAGGTCACAGGGCAATTTATGCCATTCATTTATGGATCATCAAAGCTAGCACTTAGATGCACTCGCCACATCCCAAGCACTATATATATTCACTTAATTTTCATTAAGTCGGTACCTACTAGGACGTGCTATATTTGTCTCCACTTTATAGATGAGTAAATCGAGGCACAGAGACATTGAGGTCTCAGCCAATCTGATGGAACAGCAGAACTTTGGGTTAGAAGATAGCGGCCCAATGAGGGTTCGTCTTGGGGAGGGAGGGAGCCACTTCAGAGGCAGTAACCCCTCCTGGGGGGCTTCGGAGCGCGCAGGGTTGACAGTTCCCTCTACGTGCTCGTACCCCAGCCAGAGCAGGAAGATCTCCCTTGGGACGGTTCAGCAGTATAATTCGGGTGTCATTCAGGCCGTGTAGCCTCCAAAACAAATTTCTGACCATGCTGGAGATTCTTCGAGTGACATCTATACATTCCTTTTTGGTTGATAAACTCTATAGTTGGTAAGCAAGAACTCTGACGTCTCTAACTGGGATCTGAATGTGACTGCCCTGGCTTGGAATGGTGTCCCCACAGAGCACATGTTCTGGGAGCGTCCTTCACCACATGCTCTCCCTCACTCCTAGCTCGAGGGCCCCTCACACTGCTCTTAGTTTTCAAAGCTTTTCTTCAGTGACCAACCCAGCTCGCTGTTTTTCCATCCAAACCTAACTCAGGGTAGTGCGTGGATTTTATGTCCTCGCCAACTTGGATCAATCAGTAGAGGCTGCCAAGGGTGCGGTGAGGGGGGCTAACGTCGGGCTTGGAGAACGTGGTCGTCAATTACAGTTGTCTGCCGCAAGTGACCATCTCCAGGATGGTCAGAAATTTGTTTTGGAGGCTACAAGGCCTTCCAAGTACCAGGCTGTCTGACTTAACGTCAAGAATTCTGGAAGAAAACACCTTGGTTAAATGAATTCATATGAAATTTTAAGTAATGCATGGTTCCCAAGGAGTATTTATAATTTAAGAGAGTGTGTCTTGCATTAGTTAGAACACTGGTTAAGTTGCTTTAACAAAAAGTAATCCAGAGGTTCCAATAAGAAGTTAATTTCTCTGGTATGTAATGGGACAGGGCAGTTACCACATTGCTTTCTCAGTAGCTTCAGTTGCTGTCTTCTCCTGGTTTTGGAAACGATTGTCCTTAAATGTCCTGGAGGTTAGATACACCACCTTTACTCATACCCCATGCCACACCTGCCCCAAGGGAGCCTGGGAAGTGCAATCTTGCCCTGGATAGCAGGTGCCAACTTCCACTCACTAGAAGGAAACAGGGAGGTCTGGACTCTGGGAGTCACTTAGAAGTCCCTACCACATGCATTCTCCTAGTAGAGTTTTTAAAGCTCAATTTAGGAGAGTGGAACTTGTGGGATGAAGGGTTTTGGAACATGCATGCAGGCAATCTTGATTTGGCATTTCCTCTGACCTGCACCCGAGCAATTCCCCACTCTGCCCTTCGGATTGGGACACAGGTTTCTGCTAGTACAAATTAACACCATCTTGCAATTCCTTTGGGGTATATGATCTCTCCTCTTGGATCCAACATGGCATGTGTCCCCTCGGGGTGAGCCATGCTCCGGGTTTGGTGACAATGAAAAGTGGTGGCTGAGGGCTGAGGACAATAGGCCCTCCCTTCAGAAGGCAACTTCCCTGGGCAAGATTATTCTGGGTCTTCAGGCAAATGGAGGCTAGTGTCCTCCACCCGGCGAGGAGAAATTACTTCTCGGGTAAGGGATAGTCAAAGGACTCTAGGGTTGTAGGTTCTCAAAGCTTTCTGAGTCAACCCAATGGACTCATTTCATTTGTCAGGGTGATATTTTTCCCAATTGATGCCCTAACTCTCACATCAGAGGGTCGGCAAGGCCGTGAATTCAAAGTAATATTTAATTCTGCAACTCCAAGAATCAAATTTGGGGATTGATTTTCGGTTGTACCAGTCCTGCAGCTGTAAGAGTCAGGATAGCCTTTAGGGCAATCACTGAGTGTCCTGCCGGCTCTGACCCTTCTTGAGCTCGGAGTTCGGATCCCGAGGCTCGCTGTTTTTCTCCTGTAAGCTGTCCCTGGCAGTCAGACCAGCCCTCCTGTGCACGCCCAGTGGCGTCTGCATTCCTTCTCCGAAGGCCAAGGGCATAGTTACTTGCTCCCTGCTCCCTGTGTCCTTCATCTCAAACCCCAGAGGGTATGATCACAGAGTGGTGATGCTGCTACTTTACTGCATGGGTATGGAGCCCATCACCAGGCTCAAGCTCAGTGCTGTTAGGGAGTCTGCCCAGGCTTGGAACCTGCTCCTGGGTCTTAATCAGGGTCTGATGAGGAACACGGAGACACGCTGTGTTTCCATGCAAGAGGTTCAATCCAGATAACTGGTGACAGCATGCTGAAATGTTTGAGAAACAAAAGAAGAAATGGGGGTCCCAAAGAAACCAAAAGAAAGCGGGGTGTTACCCTATGGTGTGAGCTGACCACCTCCGGGAGAGGGAGCTCAGGGGCGACAGGCGAAGCTGCTGTGGGAGCTGGAAGGGCAGCAGGTGCGCCGCCCCAGGGCCCCTAGTCCACAGCTGCTTGGCCTCCACTGTGGCTGGAGCATCCCCGGGGAGCCAGCCTCGCATCACAACGCCTTGGTTCATGCGGGACCTCGGAGAGTCAGGTGATCCCGTGCGTGGCGGTACGCGTGTGTGGCTTACCTGGAGGCCCCGGGGAGAACCATCACCCGCGGCGATCTCTGCACAGCTCCTCTTGGGCTATGCTTAGCTTTTGGGCAGAGAAGGAAGGGTCTGAGACAGCTTTTGTAATTACGGAATATAGACTGGCACTTGAAGGCATGCTTGAGTGATGCAGTGAGTCATGCATTCTTTTCTGAAGAAGAAACCACTTGTCGTAAAGAGATTTCCAGAGATAATCATCTCATTTTTCCTGTCCTTTTCATCTTCGCTTGAGGCAAAGGCAACTACTTTCTGGTTGTGTGGAAGTGTGAAATGACAGCTGATGTTGTGTGTCAAGGTGGCATCTCCATTCAATGCTACCTTAAATATTTGGTCTAAATATAGGTCGGAATATAGTATTCTGAGAAAGGAAAGTCAGTTCTGCTTCCTGGCACAGCTGAGGGGTGATGAGTGGAATATTATAATTAGCTGAAACTGAGAACATATATTATATTTATCTTAGGCATTTTCAAAGCATTAGAATGTAATGGGATCTTTTGAGCCTCTTTGCTGTTTATCTCACCACCAGTGTAAGACAGTAAGTGTCTTTTTGCCTCATGTCAGCTTTGAAAAATATAATTGAAAATAAACCATGCATATTTTTTTTTTTAAGATTTTATTTATTTATTTGAGAGAGAGAGAATGAGAGACAGAGAGCATGAGAGGGAGGAGGGTCAGAGGGAGAAGCAGACTCCCCGCCAAGCAGGGAGCCCGATGCGGGACTCGATCCCGGGACTCCAGGATCATGACCTGAGCCGAAGGCAGTCGCTCAACCGACTGAGCCACCCAGGCGCCCAACCATGCATATTTCGTGCTCAAATATAGCATCTTATTTTAAAAATTATTTTAAATAGAGGATTAATTTACATACAGTGAAGTGCACAGATCTTAACTGCACATTTCAGTGGATTTCGAAAAATGAACACACCTGTGTAACTTACACCCCAATCAAGATATGGACTTTGGTTCCTTTCTGGTCCAGCCCTCCCTACCCCACCCTACCCCTCCACCAGAGGCACCCTCTGTAGTGATTCTTATCGCCATATAGTAGTTGGTCCATGTTGTGTGTGTGTTGATAGTTCATTTTTATTGATGAGCAGAATTCATCGCGTGAACGTTCCACGACCCGTTTATCTACCTTCCTGCGGAAGGACCTTGGGCTGCTTCCAATTTTGCATACTGTGCACACAGCTTCTATGTACACTCACAGGCCAGTCTTCCTGGACATATGTTTTCACTTCTCTCGGGTCTATGACAAGGCGTGGCATGGCTGTGTCCAAGGCTAGGCACATGTTTAACTTTACGAGAATCTTCTAAACGCTTTTCCAACTTGACTCTACCAGCTAACACTCCCACCAGCATGACTGCCAGAAAACAAGAAGAGGCTCATCTGTGAACATGAAATTTGGAGGAGCCCTTGAAAGACAATAGCAGATTGGAGCAGACTGTCAGAGAATGGAGAATCCACCGCACAGAAACTCTTCCACAAAGCTTGGGGCTGTTCCACAGTGAGTGGAGATAAAGAACAAGAAGGGGTTCCAGAGAGTCACCAAGCTGATCCTGGCTGTGTCAGCAACAGAAAGTGTTGGAAGATGTCCCCAAACTTAGGAGAAAGTGTAGGTGTACCTAGAGACCCCAGGATGAGGGGGAAGCTGCTCACCTGGTTGACCAGTACCAGTTCAGTCCTTCTGGAAGGATACCCCTCACCCTCAGTTGTGGGAGACAGGAAATTCAGATCAGCTTCCCTCAGGATTCAGGCAGGAATTCCCGAGGAATCACAGATTCACAGTGAATAAAACTCCGCCAAACGTTTGAGAAAAAGCGACTCTAAACAAAGAACTCACATCTGAAACAATGATAAAAGAACAAAACCAGAGATTTTAATATATGCAACGATTATCTTCAAGAGCAACGGGAGATAAAATTTGGTCTGCTATCTTTTAGTGGATAGCATTTTTTTTTTAAAGATTTTATTTATTTGACAGAGAGAGACCCCGAGAGAGGGAACACAAGCAGGGGGAGTGGGAGAGGGAGAAGCAGGCTTCCCACGGAGCAGGGAGCCCGGTGCGGGGCTCGATCCCAGGACCCTGGGACCATGACCTGAGCCGAAGGCAGACACTCAAGGACTGAGCCACCCAGGTGCCCCTAGTGGATAGCATTTCTGAAAGCACTCTTACTGAAGGATTGAATGCGTGTGCGGATGAATTAATCCAGGATTGCATATTTAAGTAGAAAAGCCTGTGTCCTGATCACAGCAATCCCCACCGGGGACGCTGCCTCTCCGGAAACATGTTTTGCAGGTTTCCTTGCGTAGAAATGCAGGCGCTCCAGGCAGGGAGGGGCAAGAGTCCCACCTGAGTCGTCATTTTATGGTGTTGGTTGTTTTAGTGGTGATTCAGGCCCCCCACTGTCCTATGTATTTGCTTTTTAAGCTGGGGATTGATTCTCAATGGCAGGTGGGCAGCCAGCCTCTGAGAGATCCCACGTTGCTTGGAGCCACGTGACCCCACAAACTGTAGGACCACGTGTGGGAGAGACACCACTGGTTGCCCCACACTGGAATGAGTCATGACTGACGTTTAACAGCCAAGACCAAGGCCATGCCACAGGGTCGCTGAGCTCAGCTCTTTTCCTGGAATCCCTGGTGGGGGGTTAGGGAAGGGTTATATCCATAGCGTGTGACAAGAGCCCCTGACAGACAGACAAATCAGCTGCCCGGGCGGCTCTGGCGTGGAAGTCTTTCAAACACACAGAAAGGGCTAGAGGTGGAGAGCAACAGCTTAATTGAGAGTAAGTGTGAACGAGGGGAGAAAAGATGGGACGAGTCAGTGTCCAACATCATGACAATCTTGATGGAATGCAGAGACCCTAATTAAGGCCTAAGGCTGTGACTGTCCCATCATGATTCTAGAATCCCACAGTATTCCCAAAGTGCAAGAGTGTTTAACTGGATGAAAACAAGACATTTGGGGAATGACGCTGGTGGTTCAAGACTTCAAATATTTATTTCAGGAGCAAATGGTATTTTTGGATTTCTGTTGCTGACTCTGAGTTGCCTCTATACCGCTAAACCCATGTTTGGGTTTCATTTTGTCCTTTATCTTGTTAAAAATGTAAATTTTAATTATAAACATTTCTGCAAGAAATGTATGTGTTTTGGACAGATGGCTTATGTGGGTGGGCTGTTACATACACAAGCACCATGACAGAAAAATCTATAGTAATTCATTAGAAGCAAGTGGACCCTTTTAAAGAAGTGTCTCAAATGTCCCATTACCGTGTTTGCAAGGGTGGTGTATTTTAGTGCACAACGATGTTGTGATGACCCTTTTCTCTTTGCTTTAGACTTGCATCTCTCTGTTGAAACCAGCTCTCTGAGTCAACAAACCAGCCTCGGCCGGGCTGTTTGTTGTTCTGTGGGCAAGCAAGCCAGGATAGCGAGGCTTCCTCTTGTGAGCGTGGGCACTGCATCCCACAGGACTCCCTGATGCCTGATGCCTGATGCCGCCCTTGCTGCTCTAAGTGGCCTTCTTTCCCTTCCAGTGCCTTTGGTTTGGGCCTGGATGGCTCAGGGGCAGCACTCACCCTTCCTGCCCTGAGGGTGGGTGACTGGTGAGTGAGCATCCAGGCTGAATTGGCATTTAACTCTGAAAGCGTTCAAGGTTTACCATACAGTCTTTACCCTTTCTCCATGCATGGCATGGGGCTATTTGCTTATTATTGTCCTGCCCTCATTTGGCCTAGTCTAGTCTTGTCTCTCATTATCCAGAAAATGCTAAATTGACTTCACTTCTTCCTAATAAGCTTTGACCTACAGCGTTAAAATTCTGTCCTACAGTGTCCTCCACTAATGAAAGGTAGCCCCCTCTCTCTGCCACAAACTATTTGTTTCCATGAAACATTTTATAGGCAGGAAGGCATTATTCTGGGCTATGGCTGGAGCGCTTGATAGGAAGCCATCTTTTAAGGAAAGGGAATGATCCTCTAAATCTTTGGGAGTAACCAATACTTGACTATTCCAAAAATGGCTGGAACTCCCCCTCCCGCTGGGATGTGGCCAGACCTGGAGGCCACTTTCATCCCAACCTGCCTGGTGTGCCGCCTGCAGAACAGCCCAAACCTTACTGCTGCCCTTTGCATTCACGAGTGGGGGATGGGGGAGGCGTATACCACCTCCCTCTGAAGCCAGCACTCTGCAACCTCATCTTTTCTGAGAATATATTCTATTTTCCTAGCTCTGCTTTTTCAACTCGGCAGCAACATGTTTCTTGAAAAGAGATCTTATTCAGAGTTAGCCTCTGCAGAATAAAATTTGAAAAGATAGATATCACTTCCTCAAAACAGATAACTTAAATAGATAAGCCACGCATTGCACACACACACACACACACACACACACACACGTATTTTAAAAAGCAATTACCATCTGCCTGATAGAGAAGAATAACTCCGTGGGAATTGAGGTTTATTGTGTAGCTTTATAATTAGGATGCCTCTGAACAGACTAATATCCTTATCAGAATTCATGAACAATGCCTTCTAATATTTTCCTTTTGTTTTCAAACTCATTATACAAACAACATTTTGGGGTTTGGATAGAAGTATTTAGAATGTTGTCCCGAAGGGCAGAGCATTTTTTGCCGATATGTTTATATTTTTTGAGAGTCGGAGGAAACACTCAAGCTGAGGTGTGGATCGTTCTCGATTGGTATCAGCCATTTTACTCTCATGAAATGTGTGTGTTGAGCTACCTGCCCAGTCCGAGCACGGGGTTCAGGTGTGGGCTAACTGAGAAGCAGGGGGGATCCAGCCCTCCTGCTCACCTCACGGCCCCCAGGGCCCCCTCCCTCGCCTTTCTCTGTCTCCCCACCGTCCCCTGCTTCCCTCCCCCCGTTCTGTTCTCTGTGCTGGAAAATGATCTCTCCTTCATCCTGAGCGGCTCACCCCGCTGAGACTCCCTTCGCTCACCTTCCTCAGTTTACCTGTGGTCCCCCAGAGTGCCGGTTATTTGGAGTATTCAGCCACGTGTACATGAGCGTGGTTCAGGGGTGAGGGGAAGGCTGTGTCCCTCCTCACCCCAAGACACACATCTGCAGATGTCCCTTGTCATGGGCTGAACTGTGTCCTCCCCACCTTCCAAACCCACACGGCGACATCTTAACCCTCAGGACTTCAGACTGTGTTTGTATTTGGAGCGGGGGCCTTTGTAGAAGGAATTAAGGCAAAATGAGGTCATTTGGGTGGGCCCTGATCCAGTACAAGCGGTGTCCTTGTGAGAAGAGATTAGGATACAGACCACACCACGGAGGGGAAAGAATGGGAAGACAGGGAGAAGCTGACCGTCTTCGAGCCCAAGAGAGAAGCCTCCGAAGAGACCAACCCTGCTTCCAGGGTTGATCTTGGATTTCTACCCTCCAGAACTGTGAGAAAATGGTACTTGGTTATGGCACTCCCAGTAAACTAGCGCACCCCGCTGACGGAGTGGACCAAAACGGGCCTGCGCTTGTGCGGAGCATGGGGACACCTCTGAGCATGGATTCCGTGTCTACTCGAGGTGGCTGTGGCTTCCATTCTCCACCCCGTCTCCGGCTAGTTTGGGAAGCACTGTGTTGTCAAGGCTCACTTTGCTAGAGGGTGCCTGCCTGGCTCAGGTGGTTAAGCGTCTGCCTTCGGCTCGGGTCACGATCACAGGGTCCTGGGATCGAGCCCCACATCAGGCTCTCTGCTTAGGGGGGACCCTGCTTGTGCTCTCTCTCTCTTGCCATCAAATAAATGGATAAAATCTTTAAGAAATGATAAAGTCTGCTAGAGCATGGAATGTGGTTGTCCTTGAAACACTCACTATTGTGTGCGGGGCAAAGGCGCCCAGTGGCCTTTGAAACTTCAGCATATGGAATGATTTCCTGGCCATTCATTCAGCACTTGATCTCACCATCCCTCAGACAGACAGATACACACACTGAACCTCTGTCCCCAGAGGGCTCACTTGCTTTTTGTTTTGCTGGTACCACTGGAGATTCCCCTTGCTTATCCCAGGATGTGGTGCTGGAGTTCTGGGTGGAACCAGGAGGGACCTGGGACAGAGGGGGCAGGAGAGGAAGCCGAGTCCTATAGCTCTTCATGTCTCTATTGGAAAGCGCATCACATTAATGGATGGTTGTGCTTATTCTTTTCCCCAAGTGAGTTGTGAACTGCCTATGAGCAGGGACCTCACCTTCTCTTCTGGAGCTCTCAACACTCAGCAGGACACCTGGTACCCTAGGGGCTCACTAAGGGCTTAGGGATTGTGCTGATGGGGCCTGTGTCCTTAGTGGAGGGTGTAAGGGGCAGAGGAGACCTTCCCCCCAAGAGGGACCTTCCCTCCTCTCCCCTCTCCTCCCCTCTTTTCTCTCCTCCCCACTGCCCTCCCCAGCCTTCCCTTCCCTTCCCCAACATAGGCAATGCACCTAGTGAGATAAAAAGGGTTTTTTCCCTTCCCTGTCCCCTCACACTGTTATTGAAGGGTGGAAGCGTCAGGCCCCCAGGGCTCTGTAAGGAAGGAAGGGGGGAGGAAGAGCAGGGCCAGAGGTGTGGCCCAACTGAGCTGAGCCCGGCACCTGTCGGGGTTGTGGAGGCATTATGGGTCTCCTGGCTCCCCTGCTCCCAGCTGGATGAGCCCCGAAGACAATCTAGTCCAACCCTGGGTTTCAGAGACAGGCTCCTAAGCCACAAGGCCTCTTGGAAAGGCTTCAGGGATAGGAACAAAAGCAGTCCCCTGGGCCTCCGGTTAGCTGTCCCTGAGCCTAGGGCTGCATCAGGTTTGGCTGGAATCTGCAGTCTCCCACACATCTCCGCCGACCCTCCAGCCTGGGCATCTCTCCAGAGAATGCAGAAGCAAATGAGGAGTCAGCTCTGGCATGGAACCAAAGTGGGCTATTTTTAAAAGTAATACACAAAAGCTGTGCCTGGGACATAGAACGGGTCTGCGTGCAGAGCGGAAAGTGTGATCCATCTCCTGACGATATGCAAACGTCACTGAGCCTGAGGTCATGAGGACAGGTGAGATCTGATTTAAAGGTCACAGATTTGCTGAATTTTATAAAACAATAAAATTGAAAAATATTCAGATTTGGGACAAATATTAATACATCCAGATTTGAAAATTGTGTTAAAGTAGAAATAGATGAGTGGAGAAATCTGGAAACTCTGCCTGAATATATTACTCCATCTTCAAGGAGATTTCCCTGAATTGGTGGTTGAGATGTGTTTATGTATTCTTAAATGTAACTACCCCAAATCCTGTCACTTCCTGAGCTGGCTTCATCCACTATCAGTTTCATCTGCTTCCTTCCTTCCTTCCTTCCTTCCTTCCTTCCTTCCTTCCTTCCTTCCTTCCTTCCTTCCTTCCTTCCTCCGTCCCTCCCTCCCCCTCTCCCTTCCTTCCTTCCTTCACCTATTTCTCTTAGCTAAGAACATCTAAACTTACAAATTATCAAGCCTGGGAAAATCTGTGGCCCAATTAGTTGAATTTTGTCTTTGAGTAGAGTACCAAGAATTTCACATTAATTTGACAAGTAATTGTTGATTGACTGTTAAGTGAGAGACACAGAATTAGGCCTAGTCTCAAGGTAGTTTCTAGAAAGATATGACTGTCCTTTCTTTTTTTTTTTTTTAAAGATTTTATTTATTTATTTGACAGAGAGATAGACAGAAGAGCACAAGCAGAGGGAGTGGCAGAGGGAGAGGGAGAAGCAGGCTCTGCACTGAGCAGGGAACCCGATGCGGGACTCGATCCCAGGACCCTGAGATCATGACCTGAGCTGAAGGCAGACGCTTAACCATCTGAGCCACCCAGGCGCCCTGACTGTCCTTTCTAATGTCAATTTCAGAAACATGCCGTGAACAGCCTACTTTCCTATAAGAATGTCATTAACAATATTATTAATACATTTGTATAGCATCTTGTGAAGCAGTATTTATTCTTAGCTTCGAGTAACTTTTGTGAGCATTGAATGCTGTATATCTACTCATGACCATGTGAGGCTGTCTGTCCTTCTTTAAGCCTTAAACTTGCTTTTTCCATGCTTTGGCAAGGCTTTTTGATTTTATAAGTAGAAGCATTTTGGCGAGTAGTCTATTGGATTGATTCTTTGGACACCATGAAAATTTGGGGCACATTATTTAACTTCAGAAAACTTAACTTTCCTCATCAATAAAAACAGGGTAACAGCCTGCCTCCCAATGATTGCGGCAAGCATTCGATATAATACATTCTCCCAAATTCCTGGCACATATTAGGCACTCAGTCAATATTTGTGGCTACTCCCTTAGTGATCTAAAAGACATTGATGACACTCACCTTTACCCCTATTTTCATTTCAGGTGTCTAAAGCTTCATTAATTCAACCCAGGGTTTTCCAACTTTGATATTATTAACTTTCTGGAAGTTAACAAATACTTCTTTGTTGTGGGGCCATCATGTGCATTCTGGGGTGCTGAGAAGCATTCCTGGTCTCCACCCACCAGCTTCCAGGAGTAGCTCTTGCCCCAGTTGTGAGGACTACAAATGTCTCTCGATGTTGCCAGATGTTCCCTGGGGACAAAATCACCACTGGCTTTGACCCCTGTTTTAACCTAAAAGGATTGAGTTTCTAGTTAGGGACCTTCAGGCATATAGCGAGTCCAGAGAAGCCTCCAGACGCCAGGACTGCAACTCCCCATCTTGTCCCTGTGTTCACCTGTCTCAGCCCTAAGAAGGATGGGCACTTAGCATGGAAGAGACCCTACCCAGACCTACTTTGGCACTGAGTAGTATTATTAGAGACTTGGGTGAAAGAACGTGGTTTTGAGGCTGTGACTACCCCTAAGGAAGCTATTGGGTGCTGGGAATTTACCAAATCCTCAATTCCTTTGACCATTCACTCATAACTTTGGTGAGTATTGAATTCTATATATTTACTCATGACCATGTGAGGCTTTCCTTCTTTTAGTCTTAAAAGAAGCCTTCAAAGAAGTCTTTTTAGAGAAATGTTGGGAGAATTTTATGAACTGTAGTTTTATCAAGCGTGTTAACTTTTTTATAGTTCTCCTATATTAAAATGTCATTTGATTCAAGATATAGGTCTATATATCAATAAATCCTTCCATCCTTCCATCCATCCATCCATCCATCCATCCATCTGTCAAAGATCTCTAGGGGAAAGCTCTCTAAAAAGGCAAAAAGCTAATTGTGTCTTAATCAGGTTCAGAGAGACTTTAGGGTCTCCAATATGATATACTTTTAAAGATTTCATATTTAGGTATTTATAAATATAATTACATTGTATATACATATTATGATAAAATTATGATTATTCTATAATAATTAAATAGTATAAAAATAATTATGTTTAGTGCAGTTATAATATGCAATATATAATATATACCATACAATATTATTATATGTCATTTACATACATGTGTATGTTGTCATAAAGGACATAATTAGAACAAGACGCTCTAGGTATATATTCCCCAGTAGGATGGCATTAGGCTTTGCACTAGTACATGTTAGGAAGAAGGAAAACATCATTCCTGTTCTCAAGGACATTTTGATCCAGTAGAGCACAACATATGAATTAACATAGCATATTTTTAATAAAAAAAGAAGCCTAATGTAAAAACATTATTAAATATATTTTCTTGAGTAAAAAGATGGATTAGTAATAAAAAGGCTGTTATTTGCTTTATGAAAACTTATTTCCCTCTGTTCTTCCAGTCAGTGCTTTCATCATACTTTTTTTTTTTAAGATCTTATTTACTGGGGGACCTGTGTCTCTCTCTGTCAAATAAATAAATAAAATTCTTTAAAAAAATCTTATTTATTTATTTGACAGAGAGAGACAGTGAGAGAGGGAACACAAGCAGGGGGGGTGGGTGAGGGAGAAGCAAACCTCCCAATGAGCAGGAACCCCGATGTGGGGCTCGATCCCAGGACCCCAGGATCATGACCTGAGCGGAAGACAGACACTTAAAGACTGAGCCACCCAGGCGCCCTCATTGTACTGTTTACCCTCTGAGAAAACACTTTCATCTCTACCTGTGATCGGAGGTTTCTCTAGATCCCATTCCATGAAGAATCCTACACTGGTTGGTTTCACCTAACTTGTGCCTACTTTCCTTCATTACTTATACATTTTCAAAATTATTTCTTAATCTCTCGCTTGTCTGAAGGGTTTTTCCCTACTGTGCAAAGGTTTGAGTCCAGTGGGTTGAGTTTGATCAGACGCTGGAGTTTTTACTGAATGAAGACGCACCCAGTGTCACAGCGACCCCCACAAACGGTTTCGCTGGACCCCCTTTCACTCAGAGGTTCCGCTTGCTTCCCGTTTACCAGAGTTGTGGCTTTTGTCTACCACCCTCTATAATCTAATTCTGAAGTCAAATTACTCTTGCTTCATTTGAGTCAGACAGGTTTGCTGTTAGTCAATTTTGCAAGTGTGAAAAACACCTTGTTCACTTTTCATACAGAATTTCCCCTTTCTTATCAAATGACAAATTCCAATGAATTAAAATGTAACAGAAAGTAACCACCTTACATCCTTGGGATTAGCAGACTGTGTTTAAAACTCTTCCTCTCAACCTGAGGAAGCCACATAAAGATTTCGTTCACTCACTCCTCCATTTACTCACTCATTCATTCATTCAAGGGACATTTGTTAAATGGGATAGACTATGCTAGGATTTATAATTGAAAGAAAGAAAGAAAAGAATGGGACGTAATACTGGGAATTCAGAGGTTTATATTCTCGTTCAGCTCTTCTCAACCTGGTGACACACAGACTCATCTGGGCGGGGGTCTTGGGAAACTCAGATGTCCACTTCCTGAGGGAAAATTAGACAGAACCTCTTGGGTAATGCTCAGCCATGGGTGGTTGAAAATCTCCCCAGGCGTACTGTGCAGCCAGGCTGGGCTTGCTGGCCTGGGTGGACAGGGGGTAAACAGCCGCCGCTGTGCTGAGCGTCCTAACTCAGGTGTAGCACGCTGGCCTTGTCAAGGGGGCCCAGACCCTGCCTGGGAGCTCGGAGAACCACTCTCCCTGGCAGCAGGCATGAACTCATCATCCTCCTAAGGAGCAGCCTTTCCACACAGTCTGCCTGTCCTCCTGTTCAGTGGCCCATCCACGGTGGTGCTGTGGACAGCGCCCGAGATGGCCTGTTTGGCCAACTGAGTGGCTGGAGCAGAGCATGGCCCAGTGTGGACGGTGCTCTGCTCCAGGGCCCTACTCTGGCTCTTGCACCCCAAGGGCGCCTTGCTGGGCACGGGGCACATTCTGAGAGAGGGCCGACCTGGGTCCCTTGGTGCAATAATCCCGGGAAATGTGGGACTTGGCAGAGTCACCAAGGGTCACTCCCGGGCTAGACTTGGCTTGGTGGTAAGACAGCCATAGTCATCCTGGAGGGTGTCAGAGGGTCTCCTGCAGGACTCACACACCTGGCTGGGACAGGCAGCAAGCTGACCACCACTGCCCCGATCACGGACTCCCGACGGGAACTCCACAGAGAGCCAGGGCTGTGGGACCGGTGGGACCCTGTCACCCTTGAGAAGCCTGCTTAGAAGCAAAGCTAATCACAACTTCTTTCTCCTCTGGTTTGTTTCAATCCTCTAGATTGAAAGGCTTGGGCCATTAATGGCCATTCTTAAAGTAGATTGATGGGGACGCACCTGCTTCATAAAACTCACCCTTTTTAGCTCCCGGGAGGATCCAAATTAGTCTTAAGTGGGGCGGTAGATGGCTGCGTGTCGAGGTTTTGTCTCTTTCCTCTGGGTTCTTCCCCTCCTTGGCCCTCCAAGTGTGTGTCCTTAATTGTCTCATGGCCCACACACGTTACCTCTCCCCGGTGAGGGCTTTGTGTAACGGAAGGAGCCGAGCCAGGCAGATGAGCAGGAGTTCAGGGAGCCGCTGAAGGAGAGAGGAGACAGCCGACCGGTGGTGATACAAACCTCAGGCTGGACCCGCTAGCCCGGCGCCCTCACTCATCCCACAGCCGGCCAGGTGACACGGGGCCCGGTGTCGCCCTGTGCCGTGGCCTGGTCTCCCACAGTGACCCTCCAGCCCGCACTCCAGCTGCTCACTCCAAGTCCCCACTCATGGGCAAATCAGGCGGGCAGGCAGGGGGAGGCATGTCATCTGGCCCGCCCGTAAAACTGAGGAGCTCATTCGTTCTCAGAGGAGTTTTGTTTGTTTGTTTTGTTTTTTGGCCTAAAATGAATTCAGCTTCTTACCATCAGCAAAATTTTGCTGGGATGGGTTTTAGCTAAATGGGCTGTGCCTTGCCACGGCACCCCAGCTGAATCACAGCTCAGAAGACGCCTGGCTAAGAGGAAGCAGCTCAGGCTCAGTGTCCCCGGGCTGCTGGAACAAAGTGCCACAATCCGGGTGGCTTGAAGCAACAGGACCTGTTCTCTCCTGGTTCTGGAGGGCAGACATACGGCATCAAGGTGTTGGCAGGGCTCCAAAGCCCGATCCTTCTGTGCCTCCCCCTGGCTGCAGGCTCCGGCTGTCCAGGCATTGCTCAGTTTGCAGCTGCTGGGCTCCGGGCTCCGCCAACATCACAGGGTGACCTCCCTGGTGTCTGTCATCACATGGCATTCCCTTTTCTTTCTTTTTTTTTTCTTTTTCTTTTTTTCTTATGAGAGAGAGAGAGAGAGCACATGAGAGGGGGGAGGGTCAGAGGGAGAAGCGGACTCCCCGCTGAGCAGGGAGCCTGATGTGGGACTTGATCCTGGGACTCCAGGATCATGACCTGAGCCGAAGGCAGTCGCCTAACCAACTGAGCCACCCAGGCGCCCGGCATTCCCTTTTCTTATAGGGACGCTACTCTTCTGATTAGCACTCACGCTCACGGCTTCCTGTTAGCTCCATCACATCTCTAAAGAGCCTATTCACAAATAGGGTCACATTCACAGGTACCAGGGGGCAGGACTTCAATCTATCTTTTTTTTTGGGGGGGGTGGGTCACAATTCAACCTGTAACAGAAGGTGAGAGAAAATGAGCTCGAATGCTTGTGTGGGAGACGTCAGACCCTGAATGAAATAGTAAGAAGGGGATGGTGCTGATGGTGAACGCCATCCTGGGGGCCCACGAGCCGACCCTGTATTCTATTAATTCGCTGATGATCACAAGCCTCTGTCTACCACTGTTGTTCCATGAAATACAATCCAATTGCCGTGAGACTGCTTTTGCATTTGTTAAGATGGTATTAAGTCATGGACATCATTTAAATTGACAGAATATGCATGTCTTGATTTGTAGGGCAAAGCACACAGTCTGTCTTGCATGAAGAGTTTTGGCCAGACTGGGAGGTGGACGTGGGTCAAGGTGAGCAAGCTGAAAAATGAGGAGGGAGAGTGATGACTTCATCAGGAGTTTTGACTCAGCCACAAGCTTCTGAGTCAGGGTCCTGGCAGCACACGGGTCCTCTGGGTCCTCATTCATCTGAGGTTCATGTGACGAGGCTCATTGCCCTTGAAGCTGTCTTCACCAAGATGAAAGAGTCAATTTACCCATGCAAGTTGTGCAGGGTCACTGCCTGCTTCAAAGACAAGAAATTCTGTATTGCAAAAAAATAGAACACAAATAATCAGATACAGGATCTCTAATACCATAATAACAACACTCAGAAAAATCATTACAAAGCCGAAGGGCTGTGCTTGTCCCTTAATTGAAAATATAAAATTGTACGTGAAAGCAAGTTTCCCAATGACATGTTTGTAACCCACCAGGTTTTCTCTAGGGTAACGGTAGAGCTCTTAGAGACTTAAAGGAGCTAAGGTAAGGCTAATCTACTGTAATTACAAGGATAAAGAGAGGTGACTGGCAGCAGCAGGTTGGGCTGGTAAAGTGGCCCGTTGGAACTGGTCAGACCTCCAGCACCCCACTGTGTGGGCAAATTGTTTCAATGTCCTGCCTGCTACTTCGTACAAAGGGGAGTAAAGGCAGCCTGTGCTTGGTTGTGCAGCCCTTACATCTGAGGTTGTGCACAGAGAATTTTGCTCCACCCTCATGACCTAAGCACCTCCCAAGGGCCCCCCGCCTCATTTCATCACACTGGAGGTTTAGGCAGGCGTCTCGCAGGTTCAGGCTCTTTGCCCGGTTGAAGCCACGGGGCGCCCCCCACAAACCGAGCATCCACTCCCTGAACGCCATGGTGCCCGAGGACCACGGAGGGCACGGGCATTCAACGCAAAGAAGCCCCTTTAGTAGCTGCCCTGCCGTTGCTTTCTCTGTTTCTATTAGTTAGATCTATAAAAAGACTAGAACATCTTGAAAATCGGGAACGCGTTTGGGTGCAGAACAGCCACTGAAAAATCCCCCCAAAGCAGAGTTGGGAGTGTGTCTCTGACATCACAGCCTGTAACAATGTATAATTATATGAGATATTATTAAATTGTAAAATGTGAAGCAGGAAAAGCATGTGCTTGGGAAGCTTGGTCTCCTGCGGCTGTAATCACCAACCTCTCTGCTGGGTGACATTGTATTTACGGAAGAGAATGTTGGGCGGGCTCTCTCTTGCTGTCGTTGTGATGGGAGACCCGCCCCCAAAACATGCCAAGGTGACAAAGCCAGCATCAAAAAGAACACTCATCTTATTTGGTAGCTGATGTTTTATTTGCACGATGATGTGATGAGATTAATCGTTTGATTATAATAAGCCCCACTGGAAAGCTAATGATTCCTTCTTTCCTTCCTATTTTCTTCCGTGACTTTCTTCTGGTCTCTACAATAGAATTATTCACAGGCTTCAGCTAATGATTGGTTTAGTTGAGGGAAGCTGGGATTTGAAAACATCATAGCGACTTACAACTTGAATCTGGAATTTAAGCAGGTTTCTCAGCCCAGACTTTGGGGTGGGGTCACTCTGTGTGGACGTGGGGTGGGGGGCTGTCCTGTGCATTTAGTGGCCTCCCTGTCCCCATCGACCAAAAGCCAGCAGCAACATGCGCTGTGACAACCAAAAGTGTCTCCAGATATTGCCAAATGACCCTTGCTCGGTAGGGGACAGCAGTGCTCCCAGTTGAGAACCCCTGAGTTATAGGGAGGGCCGAAAGGATTACGCAAGGTCAGAAGAGTTGAGGTCCAACGTGAGTGAGGTCTTGACTACTAACACCCACTCTCAGTGCTGCAGTGTGAGGGACATGAAGTCCAAGTTTTATGTCCGAACAGTCCCACTTTCAGAAGTCAATCATCTTGCTTATTTTCCCAGGTTTACTTGAAAAAATCAAACACATAGTTATGATAAAGCAGAGACGAGTGCTGAATTAGTCTGCTCGGGGCTGCCAGAGCAAAGTTTCACAGATAGAACAGCATAAACAACAGAGATTTATGTTCTCATGGTGCTGGAGGCTGGAAGTCTGAGGTCAGAGTAGGTTTCTGCAGAGACCTCCTTCCTCAGCTTGCGATGGCCACTGTCCTGTTGTGGCCTTTCCCCTGTGTGTGGAGAGAGAGCTCTAGTGTCTCTTCCTCTTCCTATAAGGACACCAGTCCTATTGGATGAGGACCCACCCCTAGACCCCCATTTAGCCTTAATTACCTCCTTAAAAGCCCCATTTCCAAACAGTCACATTGAGGATTAGGGTATCAACATATGAATTTCGGGAGACACAGTTCAGACCAAAACAAGCACTAAGATTGTAATTCTGTCCAGAAATTTCCAATCAATCATAGGGAATCAGGAGAAAGAGCCCCACCCTCTTTAAATAAGGTCTGCTCTTTCTAGCCCCTCCCCATCATGGCAGCATTTTTTAATATCTTGTGGGGCGCTTTCTGACCCCTTCAACTGTAGCATGTCCCCTGCTTTGTGTTTGAGCATCTTGAGCAATCCCAAATGGAACAAACCAAAATCGAATAGCCCCACGGGTGCTGTGCAACAAATGCTCCTGAAATAGCAGCATGCACGTGGGTGTCCAACGGCCCACAGGTTCCCTGATTTCAGGCGCAGCGTGTCCCCCCCTTTTCGGAGAAGGCTGCTAAGGTGGGAGCAGGGACACATGCTCTGCTCTCTGGAGTAGGAGGACTAGTCCTGCTCATTCAATGACTATTTCAGCCTCTGGGCCAAGCCCTGGGGAATACAAGAGGGAGCCACCTACTTGGCTGAGTCCTTGCTGGACAGAGAGGAATCAGATCAGCCAGGGATCAAGAGCTGCAGGCTCTTGAGTGACAGTGAGAGAAGTTTTACGGAGCCAGAAGGCCCTTGACCAGGGGTTTCATTTACTTTGGGGAAAGTCACAGAGGGCTCCCTGGAGGGAGGGACAGTTGAGCCGACATGCTTTTATGTAAGAATTTGCACACTTGCTTTAGAAATGTAAATGGAGGCCTTGATTTCCTCTGGGTGATTCATATTTACCAGGGCACTTTGATTACAGTGAAACAGGCTACGTTAAAATGTAATTTGGGTTTATTTATTTTAAAGATCTAACAAAATTGCCCTAATTATGAATGCCCCTGAACACAAAGAGGAAACATCAAAAGGGAAAAGATGGTCTTTCTCCTCTTTTTTGTAGAAGTGCAGATGCCACCAATGAATGAGCTTTGAAGAGAGTCCGGGCCAGGGGGTTGACACTGGGAAGGCATTTCTCATGGGAGGGTCATTGGTTTGCTGTGACCCAAAGTCAGAAGAGGTGCAAGAACCCAAGGCTCATCTCGTGTCATTCAAGAGGGGTGGTCTGTGAGCAGCAAAGACCCAAGCCGTCCCAAACTACTAGGAAGAGTTAACTCACCTTCAACCCTGGAGTGAGTTCCCACCTGACAGTTGTGGTCACCAATTCCAACATGGGAGGGCTCCTCACCACCAAGCCATCTGGGACACCAGCTGGGGGTCCTGCAACTCAGTTCTGACACTGTCTACCTGCAGACACCAATCACAGTGCAGGTTATCACCTGCGCTTCTGATCAACCCACTGCGGATTAGAGGGTCCCCTGACTGCCTCCCCGGGGTTCCCGGCTAGTGTGGCACAGAACTCAGAGGAACATTTTATTCACTAGATTCCTGGCTTATTATAAAAAGACCTAATTCTGGAACAGCCAGGTATGCTGAAGAGATGCAGAGGACAAGGTGGTGGTGGGGGGAAGTGGGTGAAGCTTCCCTGCCTTGTCCAGGTGCGTCCCTCGCACCAAATCTCCAAGTGTTCACCAATCTGGAAGCCCTCTGAACCCTGTCCTTTTGGGGTTTTTATGAAGGCTTCATTACGTAGGCACAATTGGTTAAATTGTTGGCCGTTGGTGATTGAACTCAGTCTCCAGCCCTTCTCCGCTTCCCAGAGGCCAGGGGATGGGACTGAAAGTTCCAACCCTGGAATCTCAGGGTTGGCTCTACTGAGAACCAGCCCCAGCCTTAGGTGCTTTCCAAAAGTCACGTCATTAACATAAAAAAGGACACCCTAACTGCTCTCAGCATTTCAGGGAATTCCAAGGGTTTTCTGAGCTCTATGCCAGGAAGAGAGAAAGACCAAATATTTATTTCCTGTTGTAAATCATAATATCACACCACCCCAATCCCATCTGTGAGATCATTCAAGGCCAGGTTGGGACAGCAGCTCTACCTATTTGAGAATAGAGTGTGGCTTCTTATCCCTTGGTTCTTAACCCAGACTGCACATACAAATTACCTGAGAAATAATAATAATAATAATAATAATAATAATAATAAGTGATTTAGCGAGAGTATCGGAGACCTCACTAAATGATTTAATGTGCAGCCAGAACAGTGAATCCTGCACTAGACTGACCTTTGGAGACAAATGGGTATTTTGGGGCCGGACAACAAAGAAGCATTCTCCCAGTGCAGAGAGTCAAAGAAGGACAGAGGCTCAGAGAATCACCTGGAGGAGTTTTGAAGACCTCAGTGTCCATGCCATAGCCCACATTAACAGAATTATAAACACTGGTGATTAAAATGTGTTTTTTGTTGTTTTAACGTACATCCCATTTGAGGACCAGGGTTGTAGACCAGGGTTTCTGGCACCTGATTATGCATCAGAGTGACCCAGAAGGCGTGTTACCTCACAGGTCACTGTCCCTGCTCTGGCTCCCAGCTCCTGTTGTGCAGGTCTGGGGGAGGGGCGAGAATGTGCCTTTCTAGTGTGTCTCAGGGAATCCTGATGTTGCAGCATGCCTTTAGAGAACTAAGTCCTGGGTCATGCTTGACCTCCTGGTCCCTTGAGCCCAGCTTCGAGCTGGTTCTCACTGGCACCACAAAGGAGCCCAGAACCATCCAAGTGGGTAGGTGTTCACATACCCCAGACTAGGGGGATGTACAGGTGGTGGCCTCCTACTGCTGGAGGAGTGAGTCAAGGTCTTTCTGTGGCTGTCCCATGGCCCCTGGTTAGTGGCTCCTCAGTGGTTTCAATCAGCCTTTTCTGACCTTGGTTGTGGGCTGTGACTGATGAGTGGCCAGAGCCAATAGGATATCAAACAGACTACCTTCCAGCCATTAGAATTGGCACTGTCAGTGTGAGAGAAGGTCAAGCCTTTCTTTCTTTTTCTTTTTTTTTTAAGATTTATTTTATTTATTTTTTTAGAGAGAGAGCCTGTGCGCAGGGGGAGGGGCAGAGGTAGAGGGAGAGAATCCCAAGCAAACTCCCCGCTGAGTAGGGATTCCCAACTCAGGGCTCATCCCATCACCCTGAGATCGTGACTTGAGTCAAAATCAAGAGTCAGAGGCTCATCCCACTGAACCACCCAGGCACCCCCAAAAGTCAAGCCTTTTGAAGCCAGAGTGATTTTCTCGGATGCTTATTGCTGATGACGCCTTCCCCCAACCCTTTAGACATGCCCCCCCCCCCCAATTAAGCAAGGGTTAATTAGTTACTCTGGATAAGTAGAGATAAATTAGTCAGCCAGTTAGTTTGACATTTAAAAAGCTATTTATAAAAATGATTATTTCTCAGGCAAATAAAAATAGCGAGAAACTCAAAATTGGCAGTTCTAGCAGAGGGAGATAATATTATGCAGAAGGCATTTTGGGGTTTCCTTAAAACATATTTTGGGTTTATTCAGTGCTCTTTTCCATCATGGACATTCAGCTCTTCCTTAGGCAAGATTCCTCAATCTTGAAACTTTTCCCACCTTGTCAATTAAAAAAAAAGAAAAAGCTTGTTTGTTCATCGTTATGTCCGCATGCTCGTGAGCATAGGCTGCTTCCAGGGGTAGCTGGCTCCCCCGGGCTCGCCCTTTGCCCGGCAGCTCAGTGCAGGAGGAGGACGAGCAGGAACGTGAGTGCTCTACGCGTGGGCGGTCCGTGGCTTTACACCAGAAATGACGTAGCACTGCACGAAGGGGAGAACTGATTTTAGCTCTCAATTCAAGGAGGAGGTGACTCTTCTCCCTCAAAGAACTGAAATCTCCTTCCTCCCTCCCTCCATCCTGCCCCATGCCTGGCTGCGATCTGTCAAGGACACAGCCGGTGAAAACGTTCATCTTTCAAGAAGACTGCAGGCATAGAATGCCCAGGGAGGGAGAGAGGCTTGTAAGGCTATGTGGCTCCTTATTGGGGTTTTTAGTGAAGGCTCAGAGTCTCTGTGGCCAGTAGGCATGGGGCCGCTAGGCAGGAGTGCCCTCCAAGCCGGTCCAGACCGGGTGTGCCCAGGATAACACAGGTCTCACCCAGGTCAGGATCCAACTAGACAATGTCCACCTTGATTTGGGGCTGGTGTCACTTCTTCGGGGATTCTTATCCGAATCCATACTGTATCATCCCCATTCGGCTGTAACTGGGAGGATCAGCCCAGGACTGACCTGCCATTTGCTTTTGTTCTTCTTTGTGGCAAGATGGTGATATCTTGGGGTCAGGAGGCAGGCTTTGTGCCTTGATGGTACTCAGGGGCTGGCAACATTTAGACATTCTATTTTTTTAAGATTTTATTAATTTATTTTAGAGAGAGAGAGAGACAGCACGAGTGGGAGAGGGGCAGAGGGAGAGGGAGAGAGAGAATCTCAAGCAGACTCCATGCAGAGCATGGAACCCTATGTGGGGCTCCATCCCAGGACCCCGAGGCCATGACCTGAGCCGAAACCAGGAGTCGGACACTCAACCCACTGTGCCACCCAGGCATCCCAACATTTGGACATTCTGTTGTCAAATCATAGCTGTAAAGAAACCTACACGGTGGCTCTGTTCGCCCCTGCTTGATCAATACTGCCAGCCTGGGCTAATTTGTTTTTCAGATCAGCTTGCTCTGGAATTGGAATATTGAGAGGAGTCCCTGTGAGGCACGGTGTTGGGCAATCCTCAAAGACGCCACCCTGATGGCGAGAAGAAACACAACTGTCTGTAAGATCTGCCAAATGTCTGCAGTTACAGAGTCCAGAGTCGGAGGGGTTGGCTTATTTCATCTCCAGGACGTCATTACTGTGTTTTCCATTTTATCAGGGAGCCGGTGTGTTCCCCTGCCTCCCTCCCACTGCCCTACCCGCTTTGTCCGGGGAGAGGGAGCAGAAAGGCCGCAACCACGCGGGCGGAAGGGTGTGGGGCCGGACGTGTGGGCTCCGAGATCTGTGCCCTGGATTTTATTCATTCTGCCACCTGAAAACACACGCCCTTCTTCTGCATGACCACCAGCTCATTCCGAAGAGTTTTCTGGGCTGACGTTGAAGTAAATACTCTTTTCTTTCAGGGCCCATGTCTTTCTTTAAGACAGAATCCTGTGAACACAGGTTGAAATGAAGGCCCGGGAGGGTTACAGGATGCAGAGAAAGCGGGGAGGCAGTCACTCTGGTGTCCTGGCTCCCACCTGCCTTTGCTGCCTGTCGTCGTGTGCAACCAGGTCACTGCCCAAGCAGCGGCTTGCTTTGGCTGAAACTGTGTTTTTCCAAAGAAGCTCTGGCTTAGAACAGGCTTTCCTGCAGCCGCTGGAATCGTGAGGGGGCAGGAGGCTGGGACCAGATTGCCTCCTTGCCGGTGTCCTCGATGAGGAGTGGGGTGACCACAGCTATGTGACCTCCGGCGGCCGGCCCCAGCCCCCAGGGAGCAGAGTAGGAGTTGTGTCCAAGTGTCTGTGCAGGTCAGCGGTCACGGTCAACTGTGCCTCTGCTGAGGAACCAGGTTTACTTCACCGTTCTCAGTGCCCGTGGTCACAAACAAAGGTCACATGGCAGCTGTAAGTGCTGAGAACAATGTCTAGGGTCATGCAGGAGGTCTTCTTTTTAATCAAACTTATTTACTTAAACAATCTTATCCAACTGTATTACACAACTGAAACTGCGTATTTGCACTTCCAATGTTTATAATTCAATGTCAACATCGTAACTCAAGATAAAATATGACCCTGGGCTGGAGAAACACTGAAGTGGACGTGAATGCTTTTGAAAGATCTCTGAGGCACTTCTCACCAAGGCATGTTGGATTTTCCACTTCGGTGTGACGTTGGTAAAGAAGCCTGTAGGCTTCTGTTTAAATGCTCTATAGCCAGAGCCAGAAATGGCTTTTTCCAGAACTGCATTTCAGAAACTTCTTTTTTTATTCGTGACATAGAAGCACAGAATGTTGGGGCTGCAACAATCCCTGGGAGGGTTCCCCCCATGCCTCATTTCACAAGTGCATGACCCGAAGCCCAGAGGAGGGCAGGTGACTCACGGAGGCCACCACTAACGAGGGTGCAGAAGGCATGGCAGTGGGGTCACCATTTCTACAGGGAGATGCAGACCTCTGCTGGTCTCAGGAATAACATCTGGATGGTTTGGAGCCCTACCTCCCCTCCCAAACCCTGTTATTCTCAAAGATCCTTTTCTCATACCTAGAAATTTCTCTCTTACAGTTTTTAATATCCAGCTACTTCTGTCAATATCCAGCTACTTCCTAAGAGTGCTGGGCAGAAATAAATCCCTCAAAAGTTCCGTTAACACAAGCAGCTTTGATCATTGCATTTAGCTAATGCAGTCCTGCTCCAAAACCACCTGTATCAAAATGGGACAATGGCAAGGTGCCCGCTTGATGGAAATGGGACCTCTTGTGTGTGTACCAGATGGTCTGGTGAACAAATATTTGTTATTGAGATTCTGCATCCTGAGGAACAGTTTTTTAAAATCAACAGAACGTTAAAGTCATTTGTGGAACGAATGCTTCCTGTTAATGTGCACCATGTAGATCCATGAAAACACTCCAAAGGAAAGGTGATCTCCCCAAATTAAATTCAATTAAGTCAAATCCTGGAAACATCACCTTTTTTCCCCTACTATATTTCACTGAAACCCAAATAGAGGAAAGTTAGTAATAGAAGTATTTTTTTTTAATTACACTTAAAGCTTTGGAATCTGGAGTACATTTCTGAGAAAAGGGTATGAAAATAATAATTTCTCAAAGCAGCGGATTTGAGGAAATTCCCATCTTTAAGATCTTAAGAAGCACTTGAAGGAGCTCATCGCTACCAGAATAGTATCAAAAATCATTAATTATGATCATCTCCCACCAGCTGGTGGTGTGACCTCTGATACCACACTTTGAAAATTACCTTGGGCTTCAGTTTCTTTGTTTCTAAGATTAGAGCTTAAATCGGTGACTACTAAGTCACTTCCATGTCTAAGACTGCACACTAGCAAGGAAAGCTGTCTGTTTTTATACATAGCTTGAGGAATGTTGATGTAAAGAAGCAAAGGAAAGCTGTAAGTAGCAGAGAACACATTTGAAGACAGACTACATCCGCATATTGATGTGATGAAAGAGTTCCGGTTTTTTGGGGTTCAAATCTTTTCACGCTAGGAGCATCCCCCATCAGGGATGCCAGTGAAGTCTCATGTTCTCGTGAGCTACTGAAGCTGCACCAGCTTGCACGTGAGGCTTGAGCTCCACTGGTGTTGTTGACATCATAGAAATATCTGATTCAATTTCCTTGCTCCTTCCTGTAAGGGATTTTGACATGGTCGCAGGAGACGCTGTACTTCTGTGAGGGTCAGATGCTCCTCTATCTCCCAGGAAGACTATCCCATCACAAAAAGAATTTATTTCCTAGTTAACAACAATAAGAACAGCACACAGTCCCCGTAATCTCATCAACTTCCCTTCTTCAAAGTACAATTATTTTCAGAAGACAGTGAAACTTCCAAAGAGAAGCCGAGCTAGTTAGTTGTAGGAACTGGTTTCCCAAGCAATGTACTCTGCCTTCTCACCTTGTGGGGTAACCCCCAGCTAAACAGAGTGAGCAAGCTACCCCCACATGCACTGAACTTAGAGGCGGCTTTGTACTTAATTGGGAATGGGAGAGTAGGGTTTTCCACATCCAGGTGATGTGGAAATCCCTGCCAGTGGCTAGAAAGACCAAGCCATAGGAACAAGAAGAGACAGAAAAACCAAAGAAATATATTAAAGCAAATAAAGCTAATACAGGAAAAAAAGAACACTTTTTTTTTGTGAAAATAAAACCCCCACTATTTTGTATTCTCAGAGATTCTATATATATTGCTTCTGCTAGGCAAGAAAAAGGTTTTACAAGAAGAGGGAGCAATCAGAAAATAAGAAAAAGCTTTTAAAATACAAAATAATTGTTGAAATTCTTCAAAAATCAGGGAAGGGTAGGGGGATAGAGTAGAGACCATCTCCTCAAGAGAATAAGAAAAAAGAGACACAATATATAAGAGAAAAAACAAAAGACCCGAAGGAAGAATGTGTGAGGTTCAGTATGTGACTAGTAGGAGTCAATAAAAAAAATAAAGTGAAGTCATTATGTAAAAAAGAAAGACTGAGAATTTTCCAGGATTAAAGGACAAATGTCTTCAGATTGAAGCAGCCCACTGATTTCTCAGTGCCACGAGTAGGAAGACCTATACCCAGATACATTCTTGAGGAATTTCAGAAAACCGAGGCTGCAGAAAGCCTCTTCCTTGGAATAAGAACAGGTTTGAAATAAGATCTCTTCTTATCCACAGTGCTGCCAAAACACTCCCAGTTCTGACAGAAGATCACTTGAACCGAAATTTCTCTACCCAGCCAAAATATCAAAGTATAAAGCACGAAGGCAGGATGGAAAATGTTTCAGATGTGTAAGGATTCCAAAATCTTATCTAGCAGTCTTCTTTCATGGAGAGCTCTTTAGGTTTGTACTCAAGCAAGGAAGGAAGGTCTGGGAGACAGAGGGTCCTGCCCTGTGAGACGGATGCCTGCCCTGGCGTTGCAGCCCAAGAGCAGAGTCGAGGAGTGGGAGGCTGGAGAGTTCCTGGAGGGTGTGCGAGGGGTAAGGAGGACTTGACCTCAGAGCCCAACTACTAGAGAGTTTGCGGGAAGAAAGAAGAAAAAAGATATGAAGAAGGTAAATCCCTGAAAAGCATTTGAAACTCCAGAGAGAGCAATGAACAGTAGAATAAAAGGAAGCAAGTCAAAGCAAACTACCTGGCTGCACGTAAACATGATTTTGTAGTCTGGGCCAGATAATCACTGCTGCTACTTTGTGACAATTGGATCCAACTCCACAGAGGAAGCCCCAAAGGGCTCCTGGGCTAGCAGGCGAGCGGCTCCCACATCAGAGAGCCAGGGTGTGCAGTTTATACCAGATGGAGTAAGAAGGGCTGTACATTCCTTAGAGTTGCAAAGGAAACAATAGGAAAACTAGAAACAGCGATGTACTTGGTTGGGAGCAGTGGTGGAGTACTTAAGCCAAACCCTCTGATTACAAGGCATGAAACTGATACATAATATGGAAACTGATAACTGAAGTACTATGGACATTTCCTAGAGATATGGTGGTAACCGCCAGAAGAGGGAATGACAGGGAAGGGGTTTGGGAATCACAGGGCAGGGGGCTGCTTCTCTTTATAAGTCTTCCTGCACTATTCAAGTATTGTATCTGTGTAGTGCATTATTGGATAACAATTATACAAATGTATTCAATAAATTAAAAAAACAACTAGGAGACCTTTACCAGGTTACCCTGGGCTGGGTAAGGGAGCAGATGTGAGATCCTCTGCTCTATTCTAAAGATTCCATTGTGATCTGAGTTTTGGTCTGAATTTCACACCCTTTCTGTCTCTTGCCCCCTCCTCTCCCCTCTCTAGGAGATGCCCAGCTTCTCCAGGCCATGACCCAGGGATGAGGGCTGCTTCAGTTTTGCAGGAGACTATTAATCCCCCAGGTCCTGGACTCGGACCTTCATATCTCACCACAGGCCCTCCTGGGGACATGGGCCTTGTAGGCTTTGATTTTTAGTGTCCGACTGGGCTCATCACCCTTGCTTCTGAGTGAGGGGGAAACTAACCCTAAAGGTAAAGATTATTTCTCATGCAAGTGTTTTGTGGCTTTCTCTATTCTCAACATTCTTATCCACACACACACACACACACACACACACACACATTCCCATCTACATACATACACACTCCCTTATACTCTCTCACACAGATTTACAAACACACATATGCATATTCACACATTCACACATACACACGTTCACACACACTCACACATCATATCTATACATGCACCCACGTGCCCACACCGAGGCATCCCTTGGGTCCCCCAGGGCATGACCTAAGGGGACTTTCCAGAACTCTGTCTGACTCACGTCCCAGTAAGCCAATGCCAGGGGTCACCGGGGCACCTGCATGCAGTAATTCATCAGCTATGAGTCTTGCAACCCCAGGGTTTACAAAGAGGTTCTGGCAAATCTGTGTGTGGAGAAACCACTGTCTCCCCACACAGCGATCCCATAAAGAAAGAAGTTACAGAGGAAAGAGAATATAAGAATGAGGCCAAGACGCTGCACCAAGTAATAATAAAAGGAAAAACAGATTTCTAAAATTAATTACAGTAGCATATGCAAAAATGCCGGCCATACAGTGGGTTCCTCAATACTGTTAACTTAAAAAAAAGTCCCTGTCCCCAGTTTAGAATCTATAAATAGTGCTAAGCTTTGAGAAGTGTTAATTCACCCTCTCAAGGGATGGGAATTCATATGCTATTCAAAAAATATGAACTTTTAAAAGCCAGCAATGATTACAGAAGCCAAAATAAAATATATACCTTAGAGTAGATTATTGATCAGAGTGGTTTATGAGTTAAGTACAAAAGTCCTTTGACAATTTAGGGGCCAGGCAATTCTTCATTCAATTTACTGTCATGATGATGCAAAAAAAAATGTTATTTATACTTTTAATCAGAGCCAAAGCTGGATAATTTCTGCAACGATAATGCTTGTGAAATATATTCTATTCAGATCAACAGACTGGAGATTAACATGTAAAGAGTAAAGGCTAAGAAATCACAGCTCCTGGGCGATGATGTTCTTGCTGTGAATTCATATACATAATTCAGCAGAGCAGACACCACAAATAGGCCCATAACTCTATTTTTATGATGGTTTTTAAAAGCAATTTTACATGGTTAACAAATTATTAGATCTTTATCTAAGAATTGGAAAAGGTATTGAAATGAGCCAATGCCCAATGCTTAACTACCAGGGTAGCTACTGCGGAAAGTTTACAAGGCACTGGGAATGTTGTGTTAGTCGGGAGGGGACACTGTCCCATGTGGGGAGAGGTCCTGGGTCCCATCGGGAGGGGTCCCATCCCCGTGGGGAGGTGTCATGTCCCATCTGGTAAGGGGTCCTGTCTCATGTGGGGAGAGGGCCCTGTTCCATGCGGGGAAGGGTCCTGTCCCATGCAGGGAGGGGTCCTGTCCCATGTGGGGAGGGAGTGCTGTGACCCAGCCCCAGTGCCTGGGGGACACTTCAGGGCCAACTGGTGGGAGGTAGGCAGTAGAGGACAATAGGACGGGCCGTCTCCTTGAAGGCTACCCATTTCCAATCACTTCTCCTGCCATATGGCAGAGTTATTTCACATGATAAGAGTGGGTTTAAGTGATGGGAATAAAAGTTGTACAATGTAAACAAAATGAGTCAACATTTGAACCTCACCAAATCCTGCACTCCGTCATGGCCTGGCCATCCTTGCTAATGGACAAGTTGACACGAAATCATACCTCTTGTGGGTTCCTTAAAATCTGGAAGTTGTTGGTGCAATTGTCAGATGGCCAAACACTCAACACTCCTACAGAGGTGTTCCAGGTTGGATATTTCAGTTTGGGATTCCTGCCTGTGGAATTTTAAATACTTTCTGGAGACCCCACTTCCTCCTAGAATTCCAGGAGTGGTAACAAGAGCAGTGATGTTCAGGTGTCGTGTGAGCAGTGTATGAACTCAGGACAGATCCCGGGACATCCTAAATGGTTTCGATATGAATGTGTTAGTCTTCTCCCCTTACGGCACTCACCCGAGATCTGCTCTGCTTAACAGAACTCGCTGACCTTGCGGGGATGGGGCCGGGCCTGTGTCCGCATTCAATTTTTCTGCTTTCGTAAAAGTAAGATGGTTGTGATGGTTAATTTTATGTGTCACCTCAGCTGGGCCATGGTACCCAGATATTTGGTCAAACACTATTTTAGGTGCTTCTGTGAAAGTATTTTTAGATGAGACTAACATTTAATTCAGTAGACTTTGACTACAGCAGTTCGGGTCCTGTGGGTCGGCTTGATCTAATCCACTGAAATCCTTAAGACAAGAAGACTGTTTTCAGAAAAAGAAGGAATTCTGTTAGCAAATGGCATTTAGGCTTTAACAGCACCAACTCTTCCCTGGTCTCCAGCCTACTGGTCTACCTGCAGATTTTGGACTTGCTAGCTTCTGCAGTCATGTGAGTCAATTCCTTAGAATAAACTCTATCTATTTGTGTATCTGTCCGTCATCATCTCTCACTCTATCCACCCGTCCTATCAGTTCTATTTCTCTGCAGAACCCTGACAAATACAATGGTTACAATGGTGTAAACATAGGATATTATGTTAGTTCTGGTGCAGCACCTGGGGGTCAAATTCATTTGTACTTTTTAAGAGAAATATATAAATGACACACAAGTTCATTCATATTGAAACAGACTATAACTGTCCGTCTATTGGTTCGGATTCTGCTGCTAAATGAGATGACCACACCCTTAGGGATTCAGGCACATTGGGATTTGAAACTGTGTAGGAAGAATGTGGAGCTGCATTCCTAGTTCACAGGTGACCCTCAGGACATCTTTGCCACATGGCCTTGTGCCGGTTTTCAGAGGAGAGACCTGAGGGTCAGAGAGGCTGATCTCCCTGCCTTGGGTCCTAACTAGAAGGGACAGAGGGAGGCTCCAGGGCTGTGGCCTCCCCTTGTGCTCTGCTGCGTCAGATCTGCAGCAAGGATGTCCTCCCACAGTTTGGATATCACCTCACAGAGACCACCCCACCCCCAGCCCTGCTGAAGAGAAGGGTCCAAAGCTAAGAGGTAAGGGGTATTGAGTGTGCCAGAAGACACTGGCATCCATGTATCTTGCATTCCACTGCCACAAATTTGGGGAGGGAGAGACTCTATCATGTACTCTTCAACCTGAAGCACTTCTGTCTGGGACCAACACTCAACGGAATGAGACCGGGGTACAAGCAGGGCAAGTGGGGCTCTCCTGGGCCAATGGGAAGGTGCACTTCTTGCAACTTAGGGGGAACTAACAGGCATGTAGGGCCGTGGTGTGGATGGCACCCAGGTAGATTTTGCAATAATGACCGGATTATTGTTGCTAATCCTTAGCTTGTCTCTATAAAGAATGATCCTTCCCCTCACTGTCACATTTCCTACCAGAGCAGCCCCCTGGGAGGAGTGTGCACTCCCCTCACTGGGCTTGGTAGGCCATGTAAGATGCTCCGGTCACTGGGATGTGAGCAGCCAAACATCTGCAATGGCTGAGCAGAGGCTTTGCATATGGCCCTGTGGTTTGGCCCAGGCCCTACAGCTCCTGCAGCTCCTGCCTTGCACCTTAGGAACAGCATGTCCCAGAATGCACTACGTTTTTAGCCTGAGTTCTGGAAGGAGAAGACCCAAGTTGCACCAAGCTGAGCCCAAAAGAGCCAGGTGAGGCTAAGTCATGGCTGCCCTGTTGCCACCTCGTGTCTCATGAGCAGGAAATAACTGTTTCTGGTGCAAGCCATTGAGATGTTGAGGCTGCTTATTGCCACAGCAAAAGATGACAAATGCAAATAATTTTGTTGAAAGTCTTGTTTTTTCCTGGTTGTTAGTTGTTCTTTTTCCCGGACAAACTCTGTCAATTATCTCCTATGACTAATGAGGGGCTGACTGATGTCATGTACCGTATTCTCACATCCTCAAATTCTACATTCTGTGTGTCTTACACATGCTAGTGGGTACAGATGCAAAGGTAGGTACCATCTTGGTGAGGTCCTCTGCTGGAGACCCCCCCCCCCGCCCCCGTTAGGGTTTGACCATGAATGTCCTCCAGCTGGTGAGCAGGGAAAGTGATTGAATGCAGGGAGTGTGGTGCATAGAATCTATGGCAGAACTGCTGGAGGAGCCTCTAGGCAGAAGTCCCAGAGCCAGCCCCCAAGCCCAGAAGCCCCTGCTCTGTCTTGCTCTGGAAGGCTTGGCCCCTACAGCAGACACGTATGGCGTGGGAAGCTGTCCACAGCTCTAACGCTCTACTTCCGCTCAGGGCTGCCCAGCAGCATGGATGCCACAGGCACGCCGACTTTCTCCCGACTGGACTCAGTTTGAAACTGATATCTCACGTGAGTGCTTTTCATGGATGGGATGTGTTCTTCTTCAGGGTGTCTGGGAATTGCAATTCCAGCTTTCCAGTCTCTGCGTGAGAGGGTGGCAGACCGTCTGCACAGAGGTCCACCTTGTTTCTCTTTCTCTGGGTATCTCTTCTTCTTCCACTCTCATTCTTTCTCTGATGCTGTAATTACTAATGGAGAGGGCACCTTGACATACAAAGCTAAGCTACCCCTCCTTCTCTGCACTGCTACACACCAAGCATCTTGGATTAGCAAGGCTCTAGCTGTGTTTCTCAAGAGGGCACTGTTGGTCTTCTGGGGGAAAACCCTTCATTGTGTGGGACAGTCTCATGGTGATTAGCAGCTCTAGTCCCCCACCTACTGTGTGCCCACAGTGTTCTGGAAACAGAATTCTGCTTCCCTGCAAAGATACCCCAATCCTTGGAACTTGTATGTTAGGTTGCATGACAAGGGGGAATTGAGATAGCAGGTGGGAATAAGGTTGTTAATCAGTGGACCTCGCAATAGAGGGGAGTAGCTCAGATTCTCCAGGTGGGCTCAGTGTCATCACTGGGTCCTAGAATGTGAGAGCGGGAGGCAGGAGGCTCAGAGGTGGGGAAGGAAGTGTGAGGACAGAAGGAGAGGTCAGTGTGATGTGGCTGCTGGCTCCAAAGCTGAGGGACAAGCCAGAGGCTCAAGAATTCAGGCAGCCTCTGGAAGCTGGAAAGGGCAAGACTTCAAGTTCCTAGAAGGAATGCAGTTCCACTGACACTTTGTTTTTGGCCCCATAAGATTCATGTCAGAACACTGACCTCCAGAATTTAAGAGAATATGTCTGTGTTGTTTCGAGCCACTCTATTTGCAGCAACAGGAGACCGCAATTATTCCCCAGGTGCGGTGACAACCAAATGCCCCATCACATTTCCCAACAGTCCCTGCGTGACTAGCAGCCCTTGCAAGGAGTCATTTTATTCAGTATTGAGAAGGTAAAGAGTCAGCAGAAGGTTTCAAATTGCCTTCACCCTCCCCGGAGCCTGCCTTTCTCTCTTCCTGAGCATGCACACATCATCCCCCCCCACCCCCCTCTGGGAGACTTTTCTCCTCCAGACCGGGTGCCTCTGCTTCCCCACTACACCAAAGACAAGGCTCCTCGTCCTTTAAAGCGTTGTTCTGGGGAAATGGACGGGAATAATGAATGCAAAGACTTTGAAAGCCGGTGTAGTGTTTGGTTGTAACTGCGCCTTCTGACTCTCTACACTTGCATTCCAAGACTCGAGAGAGATGACCAGCAGCATAAGCTCAAGCAACAAATACGGATTGTGTGCCCACTATTTGCTAGGCCTGTACATGCAGACAAAGGCACCCTGTCTGCCTCCAAACCTCACCTGGAGAAGACAGTGTGGTGGTGTGCTCCCCACATCCTGGTCCACTACCTGGTTAGTTGCCTGCACTGATGCTGGATCTCAGGCCTCCTTCTTGGGGTTCCTACCTGGCCCCAGTATATTCCTAGGGTTTCTAAAGAGTATTTCATGTTCACTGAGAAAGCCAAGATGCTACTTGACCCTTCTGCTCTGAGTATGGATGGTGCTACTTACAAATCTTCCCCACTGGAATGTAAGTTACTAGAGGGGAGGAACTTTGGTAGACATTTTCCCCCCAAAATTTTCTCCCTTGCCCTAGGATGAGAGAGAAGAATATGGTAAACATGAATAAAAGATTCCATATCTCCCTGCCCAAGATGGCTAATTTTATGTGTTAACCTGATGGCTAGGAGTGCCCAGATAGCTGGTAAAACATTACTACTTGGTGCGTCTGTGGCGGTGTCTCCAGAAGAGACCAGCATATGAGTGGGAATCCTGAGGAAAGATCACCCTCATCAATGTGGGTGGCTATCACCCAACCTGTTGAGCGCTTAAATAGACCAAAAAGGTAGAACAAGGGCAAATTTGTTCTCTGCTTGAGCTGAGACATCCATCTTCTGCCCCATGACATCGACACCTCTGATTCTTGAGCCTTCAGACTCCAACCAGGACTCACATTTGTGGCTCTTCTGATTCTCAGGCTTTTAGACTAGGACTGAATTACCCCACCAGCCAGACCTCCAGCTTACAGATGGAACAACATGGGAGTGTTCAGCCTCCATAATCGCACGAGCCAGTTCCCTATAATAAATCTCTTTCTATATGTCTATACATATCCCATTGGTTCTGTTTCTCTGGAGAGCACTAACTGGCACAACGGCTTCGCCCTAGGGCTCACTGCCTGGGAGCCGTGCAGGTTGGGTCTCTGGCCATCAGGACTGCCCAGCTCCCCCTCCTCTGGCCCTACCCACAGGTAAAATTCCAGCTATGTCTCCCTTCCAGCAAGGACTTGAACAAAGCTTTCCTGCCAGTCTCCTGCTTAGAGCAAGGTATTGTGGGAGTCAAGATACATGTTGGTTTTGTCAAGGCTCTGAGATTCCAGCCACATGTCACCACTTATCCCCAGCCCCTCAGGGGCATGCATTTAATGAACAGGAATTGATGGGAGTGATCCTGAAGGTGTCTCTGCCAATGGTCCACTCAGATGAGATATCCTGGCCAGTCTTTGTGCTGGGCTGAGGCTACTGAGAAACTCTTTCATTAGTGTTGGAAGGGCTGTTGTCCCTGGGGCTGATCTGGGTGGAAGGGATAGAATACCTTTGTTTTGTTTGGGTGTGATATTAGAGTGCCATCAGGATGTGACGTCCGAGGGAAGCCTCAGAAGCAGCGTTTCTACAGCCAAAATGTTGGGTTTTCAGGTGAACTCGTACTTGAGGAGTCATTACTTCATTCATTCATTCATTTATTAAACATTTGTTGAACACCTTCACAGTGCTCATCATTGAAGAACCAGAAGAAAAATGACTCTCTGTCCTAGAAACACTCACAAGGGAGATACCCCAATGGCTGTCTATACTATAACATGATTCTATGGTAATAGTTACAGATCTTGAGTGCTTAACAGGGGCTAGACACTGTGTTAAGCACTGTACTTCCATTATCTTATTTATGACTCCTGGGAACCCTACAGCCCTCATTCTATAGATGAGAAAACAGGCACAAGGAGGTGAAATGACTTGCTCAATATCACATGAGTGGTCAGTGGTGGAGCCATGATTCAAACCCATGTGCCTTGGTTAGTACAAAGTTAAGATGCTATAATGAAAATACCCCAAATTTCATACAACAGCTGAGAATTATCTAGTGGATATGATATTCTAGATGTTTTACATTTATTACTTCATTTGATTCTCACAACAATCCGAGGTGTCACATATACCCTTAATCTACCTGGTGTAGTGATAAGAAATCTGAGGCACAGCAGGTTAGGTGACTTGCCCAAGGTCATACAGCAATTGGGTGGCAGAACTGGAATTTGAACTCTGAAAGTGAACCTCCAGATCACTGCTATAAATATTATGCCACACTACCCTAACTGTCCTAAAAATATTGACTTTTTTCTCTCTCTTACTCAAGAGTTCCAAGGTAAGTAGTCCATTTGGGTGGAGCAACTCTGCTCCACTGATCATTCCAAGACTCCAAAGACTTCTAAGTCATTGCTCCTCCATCCTCAAGGGCCCTAATATCTGATACCAGAGCTACTGGTGGCATGAGGCTATTTTCAGTTCAATTCGTTTAAATGGATTAAAATACAGTAAATCCAGTTCCTCGGATGCACTAGTGAGATTTCAAGTGTCCAGTGTTCACCATCATGGACAGCATGGATCTAGAACTCACTTCCTTTCCTCCTTCTTTCTCTTGGTGTCAGACCTTTGTCTGGATGTTTCTTCCAGCCTTTTCTGGTTCCCTCCTCATTTTCTCTCACAGATATTTCTGCTTCAAAAAATTTCTTGCATGTTTAATACCCTCTTGGGATCTGCTTCTCAGAAGACCTGGATGAGCAGAATTATCACCACTAGTTAGAAGGTCAAGGAGTTTAACATTGGTTCTGGTGTCCCTGGCATTAATGAACCAATTCCGTTCAAAGTGGTAGAGACCCAGGCCCTGTCTCCTTCTTAGCTCCATCTTCCATATCAGAGAATTTTAATATATTTTTACTTAGTTTCCTGACAAAAGCTGCTTCATATTTGCTTATTTCAGATGCAATTTGCTGGGCAGCATCCCAGTTATCTGTCATCTCGATCAGAACCAGAAGCAGGTGTTCCAGGTCCACATGCCCTGTGATTTCCTGCAAGGTAAGACTTTGTTTTCTGGATCATCACAATTAGAAGAGCATACTTGAGCACAACTCATTTCTCTTTGGAGTGTTTAAGACAAACTTAGACATCAGCTGAATGTCATTAATTTTTACACAGAGCTATGTGACATCAGGCCTTACATGATGTGCTGAAAGAGCTGACAGGTTGAAAAAAGGTACAAAGTCTAAAAAGTTTATGTTCCTCTGTATGACTTGCTAAAGAGTTAGAGGGCTCATCCTATACATCCCTATTTCTATAATGCTATCCTGCCCTCTGTTGAATTGACAACACATTTTTCATAAAAACTTGATAGTGTAAGTTAATTGCATGCTTATATTTCCTCATTGGCTCACATGCCAATCCTTAGGCCATACGAGTATAATCTTATCTTGTTGTTTTTTAAATCTTGGTCACAGGCTCATTACACAGAATTCTAGGTAGAACCACAAATGTTGCATATAAAAGCAAATAGAAGAGTTTTCTTATGGTTTCTCAATAGCTTTTAGTGTAAAAACATGGTACAATTTCTATTTTTTATTGCACAAGGCATGCTCTCTCTTTGACATATGAACCGGATAGAATGAATGGAGCATCTAATTTATTTGAACATTCATTTATCAATGCATCACTTGGGGGAAAGCAATATCAGCATCCTTTACCAGCTGGAATTATTTTGCCTCCCAATTCTGTATTTAGGGAAAATTTTTTGGCTTATATTTGACCATGTATGGTGCAAATTCTAGTAGCCTCCTCCTAGGGTTATGAAGAATAAATGAAATGATCTATATAAAATGCTCAGTAGAATGCTAGATATTGCCCTCAGTATGATCATGACCATCATCATCATCACCACCATCACCATCATCATCACCATCAAAATAACAGAGTTGCAAATCTTCCCTTCTGCCAGAACTGCTAATGGGCTGAAATCTGCAAAATGAAAAAGCATAAACCAGCTGTTTCGCCCTCTTGGTAGAATAGCACCCCCCTTTTTTTAAACTTAAGCTGAATCTGGGTTTCAGAATAAATTACAATGAATGGCAAAAAATGTTCCAAATGGCATCACTAAGGGTCATGAGTGCTGATAGAACAGTAATGTGAATGAAAAAAAAAAAAAAAAAAAGAAGAAGAAGAAAGAAAAAAAAACAGCCTCCAGATTCCAAGGTCACAAAGTATTAGAAGTTAGGAAATTTCCCAGGGGCAGGTTAAGTCCACTTCAGAGGGAAACAAGCAGCAAAGTCTACAGTAAGCAGAGCTCTGTGGGTTTCTGTAGGTGGTGTCCTAACAGGTACGCCCTCTGACTTGCTGGGATTTTCCAGCCTAATTCCATTTACATTGGGAGCCTGGGGTGCTTCTATTTTAAAACATTTCTTACAACAGATCAACAGTACTTAGAATGCTAAGTAAAGAAAAAGCAGCCACTGTGTAGCTGTTTAAGGAGAAAACGGAGAATTTCAGTGCAGGTTTCAGTAGTTGGAAATGCTTTTGGTTTCAGCAGAGAATAGTAGTCTGTGGAGCAATAATCTTTGACAAAAGGAAGATAAGTGATCTAAAAATACTTTTTAATTCTCCTGTACTCAGTGGACTTAAACGGCCCCATTTGGGATGTTTTAAAAGTCTGACTTTACAACCTTCCATTTTTGCTCACTCTAGCTGATGCAAGTAAGAGTAGAGGGGAAAGAGAAAGTCTATGAAGACAAAAATGGGAGCTGGTAGACTAATCACAGATCTCAAAAATGTAGAGACTGATAGCATATAGTTGCAGTCATTAGGATCTGGCCCTGAGTTAACCACCCTGTGGTCACAATATAGAAAGCAAGGTCTAGTGTTCCTGAACAGAAGAGGAAGGTGTTAGGGGTTGAATTGTATCTCTCCCTGTCGCAAAAGATATCTAATACCCAGTAACTCAGAATGTGACTTTATTTGGAAATAGACACCTTTCAGGTGCAATCAAGTTTGAATAAGGTCGTTAGAGTGAGCCCTAACCTGGTATGACTAGTGTCCTTATAAAAGGGGGAAATTTGAACACAGACACACAGGGAAAACATCATGTGAACATGAAGGCAGAGATGGGGGTGATGCTTTTGTAAGCCAAGGAACACCAACCACCCGAAGCCAGGAGACAGACATGGAGTAGATTCTCCTCACAGCCTCAGGAACCAACACCTTGATCTTGGCCTCCTAGTCTCCAGAACTATGAGACAATACATTTTTATTGTTTAAGTTCCCAGCCAGTGATATTTTGTTCCAGCAGCGCTAGGGAACTCACACAAAGGGTAACATGATCACAAGCCCAGGGCACATCATCAGGCAGGAGGAAAGCAGAAGAGCAGAACAGGTAACCTCTCTCAGGACAAAGCTGCTCTTAGAAACTGGCCTGATTGGGGACTATATATGCAAATACAAGAGGCGGCAGAGACAACTCAGAAAGGCTGGAAAACGCAGCAGCACCAACACAGGACAGGGGCATGGTGCATGGGGCCAGAAGCAAAAGCCGCAGAAGCACCCATTTCTCTTAATTATCTGGAAAGCAAGTTGCTGCTAGGGTCCACCCAACAGGAAAGGACAGCTTCCTGGGGGCATCACAGCCATAACAGGAAAGTAAGCATTTGGTTTCCTTATGTTGCTTCTTTGTCTTCTTTTCCCCTGGCCTTCGAATGATCAAAAATCATTTTCGAGCTAGTTCGCCTATGTTTGGGTCACTGGGGGATGTGTACGTCTAGAATGCCTAAATATGTCTGGGATGCTAAGGTATAAAACACCCAGGAATTTTAAGGACAAGTCAGGGGGCATATGGAAATTCAGTGTCAGAAGAGCCAGACGGAGACGATCAGCATGGCCCCTTGGCAAGGATGAGCAAATTCCTGAAGCCTTCCACGTTAGAAAAACCCAAAAACAAAAAACAAAGGCTGATGAGGGGGAGGCTGAACTCCGGTGCGGTGCTTAGTAATTGGGGTGACCGTGGATGTTCTGGCTCGTCCATGACTCTGACGAAAATGTTTCTGACGTTTCCTCCTTATGTCGGTGCCTCCTGGAAGTGTTTAGTGGCTGTCCTTTAATAGCTTTAGAAAGTTTCTTTCATTCTCAGTTTTCCCAGAGGTTTTTTTTTTTTTTCTTTATCATGAATCTGGTTGAATTTTTCAGACGTCTATTTTTTTAAATCTACCTGAGATGTTTTTCTCCTTCAATCTTTAATGGACTTAGTTACATAATAGATTTTATGATAGTGAAGCTTTCATGCAGTCCCAGAAAAGGCCCAGCAGATCATTATTGCTTTCAGTGTGATGTGTGACCGGTTGTATTTTCCAAGAATGGCTTCAACAAGATCTCCTGTGGCACCTGCTCTTCCTACAATATGATGTCTTACCTCTTCCACGGATGACTGGCTTCACGTTCCCTTCTTGGGAATCTAGATGTGCCATGGTTATGTCGGAAGTGATATAGTGGGACTTCTGAGGCTAGGACATAAAAGGTAGTACAGCTTCTGCCCACTTCTCCTGACATCTGAGCTCCTGGTACACACCACCATGAAGTGAGGAAGCCCCAAAGCCCACAGAAAGACATGGAGGTGAGTGGTGGTCTCCAGCCTACAGTCCAGCTGAGCTCCCAGCTCCCAGCCACTACCAACGAGGTGGCCACGTGAGTGAGCTTCTTGAAAGCAGATTCCTCCATCCCAGGTAAGTCAACTCTGCCGATGTAAGCTGTGAATGCCATACAGAGCCCACACTGCAGGTCTGAGAGCCAAATAGAGGATGGTAGTATTTTAAGCCACTGAGGTTTAGGGAGTTTTAGGGAGGTTTGTTATGCAGCAATAAGTATCTGATATATATCTGATACAATGTAACTGATTTGTTGATGTTTTATTAGGATTTTTGCATCTACTTTCAGAAGAAAGATTGGTCTATATTCCCCCCTCCCTTCCTTCTTTCCTTCCTCCCTTCCTTCCTTCCCTCTTTTCTTTCTTCCCTCCTTTACTTCTTTCCACTGTACTTGTCTGCTTTTCATATAAAAAAGGGTTGTATAACCCTTTAAAAATTATCTGAGATGTATTTCTTCTTTTTCTAGTCTTTGAAAGCATTCAGGTAAGTTGAAAATTATTTTTCCTTAATGTTTGATTAAAAAGAGATGAACCGGGGCGCCTGAGTGGCTCAGTCGTTAAGTGTCTGCCTTCGGCTCAGGTCATGATCCCAGGGTCCTGGGATCGAGCCCCGCATCGGGCTCCCCGCTCTGCGAGAAGCCTGCTTCTCCCTCTCCCACTCCCTCTGCTTGTGTTCCTGCTCTCGCTATCTCTGTCTCTGTCAAATAAATAAATAAAATCTTTAAAAAAAAAAAAAGAGATGAACTAGTGTAAAAAGCTGTCAGGGTTTGATACCTTTCATTTCTTTGAAAGAGATTTTTTGTTTACTGGCCAATTTATTGAAAGGCTAGGATCTGTTCTGATTCCTGATTTCCTATTATTTCTTAAGTTAATTTTTATAAGTTTCCTGGAAAATTGCCCACATCCTCCAAGCTTTCAAAACAGGGACATATAAGTTTCATTGTAAGTGAATTATGTCCCCTTCTTCATGTATAATATTGTTGATTTTCTCTCTCTCTGCCTCCCTGATGGGACTTGCCAGAAATATGCCTGTTTGATTTTGATTCATCTTTTCACCTGTTAGCTTTTCTTTACTGCTGATCTTTTAGCTTTTGGTGAAAGTAGAAAGAGAACTAATGAAATCATTTTCATTTTCATCATGATCTGTCTTTATCACTCCTTTCTATGTAATTTCTGGGCTTGTGATTTCTCTCTTGCTTTTTTTTTTTTTTCTTTACTTTTTGAGTTGAGCCCCCAGCTTATTATTTCTGGGCAATTTCCTCTCAAAGTATAGCTTTAGAAGCAAAGAAGAAGTTTGGTAAGAAGGGCTTGTCATTCATTTCCAAATATTTTACACTTTCCCCTTTAACTAGGATGAACTTGTCAGGCATCAACCGATGGAGATGCCTTTGATAGCGAGTGAAAGAGTTGCCATTAGTAATTACACCAGGATGACAGCTAGCTAGTGGGTCTTGCAAATTCAGATGTATGTACATCCGTAGATCATTTCAGAGACTGTGTTTTGGTTTTCAAGTGGTGTGTGTGTGTGTGTGTGTGTGTGTGTGTAAAGAGAAAATAACTTCATTGATTTCTACTATAATTACATTGAGGTCAGAAAATCTGGTGTATGTGATAAAACTTGGAATTTGCTGAAACTTCCTTTGTGATCTAGTGAATGGTCACATTTTTATAAATATATACCTGTGCTTGGAATCCATCTGTTATCAGGGTTCACTGTTTCTCACAGATCATATTTATTAGTCATCTTATTTAAATCCTCCACATAGACATATATGGGCCCGCTTGATCTATCCTTTTCTGATAGAGGTATTCCAAATCTCCTGTTATGACTATAGATTTTGAATGTTTCCTGATTATTTATCAATTTTTGTGCTAGGTATTGTAAGACTGTGTTAGTTGCTTATAGGTTAATATTAGTAGGTCAGCTTGGTGGATTCTTCCCTTTATCATTAAAAAGGTCTTTCTACATTTTATTAATTTTTGATTTTATATGCTTTAACAACTTTCTTCTGGTTGCCTGGCATATCTTATTGTATCCTACCCCTTTACTTCAACCTTTCTGTATGTTTGTTTGGTTGTGCCTTTAGGAAACCCCATAGCTAGACTAAAATAACAACCATAACATCAGCAACATATAATACTTCCAACCTGAGAGTCTTTTTAAAGTAAGTAGTTAAATCTGCTTATATTTATTGTGATCACCAACATATTTGTCCTTAATTCTTTCATCTTATTTTGTGCTTGTTTATTTTCCATGTTTGTTCTTTGCTTCATGCATTCTATTTCTTGCCTTCTATTGAATTTATTATGTTTTCCTTACTCCCTTCTGCCCAACTGAGTCAGACATTGTATATTCTATTAAAGACAAAACCTTAAATTTTTTAAAATAAAGACTGAACAAAGCCTACGTTCCATCAATATCTATCTCTTTCTTATGAAATGGAGGACTTTAAAAAAAA
>NC_138375.1:4175284-4233842 GCF_054177405.1 Leptonychotes weddellii | reverse complement strand
CCCCCCCCCGCCAGGACACACGGGCTGCACTCTTCCCGGTCTCAGCTCTGTCCTCACCTGCTGGCTGTGGTGTTGCGTGCGCCCACCGAGTTCTCTGGGCGCAGGTGGGAGTGAAGGTCTTGTGCGTGTGGGGCAGCTCCTGACTCGATGGCCGCCTGCCCGAGAAGGGCGCGCAGCTGGAGGCCGATTCGCCTTCCTCGCAGTATCCTCAGTGGTGCCGCTCTGGCCTTGAAATGGATGTACTGACAGATACCAGTGACTGAAGGGCAAACGAGGGCAAGGGGGTTGGGGAAAGACTGCTTAGGGGCCACAGGCAGTGAAGCCTGGGCCACCAAACCACAGCTGGTGGGCAGAAGGGGTGGTTGAGATTCATCTGGGGGTTGGGGCCGAGCTGGCCTCTGAGCTCTGGTGGGCTGCAGATGCAAACCATCCATCGAAGTGCCCGGTGCTGGAGGAATTTCTGGGTCCCAGTGGCCTTTCAGCACACACTTTCGGACACATTGTAGCAAAGATAAAAACTACACCTTGGCCATCTGTCCAGAACTTGGGGTTGATGTGTTGGCAGAGTGGCCCTCAGCCTTTGGGCCTTAGAGAAAGAGCCCTGTCCGAACGCTGTTGCTGTTGAGGTGGTTATTTGTTTAGGACACTCGAGCCTGTCAGGTATTTTCTTCAGAAATGAATGTATTTTATTTAGAATGAACCATAATTTTGCTTCTTTCATTCCATCATTTCAAAAACATTGCAATAAAATGGAATTTCTAGAACATGTGACTTACTGATTTTTTTGTTACCTGTCATAATTAAAGGCCATTAACGGTAACTTAAGTGTTTTTGATCTGAAGTGACTTTTTTTTTCCCTACTGGAGTGTAAATTGGACTTTGATGGTGGTGATTTCTTTTTCTTTGTAATGAATAATTCAATTCAGCTGAAGGATATGACGGTCTGTAAGGTACAGAAGCAAGCAGGTGGCCCAGTGGTGGTAAATGGGGATATTCATCTAGGTAGTATGCTCGATGACGTCTGTGGGTTAATAAGACATTTTGGGGACAAGTGTCAAAAATTTCAAAAACAGTTTTATATAAGTTTAGAAATAAGTGGATAGAACCTCTGTTAAATACATGTTACTTGGGTGTATTTAGGAAAGTAGTATATCAGGACCCCACCCCGAAAAGGTGGTGGACCGGTTCGTAAATCGTCTTGGGGCTGGCAGGGCTGGGGCTGTCCTGCCTGTAGCCCCCTGCCCCCTCCCGCAGCCCTGAAGCTCCTCTCTGAAGGGTACCCCCAGGGACCGAGGGGGTGCACCTGGAGCGGAGGCTGTGTCTTGGCCTGCTCCCCACTGTTGCGCAGCCTGAAACCCCGGACCACATTAGTTCTCTCCTGTCAAGAGCTGCCTAACCTTACAGGTTATCGTGAGGATCGGGGGTAGTGGCTCTGAAACCATTTGAAAACCACAAACGCTAAGACTGTGAAGTCGTAGCGCCACGAACTTGCTTGGTTAGAAGTGATCATTCCTTGATTTCGTGAGTTATTCACATTATTAGAAGTAATATGAAGTCAAATCATCTGTACTTGCATAAATGGAAGAATCCTAATTCACGTGGTTCCTGGACACAGTTTCGTCTAAACAAGGCCATGTGCAGTTATACAGAGCTGACTTTTCCCCATCAGAAATCGTTGAGAATAGGTATCGGCCATGAGAATGTTAATTGAGATGTTTCATGTTTCCAGATACATAGATCAAGGACGAAACCCCCAGCTCTACACCAAAGAGTGCCTGGAGAGGGCTCTGGCCAAAAATGAACAAGTCAAAGGCAAGATCGACACAATGAAGGTAAGGCTCTTAGAAGCAGAAAATAAGGTCAGAACATAAATACTTACAGAGCACATTTGGCTGATAGACCTTGTTGTTTTTCTCCATACTTGGTAAAATGTAAGCTGTCTCACACGGTTACACAGCTGAGATTTCTGGGTGTAACGGGCAGTAAGTGAGGTCAGCTCTCCGGGAGCCTTGTGGGGGTAAACACAGGGTAGCAGAGTGTAGCTATCCTTGGAGGGATGTCCAGGCTAATTTCCATGATAGTTGGCGCTGGCTTACTGTTCGCATTTGTAAGACTTTCATATCTCGTGTTTGCACTTGGATGCTTTTCGCTTCCTTCGTTTGGCCACTTCCTGGAGTTCTGGTTGCAGCATTTAGAGCATTCCCTTCTGTTTGTCCAGTGCTTGTCTCCCGCACCTGAGTCCAGACCCCTTCGGACCCTGTCCCCCGTCCTGCAGTTCTCCACAGAGAACTTCCTGTGTGTTTCTTTGCTTTGATGAGGACTAGAAAACTCCATGCATTGTGAACATGAAATATGTAGGGTTTTGGTTTTGTTTTTTTCTTAAATTGACTGCACTGTGGTTCAGTTGGGGTATGTGTGTGGTTTTTCCTTTGGCCAGTGCCATCCCTGTAGCGACCCCACGTGTGTTGGCCTTGCACTGAGCGCCCTCCTGCCTCCCGGGCCTCCTGTCTGCTGCCGGGGATCCCCCAGACCCCTGTCCTTCCGTTTTTTTGTGTGGAACTCTGGCGTGTTCTCTGCACACCAACTGTCCTTCGGGCTCAGCGTGTGTCGCCTCTCAGAGAGGCCTTGCAGACCAGCCTTTCCTAAATCCTGATGAAGATGCCCCCTCCTCTTTCCTCTGTTTTGGTTTGTCTGCGGCCGCATAGGCTCCAGGACCTCGGGGCACGAGTGTGGTGTTCCCGCGCATGCCCCAAGCCCAGAGAGCGCCTCGCTGTTGGCCAAGGTGTGCAGGGATGGCCGCACACTGACCTCCGGGCTTGGGGCACTCTGGCCCAGTGTGGAGAATGAGCAGAGAGGCTCTGTCAGGGTGACAGTGACGTGTCTGTCACAGGCTGCCCTGGGGTCGCAGGGCTTCCGTCCCCCCGGGTGATCCATACTGATGCTCAGTAGCAGGCCCTCAGGTGGAGATGCAGTGGTTGTCAGTGGGGCGCCCGCAGCTTCCTTTCTGTTTGGTCACTTTGGGACCTAGTTGCTGTTGAGCTCAGCGTCACCCTGGGCACAGGATGCTGCCTTGATCGATAGGCTGACTGTACTGTCGTGCGAGTGAGCAGACATCCCTCTGTCACAGGCCGTGGGCTCTGTGCTTGGGCTCCCCGTGCTGCCCACTGTGCTGTGGGGGTGCCTGCTGGCGATGATGCACGGGACGGTCACCTTCAGTGGGCATCTGTTGTGCTTGCTGGCAGTGTGCGTCACCTGGGATCTGTGCAGGTCTCGTGGCGCAGTTCTGTGGCCTTCATTGGCTCCGTGGATCAGGTATTCAAACTTCTGAAAGTTGCAGCTCCCACGGTGGTTGTATGTGGAGGTGCGGTGTCCCTGGAGGATGTCTTCTCACGTGCTCTGTTTTTGTTCGTGTCCGTAGTGCTGCGTTTCAGTAGGACTTAGACGAAGAGGTTTTGAGACAATACTTAGCTGCTCTTAAGATCGGATTCAAACACGTGTTATGCTGATAAGTAGGATCGAGAAGCCGCAGCATTTATAGTAGACAGGTTTCCAGGTGCTCTGAAAGCTTTGATCAGCTGTTTGCACACTGAGTTTGATATGGTTTGAGTTAATAATTGCTTAATTAAATATTACTTGAAGATTCCTGTTACGTGCGTCGTCTACAAAAGTCATTTTCAGCTGTGTGCATGGCTGGCGCCTTACGAGAGGGGCTTTCTCTTATCTGGAGGATTTATTTTGTGTTGGACTGAGCATTTCTCTTTCACATAGTTCATCACGTAGCTCTGACGCAGTTCCAGGCTCCGGGGCATCAGTTGGCAGCCAGGGTCCCGAGTGCCTCCGTGGAGATGAGCCGGCTGTGCAGGAACGGCTGCTTGCCCGGAGGGAAAGCACGCTCTGCTCTCTGCTCTCTGCTGAGTTGGAGGCTTTTGGGGTGGGGAGTGTCTTTCACTTGAGTGATGGGTCACAAACAAAGATATTTTGATGTTGTATGTTTTTCTTCTCAGAAATTTAAAAGTCTGTTGATTCAAGAACTTTCTAAAGTTTTTCCTGAAGACATGGCTAAGTATCGAAGCATCCGAGGGGAGGACCACCCCCCTTCCTAACTTCATCATCCTGCCGCCCGAAGACCCTCCTGGTCTAGTGTGAGTCGCCGTGACCTTCAGGCAGGCTGTGACTGACAGTGGCACCCATGTCCTCCAGCCGCCCTGTCCTTGTCCTTGGCCTTGAGGGACGGCGGGGCGGGGCCTGGAGGGCTTGCAGAGTTGTGCCCTGGCTGCCCCTCTGTCCCTGATGTGCGTCTGTTCGGTCCGCAAGTTCTCAAACGGCCCGGAGTGCACGTCTTTGAGTGCGGTGCATTTGATTCTCCCTGGCAGAGTAGTCTTGAGAATATTAACTACGCTAGGTACATTAAGTTTTTAAAAATTCCTAATGGTTTTGCTTTTATGTACTGTTTCTTTTCCATTTTATTATGGTGTCAAAGAAAGCTAAAAGAAAAAAGAAAAATTGGCTTAATCTAAGAAGTCCTTTAAGTTGGTGTCTTATATTTTCAAGTATAATGCATAAAGAATGTGTTCAGTGTAACTGTTTACATGGATTTCAATTAGACATAAGCGTATAATAAAGCCTTTAAGTATTTATGTGATTTATTCCATGTAATTATTTTTATAACATTTTATAGTATAGTACAGTGTATCTTGTAAACAGTCAATTATTACTTCCCCAAAGTGTGAATAATATTCATAAAATTTGTTCTCCAGGCATTTAGGCAGAACTCTGGTTCCCCTGCAGCCAGTCTCCTGGAGGGCGGGACAAACACTGAGGGAGGTGGATGCATGGCCGCTAGGGACCTGCCCCCCCCAGGGCTGCGTGTTCCCCGCAGAGGGTGCACACATCCTGTGGGTCAGCTGCACACTCTGTGTAGGCCTGTCCCGATGGCCCTGGGAGCCTGTGTTCCTGGTAAACTTGGGGCGATGCTGGCTGTGATCTGGGCTGTGTTCTGAGTCACAGGCCTATGGCGGCAGCATTTCTCAAGAGTGACCTGCAGGCCACCTGCATCTGGGTGACCTGGACTTCTTTATTAGAAAGTGGGCCCCGGAGCGCCTGGGTGGCTCAGTCGGTTAAGTGTCAGACTCTGATTTTGGCTCAGGTGGTGATCTCAGCCCTTTGTCGGGCTCTCTCTCAAAATAAGAAAGAAATTGGGTCCTATGTAATCAAGAGGCTCTAGGCTGAGGCCCAGGAACCTGCATTGTCAGTTTGCACCCCAGCCTTGTCTAGATCCGAGAACCACTGCACTGAGGATGCTGACCGCCCCCCGACCCACCTGTGTGCAGTATAAGGGTGTAGTGTGATGTGGGTTCCAGTGGGCTCTGTCCCATGAGTGGGGGTCAGAGCCCACCTTTCACCATCCTTCACTGACCACTTCTTGTGGAATTGGGGGCGCTTGGGCATGCCATTGCTTCCCAAGGCAGTCTTTTTTTTTCTTTTTTTCTTTTTTAAAGATTTTGTTTATTTGACAGAGACACAGCGAGAGAGGGAATACAATCAGGGGGAGTGGGAGAGGGAGGAGCAGGCTTCCCGCGGGGCAGGGAGCCCGATGTCGGGCTTGATCCCAGGACCCTGGGAGCATGACCTGAGCCGAAGGCAGACGCTTCACTGACTGAGCCCAGGCGTCCCTCCCCAAGGCAGTCTTGCCCAGTCAGGGGCCAGGCTCCTTAGGAAGCTGCTTCCTCATTGTTAGCAGTTTGATTCTTCGAAACTACACCAGGAAGGCAGCCCCACCCTGGGAACAGGTCTTCTAGATAAGGGGTGCTCCCAGGCCGGGAGGTCCTGGAGCCACCAGCCCCCTCCTGCATTGGTTTTCCAGCCTGAGGCTGCCCTGACTAATAGCGGCTATGTGGGCTGGGGGGTGTGGCTCACGAGCACTTCCCAAACCCCTTCCCCATGAGTCACTCAGTGGACCCTTCCCGTGGCCCCTGAGCTACGGATTTCAGAGCGGGGACTGGGGCACAGGGAGGCTGAGTGGCAGAGCTGCGACACAGGCCACCTGCCGAGTGGGTGAGCCTCGGGGCTCCCCTGCCGCAGGGACATCAGTAGGCAGGTGCCCCGGACCGTCGGTGTCCGTGTCAGAACACAGCGCCATGACTCCCGGGTGCTGGTGGTCTTGTCCCTGCCTCCGTGAGAGCTGCGTTCCCGTCCCCTCTGCAGTGCTGCCTGGTGCATCCAGAGGTGTCGGAGTTCCTGTCCCTGGCTCCGAGGCTCACAGGACATAGCTGGCGGTGGGGCGCTCTTCACATCCCGGGCCTCGGAAGCATCATGGCCTTCGGCCCTTTAATACCCATGTCTGAAACTTGGGACGAATGGGTCCTCATCAGTTGGGGGGGATGTTGTCTGGAGGCAGTGTGGAGGTGCACCGCCCCACAGGTGGTGGGGCTGCTTCCCCGGGCCCCGGGGGGGCAGCTCACTGGGGGGTTCACCAGTCTCCTTTCTGGGAACATCTTTCCCTCTTGGGTGTGTGGCCCGGCTGCCTGGGAACCTTTAACTCGCGCGTGTGTGTGACGCCCCGAGCACTGCAGCGGATCCCCAGTGCATCGGCATCTAGGCTCGGGATGCTGCGACGTCGCCTTGCCGTGTCCCTGGGTTCGTGGCTGGGTCCCCGCTTGGCACCGCAGCAGGCCCTGTGCCCCTCGTGAGAGCCGGGCGCACTCAAATCCTCTGCCGGCTGCCGGGCCGTGCCTCCCCCAGAACCGCCTTCTGTCACTCTCGCGAGGTCAGAGGAGCCTTGGGGGCTCCGCGCGTGGCCATCCTGCAGTCTCACTGTGGATGTGGGACCTGGATGTCCCACGCACTGTCCCCAGGACTTCTCCACCGGAAGGTCCAAGACCCCACCTCAGACTCAGGAGGCGCCCACCTGAACTCCCTCTCCCGAGGCCTTTGGCTGCTCTCCAGGGCTTCCGGTCAGTTCAGACCATAACCAGTGGGCTCCTCCCGATGCAGGATCGACCATTTTGTGATTGCCTTTTCTCTCTGACATGCCTACCCATGGACCACCCCCCACCCTCCAAATTGCCAGGTCCTTCTTCAATTTTAAGCTCTTCTCCCCACTGCTTCCCAGAACAGATCAGCCAACCGACCCAAAAGCCCAATCATTTGTGATGGTGCATGCCTGAATCTCTGTACCAGCACGAGGCTGGCCCTGGTTCATGTGTGGGACCGGGGCTTCAAACGCCCGTTCTGGTCACCTGTGCTGCCTCTGTGGTTAAGAAAACAAAACACAAAAAACGTAAGCCCACTTTTATGCAGAAATAGAATGTCCTTCATCTTTTTGGGGGCACAGGCGCACCTCGGACATGGTGGGTTGGGTTCCAGACCCCTGCAGCAAAGAGAGTCAAGGAAGTTTCTTGGTTTCCCGGTGCATGTCAGTTACGTTTGCACTATACTGTAGTTAAGTGTACAATAGCATTCTGTCAAAAAAAAAAAAAAATGTATGGACAATGAAAAGATCCTTTATTCCTGAAAAATGCTGACCATCATCTGAGCTTCCAGCAAGTCATAATCACCGATCTCCAATCCCTGTAACAAACAGAATAATAAAAAAGTCGTTTCAAGTACTGTGAGAATGACCAAAATGTGACACAGGAACACAAAATGAGCAAATGCTTTTGGAAAAATGGGGCCGATAGACGTGCTGGACAGAGGGTTGTCCCCACCTCCCCTTTGTAAAAACGCAAAATCTGTGATGCACGATAAAGCAAAACGCGATGAAACGAGGTAAGCCTGTGAAACAGATGCGTCCAAGACCTAATTTCTGTGTTAATGTCAGAATTTTCATCAGTCCCTCTGCAGAGGTCCAGGTAGAGCGGAGGATTCTCCAGGGATGGGAGCAGGCCGTGGGGAGGGTGCTAGGAGTGGGAAGGGCTGTCAGCGCACGTCCCCAGTCCACAGCACCTGCTGCCCCCGGGAGCTCTGCGGCTGCCTGAACAAAGCGCCACAGACTGGCCGGCTTGAGCCAATGGAAATTTGGCTGACGGTTCCGGAGACCAGAAAGGAAGGTGTTGGCACAGCCGCACAGTCTCTGGAGGCTCAGGAGGGTCCTTCTGCCTCCTTCAGGTTCTGCTGGCTCCAGGTGTTCTGTGGGGCCGCCTCCTCTGGTGTCGGCCTGTCTTCATGTGGCTTTCTGTTCTCCACATGTCTCACCACTGTGTCTCTCACCGTGATGTTTATTGCTGGACTTAGACCCCCCTTGACCATCCAGGATGATCTCATCTCGAGAGTCTCAATTGCATCTGCAAAGACTCTTTCAAAGGAAGGCGACAGTTACAGGGTCTGCATGGACACAGCTTTTGGGGAGCCACCATTGCCCCCACCACTGTGCCCTTTTTGGCAGGTTCGGCCATCCGGTGTCCAAGCTTTGCTGCTGAGGGGCTGCCATGTCTGTACCCCCAGATCCGTGCAAAGCCCAGCTAATGCCCATGTGACTGAGCCCCTTCTCAGGGGACGCTGACCATGAGCTGAGAGTTTAAGACCAAGGGCTGCGGGGCGCCTGGGTGGCTCAGTCGTTAAGCGTCTGCCTTCCGCTCAGGTCATGATCCCAGGGTCCTGGGATCCAGCCCCACATCAGGCTTCCTGCTCTGTGGGGAGTCTGCTTCTCCCTCTCCCACTCCCCCTGCTTGTGTTCCCTCTCTCGCTGTGTCTCTCTCTGTCAAATTGATAAATAAAATCTTAAAAAAAAGAAGACCAAGGGCTAGTGAAGACAGTGAAGTGTGTGTCTCCAGGTAGAGACAGAATGCTTTTTGTTGTCTTCCCTCGCCCATAAGATCATTTTTTATTTTTTTAAAAGAAAAACATGATGCAAAAAGAAAGAAAAAAGACCTTGTGGTTTGTTGATAAGGAAGAAGCATCGTGGGTGACAGTGAAGTTTCAAAGCTGAAGGCTGAGACACACACATCAGCAGCACCTCATCGCTGCAGGTGTGCAGAGGCCGGGTCCTCGAGAGAATCAGCCGAGCCCGGCAGCTGGAGCCCGGCTGCAGGGTTGGGGGAGCTCGGGCAGCTTGGGGAGCTCGGGGGGCGCAGCTCGGGGAGGGAGTTCACGGAGGGTCTTCACGGCCTCTGCGGAGCTGCTGCATAGGCTCACTTAGGACAGAGCAAAGGTGGCGAGAAGTGACCAAGCCGCACTTCCTCCTTCGGACACTGAGCCTCCCCACTATTGTCTCGAGCCGCAAGGACACACGCTCTCCGGTGTCACATGACACACGAGCTCCCGCTGATCCTTTTTATCAACATGGTCTCCCAAAGCAAACATAGTGAGTTCTTGTTTTTTGGTAAGTGTACCGTGAACACAAAGATGTGGGACGCACACGTGCATTTCATTGTAAAACATTGGAAGTAGAGGCAGAGGACATGTCTTACTCGAGGGCCGTCTTCAGCTGCAAGTACGGATCTCACGGGGCCGCCCGCCTGCGTTCTGTGCGCACCTGCAGCCTGCTCAGCGGGGCTGGGAGGGGACAGCCGCCTGCGGTAGGGACCGCGTGAGCAGCAGCTCAGGCACGAAGCAGATTCCTGCTCCAGAGGCCGGGGCGCTCCTGCTGCTGGCGCGGCGGGGGGTGTTCCAGGATGACCGGGAGGGGCGGGGGCAGGCTCGCAGGTGCCAGCAGCAGTCAGCTGTTCGGAGGACGGCACCTGCCTTGGCTGGGGCGGAGCCACGCAGATCGCGGGGACCTCAGGGAGCCCCACGGGGGGTTGTTCCAGGCCCAGGTCTCTAGCTGTCGATGGCGGCCTCGAAGTAGTAGAGGGGGACAAAACAATGTGATTCCTGTCACTGCAGCAGAACCACACAGACATACGTACACGTATTTCTACCCTGGAGAACGCGTCGTGAGCGCTGTGTGTGTACACGTACGCACATGTACACACGTGCACGCGCTGAGCTGTGACCCCTCATGCGCGCGGCCTCACCGCCGACGGGCCGGTATTTCGGGATGGGGCCGGTGAGGAGGGAGGGAAGCGAGATCACAGGTGGGATCCCGACAAGTAGGAGGGATGGCGCCGGAGGGCCGGGTCTGCCTCCACACGCACGCGCTAAGGAAAGTCCATGTGCGGACGTGGCGGGAGGGGGGGGAGGAGGGCGGGGGTGGCTGTCTACGACCCGACGAGGGCTCTCACCAGTACCCGACCTTGCCAGCACCCCGATCGCCGCCTTCCAGCCTCCAGAACTCTGAGGACTGGGTACCGGGTCTTGAGGCCGCCCGTCTGTGGTGCCGTGTTCACGGAGGCCACGCCAGGGCACAGCTGTTCACTCTGAGTGCCTGGGACATCTCATCATCAGTCAACCCATAATGACCAGTCAATAAAGAGTCACGCCCTTTTATTATTTCTCTGTTAATTTGATGCAGTCTGATTGCTGGTCTCGGTTCCCAGAGCAACTGTCTGATTATTTTGTCCATTACGCCCAGCTCATCTGCCTAGTGGGGTGCTTAGTCCCGGCCTGAGGAGGAGGGGGAGGGGGCGGAGGGGGAAGAGGAGGGAGGGGGCGGGGAGGGTGGTCCTGTGGCATCTCCGCGGGGGCAGTGGCCCGCTTAGAGAAGCCAAGGCTCAGGTCCTTTGTTATCTTCTTGGAACTTTTCTAACCTTGACTCTCAATCCTGGACAGAAGGGGGACAGGCTGGCTGCGACCCCGAGGTGGGGCACAGACCAGTGGGGGTCACAAGAGCCCTCTTCCCGGCCATTCTTATGGAGTAGCCACAAGGATAACAAGGGTGGGAAGGGAGTCCAGCCTCACTGCAGCTGAACACACAGGCTGTGGAGACAAGGGATGTGCTGATGGAATATTTATCCCTGGCTTTATTTATAGCATTGTCTGGTGCACAATCAGAAATCAGCTAAGCGGCAGATAGGTGGGCCCATCCCTCACAGGGCCCGGGGCTGCAGCGGCTTTCCCGGAGCTCGGGCTCGCAGCACGCAGCCCTTTGTTTTCCACTCTGTCCCTGCCCCTTGTTCTGCTCCGGACTTTGTCAGTTGTCCTTGGGCTCCTGCCATCAGACCCTGGGTTCTGTGACCCTGTGATGTTCTGCAAGGCCTTTTGGTGCCCGTGTGCGAGACAAGCAGGACTGTGAGAATCTCTGTTTCTGGAGGGCTTTTCCACCTCTTCGTTTCTGTTAGGGAATAGCAGTCCCCCCCCACCCCGCCCCCCGGGCCAGGATTTCTCACAAGGATCCAGAAGCACTTTTCCCACTACCTTTGACATTTCAAAGGCTTTTAGGGGTGAGCCATCTTATGCAGGATACTAGCATCAATAATACTTTAAAATTTAAAGACAATTTTATATAACATATCCCATTTGATAATTTAAATATACATTGAAAATGATTATATATGCCTGTATGTGCATGTGTATTTCATTACAGTTTTATTTAATTACAGTCATTATCAGCCCTTATCTAGTGTTTCATGTGGGTAGGCAGCAAATTAGGGAAGGTTCAACTAACAATAAGTGAAAAAAGATAAGGGTTAGATTTTCTCCTGTGACAGCAATTCCAAGTGTCCGCCCAGAACAGCTGTGGCTGTTCCCAAGCATCAACCAGGCTCCACGCTGATTTGCTTTTCTGTCTGCCGCTTTCAGCAAGTGGTTTTGCCTTCACATCACAACATGGGTGCTGTCTCTCCGGCTACAACATCTGCGTTCCAGGCTGGGAGAACATAGAAGAGGATGGGCAAAGGGTGATAGGCAGAAAGTCCTCTGCTGTAGATGCTTTGCCATTTCCTTCTGGAGGGACTGTCTCCCTTAGGGTCTTCTATCCTCATCTCATTGGCCAGGATGGGGTCTCTTGGCCACCCCAATTTGCAAGGGAGGTGAGATGAGCTAGATCTTAGCTTTCGCAGCCTGTGGAGCACAGACAGGCCAGAGGGGAGGGGACTGGGAAAGGGAGCTGTCAGGTGACCTCCTGGGGCCTGTTCCGGCACATTCAGGACAGAGACCTGGATTCTACATCCCTGGCGCTGATGTGGGTTCTTTCCCGCAGAAACTTACTTGTCGGGGTAACTTAAGGCCAAACTTTAAATTTCTTGTAAGTAAATTTAGATCCCAGATGCAAGGCTGTGAGTTTTTCCAGTTTAGTTTACTTGGCAAATACGTGGGGTCTTTGCATCAAGAGCCAAAGGTACAAAGCTACATGACGCCCCCCTCCATGGATGGCATGTGGAAGGAGGTCAGGACGCAGGGCCCTCCCCAGGCTCATGCTGCGGTGCTGGGGAAGAGCGTGGACGGCAGAGACTAAGTGCAGAGGTGGAGCTTGGGCCCATCTCTCCTGGCGTCCGGGAGATGAGTGGCAGGGGCAGTGCCTTGCCTGAGGTCCATGCCACACCTCTGCTCCTGGACTTGCCGTGGCCCCAACCCATGTAGTCCCAAGTCAGTGGCTTCAGATGCTGCTGTGGCCCAAGTGCACTCGCAGGCGGGGAGAGCAGGGAGGGTGCTGGCTTTGGCCCTCTGAGACCAGGCAGAGGACTCCTGGGTCCTGGGCTGCAAGAGCCTCCCACGCTCAGTGGTTCTAAATGCTTCCTGCAGCGGGGTGGGGAGAAGGAGGGGAGCCAGAGGACAGCCATCTGCCTCTTCAGAGCCTGCCGCCCGCTGCATTCTCAGCTTCTCCCCTTCTTCTGCCATCATCCCTTCCTACCTTCCTACTCCTTGTGCTTTCCCTTCTGCACGCTGGGCACTTCCAGGGTCTGCAGCCCTCCCAGCGCACCTTTTCCTCCTCCCCTCCCTCCCACCCTTCCCCTGGAGAAGGCCCTGAGCTCTGTCCAGACCCTCTCAGCTGCCCCACCAGGGAGGGACTGAGTGTGAGATGTGCTCAGGATAAAGAGACTGATCCCCTTGGCGCCTGCCCTCTCTTTCCCGCTCTCTCCATGTGATGACACTGCAGGACCCTTTGGTTAATGTGGCACTGTATTAGGGGACGATGCACATATTTTAAGGCACCCGCTGGGCAGCCTGTTTATTAATTTGCAAGTGTGCACAGACTGGAGCGTCCGTGTCCCAAAGGGATGCTAACACAGTTGTCTACGGATTTAATCAAAAGAAGCAGCTGGAGCTCCGGGTGAGGCTGAGTTATGAAATTAAGGCACAGAGCAAAACAGAAGATGGGCCTTTTATGTAAACTGTTGTCTGACCCCTTTAAGTTCAGGATGTGAGTGAGTATCGAATGCCTATCTTCCGAAGAGTATCATGCCGTACTGTGAAACCAATTGTGTTGCAGGAGCAAATGGAGGCCATTATCACTGTGATTACTGATGACCATTTATTCACCGTCTGCAGCGTGCATCCAGAGTCTCTCTCAGCACAGAGTCCTGCAGCCTTCCCACAGACATCAGGCGGTTAAACAGTATCGATTTGCGATTTGGACCGGTTTTTCTTATTGCATCTCTTGTTAAGCTTCAATATCTTGTTCGTACAAATGTTATACAGTGAGCAAAAGCAGAGAGCACCGTAGCGCCCCGTTATTTCATATGCTCGTTTTCCGCGCTGAAAAATGCAACCAGTAAGGTGTGTTGCATTTCAGCCCCCAGCCTCTTCCTTATTAAAGACATATACCTTCCAACAAACTGGAAATTCCCTGTGCATATTATTCAAGCTTATGCTTATAAAAATACCAATAGGATCACGTAATACACACGGTTCAACATTTCCTTTTTTTTTTTTTACTGACGGTATCTCTGGAGACCACCCCTTATCAGCATGTGTAGGGCTCCCTCCGGCTAGCGGGCAGCGCCCCGTCCCCAGGACCGGCTCTTTCTCAGTTCAGTGGCCTTCGGGCCGTCCTCTCTTTGCTCTCGCCACAGTGCCCCAGGATGCACCATTGTTCAGGATCAACAGCATCTGAGGCTGTCCTTTGAGATTAATTTCTTGAAGGGGAATTACATGTGATATACATTTTGATAATTACTGCCAGATTCCTATCCAAAGAGGGGCCCCAAGAGCTCTTCCAGAATCGAGCTTGGAAGCCCTGAGCCCAGGCTGGCCTCCGTGTTGCTGAGCTCAGGCCCCTCTGTTGAAGCAGGCCAACCACTAACACTAAAATTTTCTGGGTGTCCTTCCAGCGATCGTGTATGCACGCTGGGACCATAGGCATGCTTACTCTCTTAGTTCTCCCAAATAGTCGTGATAATTTCCCCAAACTGGGACTTGCTCTGGGGGTCCCCGAGAGCCCTGGGAGCGCTTGGGGGAGAGCGAGGGCTGCAGCTAGCCGGGGCAAACAGAGACAGGTACCACCTCTCGCCTGCCAGACACCGGAGCCCAGATTCCTGCCACCCAGTGCAGCAGGTGTGCCGGGAAGGAGGACGGAGAGGCTGACCAAGCTGGCCCTGGACTCCGTGGGGCTCAGAGCGGTGGTTGGAACAAGGTGAAGGACGGCTCTGTGTGCACTTGGCTGGCTCATGCCAAGGTCAGGTGGAGGCGAGTGCCAATACTTGCGTTTCTGCTTTCAAATAGTTTCACTCTTGGTGAATGGAAAGGAATAAAGTTTGCATCCCCATCCACGACCATATACCCAAGGTTTCACAAAATAATACCTGCTTTGGCCATACATGTGAACCTTGACCTGTCCTGACCTGTCCCTGTCCTCCCCCCCCTCTCCTGGAAGTGATGGTGATCCACTAAACTGGGGACACAGCCCACCGAGGGCTGCTACCTGCTGGTGGGAAGTCACCCTGAGCTCCCATGGTGCTCTTGGGATCAAAGGAGCCGTGTCGATCTAAGTGGCCAGATCTCACAGCTCTGTTATCATTTCTCTGTCCTTACCCGTGTCCACCCCCACCGGCTGGCCATCCTCCAGCCAGCTGGCCTTGGAATGACCCATGGCTGCCGTGGCTCGGGCCATCTAGCGCGTGCTCGTCAGGCTGTGGTGAAGCCTGGGCTGCAGGGTCGCCCAGAAACACGCCTGTGCTCATGGTCTCCCCACAGTGGAGGGGCCCCTGGGACCAAGGAGCCAGGAGAGGTCCTGGTTTCTTACAGTGGGAGCGAAGCAGCAGTGCTCTGTAACCTCCCCCTGGGAAAGGGAAAACTGCCCTATCATGACCCCTCCTCTGACCAGACGGCCGCCTGCCTCTGGAGATGTCCTCTGAGGGGGCAGGCCCGTGGCCTTCTCGGGCCCCAGTCCACGCCCACTGCACACAGCTCCGACCCCAGGCTGGGGGCCGTGGCGGGTGCAGTGCCCGGGACCCCTCACTCAGACAGAAGAGACGGAGGTCCAGGCGGACTTGGCAAGAAGAGCTCTGGAGTGGGTGCAGAAAGCTTGTCTCTCAAGATGGCACAAAGAGGTATTTTTAAAATCCACCCAGAGGTGAGCGATTCCAGCAGCAAGACAGGAGGGCAAGAGAGTGGGGTGCAGAGGGAGGGAGGGGGGCAGGCTGCTCCCAGGCCCGGGCCAGGGCCTTATCAGAGGCAAGATCCTGCACTTTCGTTCCCAGGCTTCTGTGGTGCGGGAAGCATCGGACATGCTTCCGCCGGCCCGGCAGGACCAAGCTGCTCAGCTCCGTGGCTCTCTCGCGGCGTGGGCCGTATTAATGACCTTATCTGAGATGCTTTGAGGTTCCTCTCTTAGCCACTCCGACTACTTGTCTTATCCAAAGCACCCCCTATCAGTCCCTTAAATGTTTGTTTGGTTTCGATTGTAGAGTAAATGTTAGATTTGTCTTTCTCCTTGGTTTCCAGTATCAGTGACCCCGGTGTGGATCACCCCGCCACCTTTATCTCCCACCCAAACACGGACTCGTTGCCTGGTTGCTGTCTTAGCAGCCGGGGTTATCACGTTAGAGATAGTCACCCCTGCCGGAATCCTGCAAAGCCATGATTGCTTCTCAACTCGGTATCTTTGATAGGCCGGGGTCTCTTTATTTTTGAAGGAATCCATTCTCAAGACTTTGGAGATAAAAGTCCAACTTATTGGCACCTAGAGCTGGAAGAGACCTGGGCCTTCAGGTCGCACCGTGAATGATTGCTGAGATCCTTCTGCTGAGTAGCATTGACGTCCACATGTGGCCTTTCTGTGAAGGCCAAGGGAAGGGACCTGGTCCCTCCTCAGGCCGCCCCTTCCTTCCACCTCCAGATGCTGGATTGTCAGAACCTTCTCTTATGTAGTGAGCAAAGTGTGTTTGCCTGCAGCTTTCCTCTGTTGGTTTTAATTTTGCTCTCTGAGGAACAAGTTATCTCATGTCTCCTGCTAGTTCCAATATAATATATTTTGGGGTCTTCTCATTAACTTTTCATTTGAATGAACTATCTACCTACCTACCTACCTGCCTATCTCTATCTCCATGTCTGGCAGATATACCCTAAGATGACCCTCAGTGAGTCGCCCTCTTGTGTAATCCACCCTCCCCCTTGAGTGTAGGTGGAACCTTGGAGTCCTAACCAATGGAATATAACCAAGGGGAGGGCATGTCCCTCCCAAGACCACGTTATGCTATCTAAGACTCCGTCTCCCTTCCACTGGCCTAGAAGATGCAAACAGCCATGTTGCGAACTGCCCATAGACCTGAGGTGGCCTCTAGTGATGGCCTGTAGGAAGTCAGGCCCTCAGTCATAGCGCTCAAGCAGATGGATGCTGGAGCTGGAGCCCTTGGCCAGGGTGGCATAAACACAACACGTTCAGAGGTGGGAGACCTGAGTGATGACTGGTGTTCATGTCATCCATCGGAGTGCACAAGCTGTAGCAGTCGACCCTCCATGAGCTCACATGGAAGGCAAGGACCTGTGAATTTCTTCCCTTCATGGGTGGGGTGGGGGTCCCTCTGCACACAAGGCCTGTTTCTGCATCACAGCAGCTGTGGTCTTGATGAAGACGAGGGCTGGAGGAGGCTTTGGAAGACCTCCCCGCCCTTCCTCTGCTCTGCTCTCTGGTGCAGGAGTCTGGCCCTCCACACAGCATTGTTCCACATCCCTTGCTGGTGGAGCGAGCCATTGCTCCTGTGGAGGTTGAATGACCATGCTCCAACCCCCAGAACCAGGGAATGCTAGTCTCATGGCAAATGAGACTTTGCAGATGGGATTAAGTTGAGTATCTTGAGCTGGGGAGACTATCTGGATGATCTAGAGAGGCCCAGAATAACAATACGTGTCCTTGTGGGGAAAAGAGAGGCAGGAGTTCAGAGGAGGAGGCGGGCAAGTGACAATGGAAGGAAGAGGTTGGGTTGATAGGAGGGAGGGGGCCATGAACCAGGGAATGTGGGGAGCCCCAGAAGCAGAAAAGGGCGGAAAGTGATGCTCCCCTCGCACCTCCAGAAGGACCGCTCCCCACCCTCCCCGCCCGCCCCTGCAACTCCTTGACTGTAGCCCAGTGAGACTGATGGCAAAATTCTGGCCTCCAGCACTGTAAGAACATAGATTTGTGGTGTTTTCTTACTGCAGCCACAGGAAAGGAAGACAACCACCCTTTCTGCCTGTGGCCATGGGGCTGACCGTGCCCCTCTGGGGAGGCGGAGCTCTCTCTCTCATCCATGTCGGGCCAGCACGTGACTTGCCTCATCCCACAAAGTGGGGCAGAGGGGATGTGGGGCTCTTGCAGGGCCCAGCAAAGCCCCACGTGGTGGTCCTTGGCCAGCTGTTGCCACCCTTGTCCGCCGTGAGGACAGCACACCTGCTCTTCAGCTCAGACCCAGGAATGATGGCCAGGTGAGGCAGAGCAGAATGAGAAACAGCCCTTCCTTGTTAGCCTTGGAGATAGATTGTCCCTGCACACAGCTTGGCTCCTGGCCTGAGTTGGCCCACAGTCGACATTGGCAGGAAGGTTGCACCAGCCAGGGAGTCTCTCTTCTGCTGTCAGCTCCGGGAGGTGTCCCTGGACCCTCTCTCCTCTCTTGGGCTCCAGGAGGTATCTCTGGCAGCCGCTGAGTATTGGCTGTGGTTCCAGCTTTCCCCATGCAGCCCCTCCTGAGGACCCAGCTCCTACAGATGGCCTGGCCTCTGGGCTCTGCTAACACCTACCTCTTTCTCTTTCTGGCACCCCTCCAGCCCTGGGGGAGGGTTCTCCTGCTTTGGCCAACCCTCATGGTTTGGTTTTCCATCTCTTCTAACATCTTTGTAACCAGTTTTCCATATTAAATGCTGTCTCTTGAACTGTCTGGTATGGTCCTTGTTTTTTCTGGCTAGATAGAGCTGGAATATCTGGTGAGCGAATTAAAAAGAAAAGAGAAAGACTGGCAGCTATTGACAAAGGACACAGGATCCAGCATGTAGATGCGTTTTGGTGGTGGCAGGGAATATAAGGAATGCATGGGATCTCCAACCAAGGAACTGCGATTGACAAATGCTTCATTCTTGCAAATGGTGCTAAAATCCCTACTCTCTTCCTTAAGCAAACACTCGTGCACACACAAACACTCATGTGCGTAAGTCCAAGGAGCCTTCAACTGCGCTTACTTGGGAACCGTTATGAGGAAGCTTTAATCTAGAGATTCTGGACTGAAGCATGGATGAAGAGCAAAAACTGCATGGTTGCAAAAAATGGCTGCGATGATCCCTCCCTGCCTGCAATGTGACTTCAACGCTCTTCCATCAAGAGGTTGCAGTCTGTATTTCTGCTCCTGAATCTGGGCTGATCTCATGACTTGCTTTGACCAACAGAAGGTGATGGAGGTGATGCTCTGCCAAGCGTAGGCTTCACGGGCCTGCCTGTGCTTCTGCTCTCTTCTGAGAACCCTGCGCAGTTGCCATTGCAAACAGCTCAGGGCTTGTGTGCTGGAGGATCAGAGACCTCATGGAGCAGACTGAGATAGCCAGCTGAGGCCATCCAGGACCGGCCAGCCCCCAGCTCACCCGGCAACTGAGCTCAGATCCATGAGCGAGCCCCACTGATCCAAGCCAGATGTCATCGAGGAAGACTTCTCGAGCTGGCCTCGGGTCCCCATGAGCACAAACACTGTACTATATTCTGAGAGGAAATTAAATGTAATCGTAGATAGCCTGAGCCCAGTCCTGTGGGCATTTCCAGTTATACTGGGGAGAGGCTCACAGGCCACAGATGGACACAGCTTTCAGTGTGTCGGACCATTGTGGCTGGGCAGGAGTGGGGCATGGGCAACTGCTCAGTGTCTTCAGACCTTTTCACCAAAGCATCTCTTCACATCAGAGAAGGACTCTGGCCCAGATTCATAGTCTGGAAGCAGGGATAAAAGACCTGCTTCAGCAGATTAAAAACAAAACAAAACAAAACAAAACAAAACATTTCTTGCCTCATTTAAAAAATATGAATACTCTATAGCTTATTAGGCTTGCATTTGCTATAAATAAGAGAAGTTACAATTTATTTGCATTGAGCAAAATTGTTGGCATGGAAAGCACTCCGTGTTTATCCTGATGCTTTTTGTCTCTTTGGTGCACTCATTGCCCCTGGTTGAAAAGCATGGTGGCAGGGCGGGGTGGGGGCGTGTCGAATCATGGAAGAATTGGCTGCTAAGATTTTAAACCCAGTTACCAGTTGGTTCTTGGACCCAGGTCTGCATTTTTAGCAATGCCTGAAGGCGAAGTAGGCAAAGCACCTGGAGTAGTAGGAGCAAAATATTAGGAGGAGGAGGAGCAAAGTAGGCAAAGCACCATTAATAGGTGCTTAATATGCATTAGTTCATTCCCCTCTGCTGGGAAGAAAATAAGAGCTTTGGCTGAGAATGAGGTGAACAGGGTACATTAGGAAGCAATGACCTCGCATCTAACAGTTGTCCCGAGTGGCTCTGGAGGGCGTGCAGGCTGGCCCTCAGCTGTTCTCTTTCTCTTACGACGAAAGCCGTTTGGCAGGAATGTCGGCCACATCTTCATCCTGCTTCTGCTCTGGGGTCGGCTGTGCCCTGCCCTTCTTGCTCCTCCACAGTCTCTGCCTTGGAGCGCAAGCCGCTCCAACCTGGTGGGGTTTCGTTCTCCTGGTGGTGAGTCAACTTGGGACCCATGCACAAATTGCAGAAACTTTCCAGTCTTTAACTGTGAGTTTTAGAATTTCAGGCTTTTTGGCAACTGTGTTTCTAGAGCTCTCATGGCTTGTTGATGATGCTGGCTTCTGTACCAAGCTGTGCAAGTGTCATGGGGAGGGACTCTCGATGATGATGTTAGTATTATGCAGGTGATGCTGGGGAAGCCCCTCTTTCCTTGCTGTTCCAGGAACCAAATGGAATAGCAGAGGCTTGGAGAAGAGAAGAGCTTGCCTCTGAGGTGTGATTGGCAGAATAATGGCCCAGCAAAGATGTCCACATCCTAATCCCTGGAACCTACGAATATGTTAGGTTAGTGATGAATGGGAATTAGGGGTGCAGATGGAATTAAGGTGCTAGTTGGCTGGCTTTAACATAGGGAGTTAGCCTGGATTATCTGGATGGGTCCAATGCAATCACAAGAGTTTAAAAGTGGAAGGGGGACAGAAGAAGAAAGTTGGAGGGAGACTTTGAGTATAGAGGAGACAAGACACAGAGATGCAGTGTTGTTGTCATTGAAGATGGAGGAAGGGGCCACGAGCCAAGGAATGCGGGCAGCCTGGAGAAGCTGGGGAAGGCCAGGAGATGGATTCTGCTCTAGAGCCTCCAGACAGGAATGCATCCTGCTCTCACCTTGAGTTTCACCCAGTGAGACCTTTTCTGGAGTTCTAACCAATAGCACCTGAAGATAAATTTGTGTTGTTGAAACTGCTAAGATTGTAGCAAGTGGCAGTTGCCTGGAAGAGTCTCCCCCACCTAAGGTCATTCATTTCCCACCAGCCAGGACCATCTTGGCTTCCACAGAGGGGTGGGATCTTATTCTAGTGGTACCCTCGAACTCATACAGAGCAGTAGGATCCATCCCTTTCTAGACCCTTTCTAGAACTTTCCATCGGTGAGTGCCCTCCAGGACAGCCATGGGGCAAGAAGGAAGGGGAGGGCTTCAGCTAGAGGGCAGCAGGAGGGCCCTGCCCTTGCAGGAGCTGGGCCTGGGGCTGAGCTGTGCTTCTGGGTAGCAGGGACAGCCCTCTCCAGGAACAGCCCAGCAGGAAGCAGCATGGGAGAGCTACAGGCACCTGAAGTGCGGGCCCACCTGCTTGCCCCGCAGAGAGCAGCCACGGGCAAGAGGTCTCCCACAGAGGGGCTCTGCACTTCACTTGCCTCCCCAGCCAATGTCACACAATAGGGACCCAGGAAACATCCCTTGGAATGGGACAGACTCCTAGCTCCAGGTCATCTATAAGGGGGAGCCATAACAGAAGCTTCTTGAAAGCTTGTGGAATATGCCATGGAGTAAGAGATTGGGAAGCTGCTTCTCTCTTGCTGTGTCATACATTTGTGGGGTATTAGAATTTCCTTGGGTGAGGATCAGTGCCCATTTTCTCCCTAATGCATTTCATTTCAAACTCCAGAGACCTGTGTGCAGAAGCCCCTTCAGGGAACGGAAGGCTTACTTAGCAGAATTAGCCTCCATTTGAGGCTTCTCGAAGGCAGGGCGTTCCGTCTCTCACGTCTGTGGTCCCTGGGGGAGTGGGGACCCTCCTGGCTCCCCATCGTTTCTTCCCTACATCTTCTCGTCCTCCAAGTCTGTAGCCCCTCCCAGCAGGTGTCCCCTGGCCCCCATGCCTGACCTGCTGGCCTCTCCCCATTCCCACCTGTGTTCCCTCCATGTGCTCTCCCGTCCCCATTTTATGTCATTGGGCTCCTTGAGGATAAGCCATGGAATGCCTGCTCTCAGTTCTGTGACCTCCTTACAGCTCTAGCTATTGCCCCCCAGCCCACCTGGACCACATCCCCCGGGGCCATGCTCTGGGCCTGTCCTCTCCACAATGCCCTGGCCTCCAAAATCTCCATGCAGACTGTCCCCTCTGATGCCTTCCTCCACCTGCCCAGTGCCCTGGTGTTCCCTCACTGTGGTGCCTGCCTACCCTTTTGGAGGCTTCCTTCTGATTCATTCATCCAACCATGTGTCTGCTCTGCTGCTCCCCATCCCTGCACCCCTTCTTGTGCCACTGGACTCCTTGGTTCTCCCCAGGAGCACTCCTCTTAAGCACTCTCAATTCTCTTGCCCTCTTCCCTCTGTTTTGTGATGCAGTCAGAAACATCACAGCCCTGATTAAACCCATCCATCTGCCCCCTGGGGTCCAGGCATCCCAGGAGAAGGTCCCACCACCGGCAAACACCCTCTCTGGAGATTCCTGCCCACCAGGCTCAGAAGAGCCCCCAATGCAGCTGCGGTCTGCCGCCTTGTCCTGGTCTGCACCCCCTTTCCAGGGGCCTTTCCATGGGCTCAGCCACTCTGCCTTGTTTTTTTTCCTGGGGGTGCTCAGGCATTAGGTCTCACTTTTTCTTTCTTTTTCCGCTTCATTGGAGTATCACTTTCCTGTGCCTGCTGTGACAAATGACCACACAGGGAGGGGCTTAAAACAACAGAAATTTATTGGCTCACAGTTCTGGAGCCCAGAAGTCTGCCATGAGGGTGAGGGTGATTGACAGCCCGCTTATGAGCATTTGTGCTTGGATGTGTTTACTGAGCCTGGGTATGGCTGCAGTGAGGGCTCCCTGGTATTTACCAACTGATGCCCTTCCGTAGTTCTTCTAAAATGAGGCACAGACAGAACAAGAGCAACAATGACCCCCTACAGCAGGTCTACTTTGCCTCTTTATCAGAAGGTTTCAGATCCTGTGTCTTTCCCACCTCCCCTTTCCTGCCCTCAGCCAGTGGCCGCCGTGATTTTAGGGTTCCAGCCATAAAAAGAAAATTCTTTAATTTAGAGATGACTGTCCAGGCCCCAGGCAAATTGCTTTTACAGTACAATATTGCTTTTGGGGGTGGCAGGTAATATCGTCAGAATCATCCTGGGACCAAAAATGAAGGTCAACGAAATGCACCGTTTTATTAAACAGTTCACTAATTGCATACTATTCCACTTTTATTAGCTGCCCCGTTTGATGAGGGTAGTGATTTTGAAGCTACAGAAAGAGGCAATATCCCATATATACTTGCATAATGTAGGAGAAAAAAAGGTCATGGGTTTTCCTAGCATTTTTGACGAATCTGACAAGGGTGTGCAGATTCCAGGTAAGTGATTCCAGACTGGTTCGTTCCCTTGCACACTTTGTTTTTCTGTTGTTTTAACATGACTGTGTACTACTTCCTGTCTTTCGCAACCTGTTGTACGTTAATGGCCAATTGATAATAGGATTCCCAAACACGAATGCAAGACAGATAGAGCCACGAGCTAGCGGGAGGGTGTGTTTCGCTGCTGTGCACCTCTCTCTGATGGCACATGTTTAACATCAGGCCCGTCCCGTCTCAGAGCTGGTGTGCACCGCTCGCTGGCCTGCCAGTGGGGACAGCCAGGCGTGCCCCCGCCTTCCAGGGTGTGAGGAGGCGTGGTATCCAGTGTGGACCCTCGCAGGGCACCAGGGTGAGGCTGAGCTCCGGGTGTGGGGCCCTTTGGGCCACGTTCCAACCTCCTTCTCTGTGGGTGACAGTACCATGCGGTTTTTCACGGGGACACGTGCTTCTGGAGATAAAAGTGAAGCAGGAAACGTGTGTTAGGGATCGGGGCCCCTCTGCTGACCACCCACCCACCTGCTCTTGCCGCAGCTTTGGCTAAGCCACATTAGAAGCTGGAGCGGGGTTTCTGTTACGGGCTGGAGCCATGGAAGCGGCTTTCCCGCGCCTGGGGGGCCGCTCTGAGGCCTCTGCTCCTTGGGTGGAGGGTGTCTCTGAGCTAGTGGTAGGAAGGTCAGGGGCCTCTGGCCAGGATGGCAGCGCCGCTGGTGCAGAAGGTCATCCCCAAGGGAAGATCAGGCCGCTGTGGAATTACAACGTTAGTCAGCAGGAAAATGGGATTCAGAGCGGTTTAAAGCGGAAATCACCACAGAGGTTTCACACCACAGCCCTCCTCTTATAGATCGGAAGGCCGGCCTGAGAAGAAACAGCTCGGGGGGCACAGAGCTGGGCCCGGAATCCAGGCGTCCGGGTCCCAGCCCTGGGGTTTCCCACCACACCGTCGGTCTCTCTTTCCTGGGAGAGAGAGACAGGTTCCTCAGTCAGGGTCTCACGGCCGCCACCCCCACCCCAGGCTCTTGTTGGGTGGGTTTGGGGTGGGGGTGGTGGGGAGTGTCGATGATCCTAAGGAAGTAGCGACAGCATCAGGTGGAACATCGGCTGTCATCTGAGGCTTCCTGCCCTGAGCAGGCCGAGCCACACCCCCCCCCGCCACCATGCCCGCGGGCAGCACCCCGAAGCTGGGGCTCCTACTCTGGGGCTCCAGCCCCGGCTTCCTGCCCGCCAGCCTGGCTATCGGCCATAGCCCTCGTCTGCCTTTGCCCCCTGTGGCCTGCCAAGCACTGAGGCTGTTATGGGTCAGATTTGTCCCCCAAAAGCCATGTTGAGGTCCTGGTCCCTCTGGTGAATGTGACCTTATTTGGATAGAAGGTCTTTGCAGATGTCATCAAGTTTAGATGAAGCGATAGTAGAGGAGGGTGGTGCTCCACCCACAAGCGGTGTCCTTCTAAAAAGAGGAAACACGGGGACAAGCACGGCAGGAAGAGGATGTGAAGTCATGCAGGGAGACTGTCACACGACGCCAGAGGCAGAGATTGGAGCGACGTGTCTACAAACCGAGGAACGCCCAGAGGCATGGGACAGATGCTCCCCTGGAGCCTCAGACAGAGCAGGGCCATTGCCACCACCTTGATGTCAGACTCTGGCCTCCAGAACTTGAGAGAAGACGCTTCTGCTGTGTTTGGCTGCCCAGTTGGTGCCCGTTTGTCACAGCAGCCCCAGGGACTCGTATGGCATCCCCCGCACGGAGCACCTCTGTGCCCGCCATCTGGCCACACCGCGGCCACCTCCTGCCCGCCTCCCTGTACCCGTCCCTCTCACAAGCCCTCTCCCCACCCCTCCCAGATCCGTCCTCCTCGCGCTGCCAGAGCTGCTCGCCAAAGCACACCTGGGGTCCTGTCCCCTCTGCTCAGCAGTCCTCGGATGCCCCAGCACACTGCAGTGCAGTCGACAAGGCGCAGTGTGGCCACCCGCCCTCTGTGAACCTCCTCTCACCCAGGCCCCCGTGTCCCTGTGTCAGCTGTCCCACACCACTCAGTCTGCAGGTCCACTCTGTTTCCATGCCGGAGAGCTGCTCCCTCCTTGCCATGTTGCACACCTCTGCCCGAGCTTAGACGCCCCAGCGGGCTGCCTTCTTGCTCTGCACCATGTTCCTGTCTCCACGCCGAGGGCAGAGGGAACGGCGCCTCCTGTCCCCACCTGCCCTGCCCTTCGCAGAGGTGTCTGAGCCCAGGTCACGGGTGGCTCCCCAGGCCATAGCTCTCTGTAAGCGTTTGTGCTAGAGGCCTGGTTAGGCTTGTTGCACAACCACAAGTCAGGAGAACTGGGGAGAAGGTTCAGTCTGCATGAGCTTTGCTCATCTTGGAACACTGGATTTTTGATGAGTTTCATAAAACTAAATCAGTGACCTTTAGGTTTAAGCTTTTTTTTTTTTTTAAACTATGCTGATTATAACTCAAGGGAGAAATAAATCGGTGCTACACACTTGTGCTGAGCTGAGAAACTTTCACACAAAAATGCTAAAGGCAACCTCCCTGGCATCCCATGATTCACTAAAAAGCCCAGTGAAACGGTATTGAAACTCATATTGAGAAGCTTAGGAATTCAAAGAAATGAACTTAATTGTAGTAGTCACATCTCCATTAGAATCAGATCAGTTTCATTGAAAACTACCGAAAATATACCTTAGTATTAATGTAGATTGCACATTATCTTATTTACAGAGATGCGGTTCATATTCTGGGTAGAACAGCCCCTCAGCATGTGTTTTGAGATGCTTTTTCTAGCTTGAGAGGGGACACGTGCTAGACTTAGGAAGCTGAGCATATTATATTCCTTGGACATTAGGGGCTGTTATTCTCAGTCTAATTTCCCTATTTTCAGGAGCTTATTTTTCTAGAGTCTGAACGCAGCATTGAAAGCCGGGGCCTATCTTCTGATGGTGTAGGAGAAGGCTAGGAGTTGGTTCATTTGTCCACTCGTTCATTCATTTGGCAAGCAGTAATAGCAAACACAGTGCAGATATGCAGCAAGCTTCAAGCAAGGACCTGGCTCCCTGTCTACGGAATGACTCGGCATGATCAGGTGAAGAGACACATTCAGGAACAGCTGTTCTCCACCGCTGTGCGCTGGTCCTGACACCACTCCAAACTGGAGTGGGAAAAGCGAACTTGGGTGTCCAGTGGGGATAGAGCCTCCCTGGGCGCTGATGGGTGTGGTGAGGTGAGTGACCCTGGACTGCAGCCGTGCACAAGCCCTGCTCTCTGAGAGTTCAGTGGGAATACAGAGGCAGGACACAGAGTGGTGGAACAAAAGAACGTTGGAAGAGTTTTGTGCAGCATTTTGTGGTATGACATCAGAGGTGCCGCCTAATTTATTGAAACTAAATTCCACAATGCAAAGATAAAGACTATCGAAAGAAACTCTTTCATTTCACAGATGGGTAAGTGAGGTTGTTGTTAGTTTTAGGTTCAATTCAGTTGGAAAGTTTATTATGGAGTGTCTCTCCATCTACCCATTCATCCACTCACCTTCCCACCTAACCATCCATTCATCCATCCATCCATCCATCCATCCATCCATCCATCCATCCATTCACTCACCTTCCCATCCACCCGTGCATCCATCCATGATCCATCCATCCATCCATCCATGCACCCATCCATCCACTCACCCTCCCACCTATCCATCCATCCATCCATCCATCCATCCATCCATCCATCCATCCATCTATCCACTCACCTTCCCACCTTCCCACCTATCCATCCATCTATCCATCAATTCATCCATCCCCATCCATCCATCCATCCGTCCATTCATTCATCCATCCAACCACTCACCTTCCCACCTATCCATCCATCCATCCATCATCTACTTTCATACTTACTGGAAAACAAACAAAAACATTTAAAAGGTTTGCATGTATCTTTTGTGGTTTCTGAAGTAAAAACAAACAAAACAAAACCTCAGGGAAACAGCATGTCACCTGACAGAACTAGCAGCTTCTGTTCAGAAAGCCAAAATATTTTAAGTGCTTGGGTGGCAGTTTGTTTCTTCATGTATAGGCTAGCTCTTTTTGTTTCTCATCTCCAGGGACTTCACATATTCTTCAGGAGTATCATTTTGGCTATAATTGATACAATTTAACATGTATGCTGTTCTGAGTTGCTAATAGATCTACAAAGACATGGTCTCTCCTGTGGATTTGCAAATTGAATAAATGGTCAAAACCAAAAGCATTAAAAATATTCAAAGATGAAAAAAATTCAAAGATGCCTGTAAGACCAGCCAGTATCAGATGATTCCAACCTTGTCCTCACTGATTCATCATCATACCCTCTGCCTTGTGCCACTTTAGAGCATGAGATTCGGAATCCTTCCAGCTACAGGCCACCTTGAACTCCATACTGGTTTCAGTGTATCACATGTAGATACACACAGTGTAGGACCCAGGGTTCCTGGTTGGTTGCCACATCCACTATCCTCAGAATCAGTCTCTGCCATGTGACAAAGCCCCTGTCCTGGCTCTCCAGGCCTTAGCACTCATTTTCCTCTTCCCCAGTTCCCTCCCTGGAGCATCCATTTCCCATAAGTGTCTTCCTCCCAACTCCCCAAACCACATCATCTGGTTGCTCCCCACCATTGGCCTCTGGTTTCCTACCAGAGGGCCCCGAGACCCCTTGCTAGCAGAACCCAGGGCATTCCTATTCCTCTGCTAGAACCAGTTCCCAGGGACTGTAAGGCCTTCTGTGTGCCCTCTCTCCCTCTCTGGTAGCATGCCAGTCAGGGCATCCCATTTCTTCATTCTTGCCATGTCTTTCTTGTTTGTGATTGATGAGGTTCCCAGGCTCCAGGGCTCCCTGACTCCACCCCTGGCATGGTGTGGCTTTTTGTCTCTACTGACTCCTCTCTGTTTAAGGGACAATGGAGTTGATGTTGAGTCATAACAACACACTCCTACTCAGTGCCTAGAATGACTATCACCTTCCAGCCTTTAGGATCTAAGCATAATAACCGATCAGCATGTGGTGCTGATGATGCTCCTGGCACTTTTAAAAATGATTTGCAGATTTCAACTCAGATAATCCTCAAAATAAGTGCTATGGACTGAATATTTGCGGCCTCCCCAAATTAATACGTTGAGACCCTATCCCCATTGTCATGTATTTTTTGGAAGTGAGGGCTTGGGGAGGAAGTAAGAATCAGGTTGGGTTATGAGGGGGAGCCCCCATGATGGGGTCAGAGCTCCTGTAAGAGGACAAGAGACCAGAGCTTGCTTGCTTGGCCATGGGAGGCTACAGCCAGGGGCAGCCGCCTGCAAGCCAGGGAGAGGCCCCTCACCGGACGCCAGATCCACTAGCTTCTTGACCTTGGACCCAGCCTCCAGGAATGTGGGAAATAAAGGCTTGTTGTTTAAGCCACCCGGTCTATGGTAGTTTTGTTCTACCAGACCAAAATGCCTGACACAATACTCTTAACAAAGACAAGTCATTATTAAACCCATTTTACAAATAGGAAACTGAGGCCCAGAGAGGCTATGTGACTTGCCCGAATCACCCAGTTGGTAAGTGGTAGAGCCCAGTCAAACCTGGGTTCAAACAACCAAGCATCTGATGCCCTTCGATTGCTCCTTTCTTCCTCACTGCAGCAGAGCGCCCAGAGGATTCTCCAGCCCCAGCTGGCACTTTCCATCTCTGCCCCTATTGTTCTCATGCTTTTTCCTCTTTCCTCCTCTCCCCCATGCAGCACTACACCATACCTCCAGCCCCTCCTGGCCATCATGCCTTGCTTCATCTGGTGAGCTATCTTCTCCCAAGACCATGTGTAGAACAGGCTGTGAGCTTAGGAAGGCAGGGCACTTGTATATGGTCATTTATAATTTGTGTTCACAATTCCTCATCACACCAATCATACTGCTTTATAGATGATAATGGTTCAACATGTGTGGATTATCCGGGGAAAAGCCTGCTTCATGCTGACTCTGCCAAAGGAGGGGTGAAGTCATAGTTACATAAGCAAAATGAAGTGGAAAATGAAGGCAATTATGTAGGTAATTCAAAAACAGGAAAAAAAGAAGCACTTTTTGGGGGGGGGGCGCTAAATTATGTGGATTTATCAGATGTGAGTTAAAAAAAATGTATAATTACCCAGACAATGGGCTGAGTGTTCCACTTAACTTTGAGTGGGTCAGAGAGAGCGTGAATCGGGCGCTTTGTGTGCCAGACTCGGCTTAGAGGAAAACTCATTGTCAGATTCTGGGAAACCCAAGTGGCTTCTCTGAGCTCTGGTTTTTCTCCGTGACAGAGCTGGGCCCAGCGATTGGCACAGCTGGTCTGAGTTACATCATCACCCTCCTGTTAAATGTCTCGTCTTGGTCCCTAACCCTCTGCACTCCACACTTTGGCATTCATTTTATACCCTGCTTTCTCTAACTGATACTTAGACTCTATGAGGTTACAAAGTCTGTGAGACTGAGATCCATCCCCTGCTTTCTTGGCTGAGCTGCCCACCTCCTCAAATCCTACAGTGGAGGATCAGGGCCAGGACAAGCATGGCATTGATGGATGGGGGCAGGGAATTGCTGCAGACCCGGTGTCCTGAGGCAGTGGTCCTCACCTGGCTGCTCATTACTGTCACTTACAGAGCCTCTGATGTGGTGGATCTGGGTTTGGCCCCAGAATCAGTATTTCATTAAAGGCCTCATGTGATCCAATGGGGGTCGTGAGATTCTGCAGTGGTTACAAATACACCTCTGCGGTGGGCTGTGGACACCTGGCTCCTCCATCTTACCAAGGCAGTAGCGGCTCACCATCAACGATGATGAAGCTGACAGAGACTCGTTATGAAATCTTCCTCAAGACCCAGGGGCCTTGGCCATGCCATGGAGGAAGCAGTATGGTGGCCAGGTCTTCCTGTCCTTAATAAAACATCGCTTTGGGTTGGTCCATGCTCTAGAGGAGAGATATATGGTAAATTTCCAGCATATATTGACTTTAAGTGTTATGGACAAAAATAGAAGATTGATTTTTTGAATCAACCTTTAAAAAAACTCCTTTTTAAAGTAGCGAGTCATGAGATGAGCACAGTCTTGTGAGAGCCGGAAATTTAGAAGCAAACTGTAGAGCATCATTGGTTCCAGGCTGACTGGCTGGCATGCACCCGCATGGGCTATTTTGGGCGTGAACTGGTCTTGGAGATGCTATCAAAATATGGTGTTGGGCCTCATCCAATACTAGCACTTCCATTTGGTTATTAAGCAGAAGCCCCAGAAAGGGCAAGGCTTGAAATAGGCAAAAACTTGCAAGGTTTGAGATTCTTTTCAAACTTCCCATGGCCAGCCAGCCTTGGAATCATCAAGCATCAGAATCTGGTGAATCAGCATTTGAAGATGGATCCAGGCTTGATTTGGAGATTTTGACTCAGCCATCAGTGAAATTCAGCGTTTTCTCTTGAAGCTTTTGGTGACCTTTGGCTTCATTCAAGCTCAAACACCAAAGGCAAAGGGAGAGGGGATGGATTCACAAACTCCTGAGTGAAGATCGTACATCTGAGATGCTGAGATCCATTCATCCAAGGTAGAACCAAATGACATCTCCTTTGCCCCTGGGTCTTCCTCTCCCATAACTGAGGCAGGAGGGGTGGAGGCGGGAGCAGAGGCCCTCAGAGAAGGGTCAATGATAGCTAGGAGCCACACACAGACCCCATCAAAGCCCCCCCAGGCAGCAGGCTCCATGCCAAGAGCTCCACAGAGCTCAGAACGGTCCCCAGTCCTGTGTCTGCTGACACATTCCCATAAATCTCTAGTTGAGACTTGGAGGTACTGTGCAGCTGACGCTAAGTGCTTTCTGCTCTGAGAACAATTATGTACTTCTGAATAACACTCAACACACCTTTTGAATGTGAAAATGGGTTAGATCAAAACATCAGAGTGTACCTGCATCCCTGATGATCCTTTTTAATGTAGCTGTGGTTTCTGACATTAAGGAGAAATGTGAATTTAGCTGTGTGCTTTTATGTCTCTAGCCTGTGACTTGCTCATTCAGGCTGTAGATACTCGTAAACAGGGAAACAACAGAAGAACATCAAATATTAATTCTGTATCAGTATTAAAGTATAATAAGCGGTAGTAAGCATGTGTTAAGCTGTCAGGAGGCATGCTGGACTGTATGTGTAAGTTGGGGCGGGATTCTTCAGTATCCTGTGGACCAAGAGCCTCACTAAGGATGGTATTTAGTCTCTTTGAGGCCTTTACTTTGGTGTCGAGATGTTTTCCTCAGGCTTTTCTATATGAATGATTTCCTCTTCTACTCCTTCGTAAATATCTTTATTGCTGTTGCTTTTTAATTACAAAAAATCTATGTGTTTATCTTTAAGGTTTAAGTGATGTAGAAATGAGTAATAGGTGCTCACTTCGGCACATATAAAATTGGAACGATACAGAGAAGATGAGCATGGATGTGCAAGGATGACACACACGTTTGTGAAGCCTTCTATATTTAAAGAAAAAGAAATGAATAATTAGAAATTCGCATGGGTTTGGGCGCCTGGGTGGCTCAGTTGGTTAAGCAACTGCCTTCAGCTCAGGTCATGATCCTGGAGTCCCGGGATCGAGTCCCATATCGGGCTCCTTGCTCAGCAGGGGGTCTGCTTCTCCCTCGCTCTCTCTCTCTCATTCTCTCTCTCAAATAAAATAAAAATAAAAATCTTTAAAAAAAAAAAAAGAAATTCGCATGGGTTTATTTCTTATTTGTAATTTAAATTAACCTATGCAGATATCTTTATGTACATAATATTTATTATTAAATTTAATTTTAATTTTATCATACCAAAGGTATTATTTTATATCTCTGGCTTTTTTCACCTAATAGTGCATATTTAACAACTTTCTATGAATGTATATTATTTTTAATAGAAAAACTATATTACAAAAGATTAGGTAAAAACACATTACAATATTCATTGGGCAGCCATTAAAATGTGAATTGTCCCAGATTTCAAGATATACTACAAAGCTCTAGTGATCAAAATAGTATGGCACTGGCCCAGAAACAGACACATAGATCAATGGAACAGAACAGAAAATCCAGAAATAAACCTGATTATATGGTCAATTAATCTTTGACAAAGGAGGCAAGAATACTCAGTGGGACAAAGGATGGTCTCTTCAATAAATGGTGTTGGGAAAACTGGACAGCTACATGAAGAAGAATGAAACTGGACCACTTCCTTACACCATACACAAAAATAAATTCAAAATGGATTAAAGACCTAAATGTGAGACATGAAACCATAAAATCCTAGAGGAAAGCACAAGCGGTAACTTCTCTGACACTGGCCATAGCAACATTTTTCTAGATAGGTCTCCTGAGGCAAGGGAAACGAAAGCAGAAATAAACTATTGAGACTATATCAAAATAAAAAGGTTCTGCACAGCAAAGGAAATAATCAACAATCCTTAAAGACAATCTACTAAATGGAAAGAGATATTTGCCAATGGCATATCTGATAAAGGGTAAGTAATCAAAATGTATGAAACCCAAGTAATCCAATTAAAAATGGGCAGAGGACACGAACAGACATTTCTCCAAAGAAGACATACAGATGGCCAACAGACACATGAAAAGATGCTCATCATCACTCATCATCAGGGAAATGCAAATCAAAATAATTAGATGTCACTTCACACCCGTCAGAATGGCTAAAAATCAACACCGCAAGAACCACCAAGTGTTGGCGAGGATGTGGAGAAAAAAAACGCTTGTGCAGTGTTGGTGGGAATGCAAACTGGTGCAGCCACTACTGAAAACAGTATGGAGGTTCTTCAAAAAATTAAAAATAGAACTCCTATATGACTCAGTAATTCCATGATTGTGTATTTACCCAAAGAATATGAAAACACTAATTTGAAAAGATATATGCACCCCTATGTTTATTGCAGCATTATTTACAATTGCCAAATTATGGAAGCAGCTCAAGTGTCCATTGATAGATGAATGCATAAAGAAGATGTGATACACACACACACACACACACTGGAATATTTTATAGCCATAAAAATGCAGTCTTGGCATTTGCAACAACGTGGATGGATGGACCTAGAGGTTATAATGCTTAGTGAAATAAGTCAGTCAGAGAAAGACAAATACCATATAATTTCACTCATATGTGGAATTTAGGAAACAAAACACATGAACAGAGAAAAAAAGAGACAAAAAAATCAGACTGTTAACTCTAGAGAACAACCTGAAGGTCACCAGAGGGGTGATAGGTGGGGGATGGGTGAAATAGGTGAAGGGGATTGAGTACACTTAATTCGGTGGGAACTGAGTAATGTATAGAATTATTGAATTACTGTATTGTACACCTGAGACTAATATAATACTGTATGTTAATTATACTGGAATTAAAATTTTTGATACAGTGAGTTGTCAAGATTATATGATTACATGGAAATACGATAGTCAATAAATGAAATGTGATATACAGTTATTCATAAACCAAATATCCAACTGGAGTTTTCAAACAAAATATGTTTCTTGTCTTGTTTAAGATGGATTTGTCTTGGGGCCCTGGGTGGCTCAGTCGGTTAAGCGGCCAACTCTTGATTTTGGCTCAGGTCATGATCTCGGGGTCATTGGATTGAGCCCCACGTTGGGCTCTATGCTGGGCATGGAGCCTGCTTAAGATTCTCTCTCTCTCCTTCTGCCCCTCCCCACCCCCTGCTCACATGCATTCCCTCTCTCAACAAAATTATAAATAATAATAATAATTTAGAAAAAAATAAGACGGATTTGTCTTGATTTAAAAAAAATGAAATTGCTTCACTGGGAGAGAGTCTCTTGGCCATCTTCACAATGGGCTATCCATGTGGATTTTGTTTCTCGCAATGAGCCAGGTATGATTTTAAGGGCAATCCCTTCCCCACCTTGACCTTAGTAGGCTGTTCCCCAGCAGCCTCACCCAACTGAATGACAGTGGTGAGATGGGCAGAGCATGGGTTTCATCCTTTCATGACCTTGTTTCTACCTTTCAGCTCTTTAGAACCTCTTTGGGGAAACTAGTTTTAACTCCAAATGCACTTTCTTTCTGGATAAATGTGAACTAAACAATTTCAGGGAATAAAATGTTTGACAGTGAACAGATTGCATATAAGGGATTTAAAAATTTATTTGGGATGTTAAATTACAAACAGAAACAATTTGAAACAATTTGATTCTCCTACAAATGCAAGGAGTGTGTCTTCCATAAAATAACTGGTATTCTTATTTGTTAAACGTGTTCTAAAATGAAATCTCAGTTTCCACCTTCCACCCCACTTGTCAATCCCTAAATTGGTAAACTGAGCTACTACGTATACAGTTGCTTAAGCCAAAGATCTAGGTGATATTCTTGTAGAGGGTAGCTTCTGCCATAGCAACAATTAATCCTGGAATCTCTGTAGCTCACAGTGAGAAACATTGACTTCTTGCTCATGGGTCTGTTTCGTCTTAGACTCAGTTAGGCCTAGTTGGGGTCTACATGTATTCCCATCCAGGACCCAGGCTGTCAGAGAAGTCACTCCCTGGATATGCCTGATTTACAGTGTAGAGTACAAGCTCAGGAAGGACAGCAGAAATAAGTGGTACCTCCTAAACACTCTGCTATATCTGGCACACTTCCATATAGATCTTTTTTTTTTTTTTAAAGATTTATTTATTTATTTGAGAGAGCGAGAATGAGAGAGAGAGAGTACATGAGAGGGGGGAGGGTTAGAGGGAGAAGCAGGCTCCTCGCCGAGCAGGGAGCCCGATGCGGGACTCGATCCAGGGACTCCAGGATCACGACCTGAGCCGAAGGCAGTCGCTTAACCAACTGAGCCACCCAGGCGCCCCTCCATATAGATCTTGTGGGTCAAAGGAAGCCATGTAGCCAAGTCCAAAGTGAATGGGGAGAGACTTGTACTCTCCCTGCAGGGTGACCAGGCTCTGGTGGGATGGATTAACTGAAGATAAATGATTCAGGCGACCACAGCCCTGGTCTCATTCAAGTCCTGTTGCCTGTCTGTCCAGAGCATAGCCTACACCTGCTCTCTTCTCTCCCCCTCCACCACTGCCCTCCAGAGCAAGCCACCATATTCTCTCCCTCTCTCTCTGTTTCCACTCTTCACCTGACCTCCCACAGTCCATTCCACATACAGCAGCTTGAGTGATCTAAAAACAACCCAACAAAATGCAGAACAGGCCACGATACTCCCTTGCTTAATGCCACCCTTTGGCTTCTCACAAAAACCCATGATCCCGCTCCAGATTATAAAGCCTGATGAGATCTGGTTTCTGCCCCTCCCCTGACGTCACCTTGGGTAGTTCGCCTCTTCTACATGGCCTCCTTCCTTCATTTCCCCAGTGTACATACTTATTCTTGCCTTGGGGTCTTCATACCAGCTGCTCCCTCGGCCAGGAGCATATTCCTCCTGGTCTCAAAGATCTAGATGATATTCTTGTAGAGGGTAGCTTCTGCCATAGCAACAAATAATCCTGGAATCTCTGTAGCTCACAGTGAGAAGCATTTACTTCTTGCTGATCTTTATAGAGAAGCTTCCGTCGGACCCTGGTCTAGCACATTCCCTGTGTGGCACTCACAGCAGCTTGATAGCTTGTCTGTTTTCCTGGTTGATTGTTTGTTGTCTGCTTGTCCTCTCCCACGATGCCAGCTTAAGAGTGCTGGGCCTTTGGCGTCCCCTGTTCCTAGGAGTCTTCCTGCAACGTCCCAGGACTTGGTGAATATTCTGAATGAATTTTAAAGTCTCCTAATGGAGTTCATGGCACAATATTTTCTCCTACTCTTAATGTACTTTTTAAAAAAGTGCACTGTTGTGGGTGAATCAGTGTGAGTAGGGAGTAGAGTATCAGTTCAGCGTTTGCCTCACTGTGGTATTAAAAGCCGGGTCAAATGATAGGATGAGAAAAAAACCCACAGGAAAGAAAGACCTAGCTAGCACCTTCCATGAGGAGGGGCCGTGCCGTGTGGTGGAATCAACAAGATGCATGGGGTGAGACCCAGGGAGAGTGGGGGTGATTCCAGTCCTATTTCTTCCCAGATATGTGTCTCTGGCTACGTTATTTTATTCTCTTTAACTTAATCCTTGGGAGCCTTATGAGGGAGGTATTTTATATACATGTACATATGTACGTGTGTATATATCTAAATATATATTTCATAAAGAAGGGAGTTGAGTGTGAGAGAATATATGTAACTGGTGTGGTGTCTGGCCCAACAGAGATGTTCAGTAAATGCTGGCCCCCTAGGAAAACAATTTTAAGTTCTGCTGTAAGATGCCTTTATAAACATGTGATGTATTAGAATTCTAAAACTCTACAATCAGAAATAAAAACCAGGTAATTTCTGAAATTCTAAAAATGCTTCTCTGTGGAGGGCTTCCCCTCAGGGAATCTGTCATTGTAACACCATGTATTACATTATACTGTGATTACACTATAATGCAGCCCCTTGGCCGGCCACCGAGGAGCAGGCCCTCCCTATCTCGTTACTTACGGGGTCGCCTTGTGCTGCCTCTGAGCGAGGCCAATGGGGCAGAACCTGTCCTGTTATCTGTGTTCCGTTCCTGGAGTGCTGGTGAATCGGTGTTAGGACTTGGCCAGACCCGCCAGGCCGGCTCCGTGGCCCTACACTGGAATTCTTACTGGCTTCCAGAACTCCTTCCCACGGGGTCTCATTATATTGATTTAAAGCCATATATGTGATTATTGAAAAGAAAAGCAAATGTTTACAGATATTCAAGCAATGTCTGTGGGTAACAATTAGCAATTTCTGTCTCAAGTTCAAAAAAATCTTAATTTCCCCCCCTCAGGCCCCTTGAAGTCAATAACATAACCCATACTTTCCTTGCTGTTTACAGTTAATTAGCCTGACTTCATGAAGGACTCACAGTCATTTTGGAGGCATGATTGCAGGCGTTTTAGAAATGGGAAAACAGAGACTCAGAGCAGTTGACAAAGCTGCCCAGGGGACACAGCTTTCAAGTGGCTGGAAGTGCGAGTCCCGGGACTTGAGACCGCCGTGGATACTCTGACGCCGGTCATCTGTATCAGTTACCTGTGGTTGCTGTCACAAAGCACCGCAAATTTAGTAGCTCACCAACAGGAATGTACGATCTTACCGTTCTGAGAGGTCAGCGGGGCCGTGTCCTTCTGCAGGCTCCAGGGCAGATTCGGTGTCTTGTCTTCTCCCCGTCTAGAGCCCATCCCTTGGCTCCGGGGTGCTTCCTCGGGCTACCCCCCCGGCTCCGTTCCTCGCTGCAACTGCGTTTCCCGTAATCACACCTCCCTCAGGCTCTGCGAGCCTCCCGCACTCTGGAGGACCCCCCGTGTTCCACTGAGGCGCCCAGGCGATTCGGGATGACCTCCCTGTTTTAAGGCCAGTTGATCATCAGCATTAATTCCATCCACGAGCTCAGTTCCCCTTTGCCAGGTCACCCACCATATTCACAGCCCCCAAGGATTAGGAGGTGAACGTCTAGGGGGCCCACTGTGCGCGCCACGTCTGTCTGTGGCACTTCTGGCGGGTGCTGAGCCGAGGCAGGAAGGGGACACCCTGCCGCCCACCAGCGCGGGGAGGCGGTTTCCGGCGCACTGGAACAGGGGCAGAGGCTTCGCCTGTAGTCCTCGGGACACAGGCGCCCCTTCCCGTGAGCTGCATGCGCGTGCTCGTGAGGAGCCGTCTCCGGGCGTCCCTCCCCCGTCTGCACGGTGGGCTCAGCCACGTGCCTCCTTGCCCTGCTGACTGGGCCCCCGGGAGGTCTCGTCCCTAAGGCCCCGTGCAGGTAGTGAGCTCCTGAGAGGGCTGGCTGCATGAACATGCTTGCAGCAGCCTCGGCGAGGCTCTAGGCCTGTGAGGGCCTGTGGGTCAGTTCGCAACGGCCACGCACGCCTGGCTGTCCCCTCCTTCTGGCCCCAGGGTCCTGGACCCTTGTCCTTTGCTGGGGCCCCAGGACTTATTCTAGAAGGTGGCACCTCAGGTCAGAGTGTTAATTGTTTTCCTCCGCTTGAGCCCCACGCTACAGTTGGGGGTGTCCCCCAAGGAGGTCCCTGCAGATGACTCCATCAGACTCGAGTTAATGCCTTGCACCTTTCCCGGTCTAGATGCACAAGGGTGTAGTAGGGACAGAGGAAAGAGAGGGCTCGGCTGGCAGACGTCGGGGCCGGGTGAGGGGTGGGCTTCCCCATTGGGAGAAACACGTGCACTTTCTCCTCTCTTCCCTCTCCACTCCCAGTGTCCCCTCTTCTGAGGGGGTTCCTGACCCTACTGGGCTGGGTTCAAAGCCCTCACGGAAGGATTTCTGAAACAGACAGGTCACTGCTGAGCTGAGTTTCGCACACAGCCCTGCTTGGAGGCTCCGGAGCACCAGCCGACATGACCGAATCTGGTTCTTGTTCACTTAGTTGATGATGTTTCTTTGAATATGGGAAGTCTTCCACAATCTGATGAAAGGGTCTAATTCCTCACATACTGCTTTTGAGAAACAGGGCTTACGCTGATTACCCAGAATTGTAGAGCTAATAGCTGGCCCAGCCATGATCTGAACTCAGGATTTTTGCCTCCATGTTGAAGATGGGTGCGTTCATCAGGATCTTGGTGAAAACAAGAGAACATTTCTCCGTAACTAGTTTTAGCCAGCATGGCTCTTCGGTCATGAGCAGAATCTCCAAAGAGGCTTGCGGGGCCCTGAATGGGAGTTTTGTGTCCCCGCCCCCCGCCCCCCTGAAGAAGTGGTTCGAGGGACCAACTGAAGCCGGGTCCTGACACCCCTGCCCCTGGGTCTCAGGGAACTGGGTAAGGAGGCACCACTCTGGCTGGATTGTCTCCTGCCCATGGAGAAAGCACCATGCCTGTTCCCCAGGGACTGCACGCCACAGTGGGCAGCTGCAGAGAGAGAGAGAGGGAGAGAGAGGGAGAGAGAGCAGAGAAGGCAGTGATGAGCATCACATTCGTGATCCAAAGTCTATAAAAGCAGATGTAGGGGTGAGGGGAGGAAGGACTCAGGCTCACTGTGGGAGGGAAGGCTGGGAGGGCAGGTTTTCTGCGGCAGGTGGGGGGCCCTGGAAGGTGGGAGGGCCAGGGTGCTGTGGGACAGGGACGGGGTTGACAAGAGAGGGGAATATACCTGCAGTGAAGAGCTGAGCTAACGCATCAGGTGGGCGCTTGCGCAGCCGGAGGCAAGGACTAAGAAGACGGTCGGGAGAGCCCTCGGTGGGTGCTGCCCGTTTACTCCCTCAGTGAACCCCTGCCGAGGCCGTGCTTCAGGCGGCCCGTGCTCGGTGTGGGAGATCTGGACCCCCCTGCCCCCGTGTGCTCGCAGCCTATCACAGCATACACTCACAAAACTTCAGGAGCAGCGCCTTCCAGAGACACGCGTGAGCACATACACGTGAGCACATACACGTGAGCACATACACGTGAGCGCGGCGCTCGGCTGCTCCCAGGCTGCGCTGGATGTGTGCCGCGAGCAGAAAGGCCCGGGGTCAGGAGGCAGTAAGGAGGGAGTTTCCAGACACTTCCTTATCCTCCCAGCTCCATTCTGTTGAGTGGTCCCTTCTCCCTGTGGGCCCCTGCCCCTCCCTCCCTCCCTGCGGGCTGCAGAGTCCCAACCTGCTACGGAGAGCGAGGCCCCAGGCCGCATGGCCCACAGCTGCTGTGTCTGCAGGCGCTGAGACACGCGGGCACGCGCGTGCGCAGACTCACCCAGGCCTGGGCTTCGGCAGCCCTGGCGCGGTTCTGAGTCAGTGAGTGAGTCGAGAGTAGGTCTGAGCTCAGGGTGAGGAGCCTCTGGGTGGGGGGCAGTGGGAACCTCCCTTGGGGCTGGGGTGCGGGCAGCGCTCTAGGAAATGCTCGTGTCTGAGTCCGAGGTTCAGCGTAGAAGGTTTCCTGGGCTCCCTTCAGCCACCGTGTGCATAATGGCCCTGTGATCCTGTGACAGTCACCTGCTTGTGAATGGTATCATTGCAAGGTGACAGCTGGATCAAAAGGCCTGTGATTCTCAAAAACAGTCCTTGTATGTTTACTAGTTCGAGGCGGCTGGCCTTTGGAGTGGGCGGTCTGGGGCTCCGCAGCCCCTCCCACGCGGCTCCCCCTCTTCCCGCAGCTCATCTAATTCCAGCTCATTTACTGTGCGTGTGTGCGTGCGCGCGCGTGTGCGCGTGTGTGCGTCTGTGTGCGTGTGCGTGTGCGTGTGTGTGTCTAGTATATAGTATCTTAAAGTTAGAAAGGCTGAGCTGTGTGTCAGAGTGAAGGAAACAGGGAACAACCATTAACACCATCGGAGGGGAGGTCGGGTAGGCGGGAAGGCTGAAAGCAAACTCCCAGGTGCCGGGTTCGGAGGGGGCGGGCAAGGGAGCAGAGAGGAGCACGGAGCCATGTGTCACACGGCAAAGGCCTTGGCGTTGCTGAATCAGACGTCCGGGCTGCCAGGAATCAGCCTCGGAGCCGGTCGCGGGGACCGTGTCTCAGCGGGGAGCTCCACCACCATCACCACCGCACAGGATTCTCCCTCCTCCTTAGTTTTCAGAAGAAGAAACTATTTTCTCCAGCTTCGGTCTCCTCTCTGTCACCCCCAAACCACGGGGGCAGGCTTTTGGGAGGATTTGCGTCTGTCTCCTGATACACACGCGGGGCTGCTCTGGCCAACATTTGAGGGTGGTCTAACGCGGTGTGGTACCCGAGCTGAACGACAGTTTTACTTATGTTCAAAGTAGCTCTTGGAGAATGAGTAAACGAACCGATAAAAGATACAACAAATAAGTAACTGTGGAAGCTTGGGACATTTTCCCAGAATTCCTCAACTTGTTGACACTTTGGACAGAGATGGAGTGGTGACCCCGCCCCTTGGACCTGGGTTTGTTCTTCTTGGACAAGGAGTGGGGATGGCAGTCTCACTTCCCTGAAAGTGGTAACTTCTACTTCCCGCCTCTTGGGACACGTCGCGTGGAACCCCAGCCGCTGTTCTGTGAGGCAGTCAAGCCACCTTGTGGAGAGCCCGCACGGAGTGGATCCCTGCTCCCTGGCTCTGGGATGCGTTACCTTGGGAGCAGGTTACCTGTTGAGTTGTCCCAACTGATGCCACGTGGAGCAGAACCAAGCTCCCCAGCTAAGCCCCTGCTCAGCTAAAGAGTGAACAAAATGAGTAAGTGTTGTTTTAAGATACTAAGCTTTGGGCTAATTTGTTCTGCACCCACAGATCACTAAATCTGATTTATGAATAAGTTTTATGCTATAGGACAAAGTGTTATGATCTAGATCTGTGGCTTAACTGCAGTTTTCACAGATATTTTATTACCGGAGTGCAGGCTACATGGCCTTGGTAGTCAGATGCAACCAGAGGTTAGCACCTCAGTCTCCTTATCTGTGGAGAGAACTGTCCATCTTCTGCTTATGTTGTGAGCATGAAGGTCCATGTACAGAGTGTTGAGCAATGCCCTCAACAGAGCGCACTCCTCAACAATGTTGGTTCCTTCTTTTCTGCCCAACCCCATTCCCCACCCCTGGGTGATCAGTGATTAATTTTTTGGTTTGTTTTCAGAAGTGACCTAGATAGGTACCTTGGTGAGAGTCATTGTCTCAGAGAAGAACAGGGGGAGGGCTAGGGTTCAGGCCTGGGCGAGAACAGTCTTATGTAGTTTGGACACTTTTCAGTGAACAGTTTGCACCACCTTTCAACAAGAGGGTATAGGAAGGGAATCATGAGTGTGTGTCAGGGCTGGCTTCTAACTCTCGCCCATCCTACCAGTGGGCGCCCGCTCATCTACGAATGGCTGTGTGGTGTGAACACTGAGGGCCATACAAAGTATGGAGGGAGTTATCTGACCTGTGAAGGTTGCGGTTGGGCTGGAATACAACATTTCCCAAAGGATAATCTCAGGAATGCCAGTGCCAGAGGGTAGAGGGCAGTTCCCAGGTGGACAGGTCCTGTGGCCCTCTTCGCTGCAATACTTTTCAGAGCCTTTAAATCCAGTGGTGTATCATGTTCATGTTGACCCAAACTTCCATGATCAATGTCTGGGTATGACTTGAAGGACTGGGGGCCTCATGGTTATCAGTTGGCAGCCCTAAAATCTAGGGTCTGAGATGGTATTAAATTAAAAAATTACAGAGGACGTCAGGTTTATTTTTTATCTTCTATTTGTCCTTCTTCACAGCTCTCCTAATTGGCCTCAGGGGGCTCCTGCTCCCCTCTTTCCATGCTACCTGGGCCATGGGTGCTCTTCCTCCTGGCTTAGGGTTTCTCCTCTGCTGGGAGGATCCTAACCCAACTGACCTGTCCCTCCACGAACCCCTCCATCAAACATGTATTCCCTTGCACCTCATTGCCTCAGAGCCTGACTCCACCTGCCGATTTCTCCACAAGACTTGAAAGATGTCCCTCACCATTGTGGCGGGGGACTTCGGTATCTCTGTGCCTGCTCTGGCATTCTGGAATCTACCCACGTGGAGCCACTGCAGATCTGCAGCCGGAGGCTCACCTTTTCTCTCCTTGGACCCAAGGGTTTGGGAATTTATGAGTCTTTTTCTGTAAAGGGCCAGATAGTCTGTATTTTCAGCTCTGGTGGCCATCTGGTCTCCATTGCAACCACTCAGCTCTGCTACAGCAGTGGGAAGGGACCACAGGCAGTAGGTAAAGGAGTGGGTATGGCCACATTTGTCCTGAGTGCCGTAGTTTGCCTATCCTGGCTCTATAATGTATCATGGGTCCCCTTGGGGCATCTGAACATTCACCAAATTATTATTTTTCCTCCCAGCCACAGGCTGGATAATAAGCTATAGAACTTGACTTACTTTTTATTTCACCCAAGGATTGGAATCTGAGCCTGAACTCGAACCCTAAGGTATAAGGTCTTGACTCCTGGCTGGTCGTTGAGGGCCAGTGAGTGGACATGGATAGGGAGGTTTGGATGCAGTATTCTAACACTTCGGACTGTCCATCAGTGGTGGCTCATTTGGGAGACCATGAGTGAGGGGTCAATACCCTGACATGGGTGGGTCACCAAGCAATGGTTTCAGGTGACTTTGTTCTGGAAGTTACAGATGGACTTTGACGGGCTCTGAAGGCAATTCCAGTGCCTGACCTTCTGACATGGATTCAAAGCGTGGCTTCCTCCTCACTCCCACCCTCTTCCTGTGCGGGTTCTTCCCCTGGCTGCTGGGGCTTGCCGTGCCTGGTGCTAACTTGCCTTACTTAATTCCCTCTGCCCGATCAAATAGGAATCAATGCCTGTTATAAAAATGAATTGAAACTGGGAATATAATATTGAGCTATTGAATTATTTTGACGGACTCCAAAGCCTGATACAGCCACACCTGGCAGCCACAGCCTCAGCTTTGTCCAGCTGCTTATTAGCTTTGGAGTGAGCTGTCACAGAATCCCTTCTTGCTCCAGGGACTGCTTCTTGACCCTGAGAGCCTGTCACCCTCTGCATCCCTAGCGAATGTTATATGTGAGGCAGGGTGGAGACACTGGGCTCAAAGCTCTTTTGTTGCCCCTGCTCACCCTGCATGGAGCTAGTTTGTCCTGAAGTTGCTCTTCAGCACATCTAAGCATCCCAGCTGGTGGACATCAATAGATTGGATCCAAAGAACAACAGTTGTCCCCAGAATGGAGTCAAGAATGTGAAGGGTCTGAGTTTTTACCCTACTGGCAAGCTCACAAGTTAGCCTCGCACAGTTGGTATAAGATGCAACTGCCCTGGCTTAGGGACAAAGGAGTTTGTTAAATGTGGCAGAATAGTTGCCCTTGCCTGCAAGTCCCATGGGCTCGGGGCAAGTAGGTCTGGAGGGACGGTGGGTGCCTGTTGACAGTCTGGTGTGTTATAGCTGAGGAACTTGAGCTTCGGGACCTGAATCTTTTAGTAATGGCAGTAATCATGCCTGCTCTTTGCTCTGGAGGGAGAGACTACTTCTGCAGAGAGTTTCTCAACCTAGGCTTCCTGAGCATTTTGGGCTGGATAATTCTTTGTGGTTGGGGACTTTCCTGTGCATCATAGGATGTTTGCTTGGCAGTGTTCCTGGCATCTACATGCCAGGTGCCATTAGCATCCTCATCCCAATTATGACAAGCAAAAATGTCTCCAGACATTGCCAAATGTCCACTGCTGGGCAAAATTGCCCCTGATGGATTACCACTGCTCTGTAGTATGTACAAACATATACTCACTATTTCAATATACTTGAGAAGAAAGGGCATTCTTAGAACAAAGGGAAGTCAGTGTCTCTGATCATAAGGCAAGTGGAAACATGAAAGACCCATAAAGAACTATTTTCCAACAAGGGGCAGGTGAATGTCATGTTACCTGGGTGGGACAGGATGGTATGATGCTCAGCATCTGGTCTATGGCCCAGAGGTGGACTATAAGACATGCTCATGAGCTGTATACCCATCCCTGAACGCAAGACATTTCTTTGCTGCTATGGATGAAGGGAAAGTAATTTGGTAGACTTTTATTTTTACATGTGATTAAGGCCTACTTGCTAGTACCCTACTAAGTTATTAAGGGCCAATAAAATCTGGTGTTTAAATCAGAGAGGCATCAAATGACAACACACCAAATGTTGAATCTCAACCATCTGCTGAGTATTGCCATCACAGAATAAATTTCTAGGATATAAGAATAAGTCTGAATTTTGTTAAAGATGTGATCATTGTTATTTTTTGGTGGTCAGGTTTTAAGTTTGATAGATTGCTTTTGTGATCCTTCTAAAAGTGTGCATTTGTGATGTGAAGTGCTTGCTTGCTCTCTGCTGACAATGACAGAGCGGAAGCGTGACCAGCGTGAGGTGCTGCTGACCACAGCCACTGAGGTGAAGGTGGTATGGTGGTCCTGTTACTGCCTGTGTTGTATTTTAGGATTACAAATGTAAATTTACAGCTCAGCAGATTTTAACGTATGAATGACAGAATTTTAACATATGGAAACCACTAGGAGATTTTAACTCCAGGATTTGTCTATTATACATGATTTTGAAAGTTGATATTCAGATATTGACAATAAATGTAAGTAATATGATTTGTCCATACTGCTGACTGGATATGATGGTGGCCTATGACTCATGTGACTGTCGAACATTCACAAATTTGGGATCCAGCAATGGTCCGGACACAGGCATTTGACCAATTTCCTTCTAAAGGCCAAACATGAGTCAAATAGCAGATTTTGGCCAAATGCTGAGGCTTCTACCCTAGTTTACTGACAACTAATATAGGTTCTGCGAGAAACCAGGCTGGTCCACACACCTGGGCACCATGACCATCTCCTTCTGCAGGTGAAATGCTTAAGACGATGGTGCATTCTTTCATGTCTCTTGAGTTGCTCAAAGTTTTTACTGGCTGCTCTTCTCCACTTTAATGATAAAATACTATTTATTTAGATTTATCCTTATTAATAGAAGTTTTATTCCATAACTCTTTTTGTTAACCTGTCAGTATGTAGTGTTGCCATTAAAATTAATTATATATTTTTTTCCTTAAAATCCCATATGGAAACTTAAGGACACCTGCACTACAGTTTAAATGGTATTCCCTAATCTCCTGACCATGGGGTGCTGACATTTGGTCAAGCATTTTTCTTTTTTGATCAAGCATTTGTTCTGAATGTGTCTGTGAGGGTGTTTTTTGATAAGATTAACATTTCAATAGGTAGACTGAATAAAACAGGTCAGTTTGCCATCCCTAATGTGGGTGGCCCTTATCCAATCAAATGAGGGCATGAATAGTACAAAGTGGTTGAATAAGAAGGAACTTTGCCTTCTTGACTGAGCTGGACATTAGTTTTCTTCCGCCCTGGGATTGAAATTTACACCACTGGCTCTCCTGGGTCTCCGGCTTGTTGACTACAGATGATGGGACTTCTCAGCTTCCATAATCGTATGAACCAATTCTTTATAATAAATCAATCTCCTTCCGTCTCTTGCTCTTTTCCTCCATCTCTATCTCATGTTACTGTTTTATAAACAAATAGCTATATCGATATCATCTATATCTATATCTCCATTTCGTTCGGTTCCTCTGGAGAACCATGGCTAATAAAGGGACCATCTCAGGGCAATAGAAGTGAGAGAGTGAGAATGTCCTTTAGGGAAAGTAGAAACATCAACAAGGGTTTCCTTACTACGTGGGTTACCACTAAGAAAGGCTGAACGTCAACCTGCTGGAGACTTGAGGAACCATGTTTTTACATTTGTTTTACAGGAGGACAGTGACACTAGGACATTTATCAATGGATTTGCATCTCCTAAGGATTTCCCTGGGACACAGATTTTTTTTTCCCCACTTCCAAGCTATGTGCATGTAGCTCAGCACCTTCTGCAGCTTTGGGATGCAGAGAAGTCAGATGCTGAGATGCTAGTGCTCTTAGCCTGGGAGCACCTGTAACGAGATGAAGAGCTGTCCAGCACTCAGGTGCTGAAGTTTCCTGGATCAGGAGGATGTGGTGGGTTATCCATCCAGAGGATCTATACAACACAGGTTTAATAAAACTACCTGGGGCGCCTGGGTGGCTCAGCTGGTTAAAGCAACTGCCTTCGGCTCAGGTCATGATCCTGGAGTCCCGGGATCGAGTCCCGCATCGGGCTCCCTGCTCAGCGAGGAGCCTGCTTCTCCCTCTGACCCTCCCCCCTCTCGTGTACTCTCTCTCATTCTCGCTCTCTCAAATAAATAAATAAATCTTTAAAAAAAATAAAAAAATAAAAAAATAAAACTACCTGGTTACTTTAAAATTATAGGGCATAGTTTTATAATGCAATGGAAAGCTTTGTAAGGACATGGGATTTAACAATTTTTGTTTATGGGTGTGTCTCCAGTGCCTGACACATAAAAAACAATAAATTTTATTGAATGAGTAGATATAAAATCAGAGGTTTGAACTAACATTATTCTCTTATGAAGCAAATAATAAGGCTTTTCTATGTGTTGCTAAGAAGAAGTCTACTTCAACAGTTTGTTTGTCTCCAATTCTTTGTCACTTGATTTCTTTTCTTCCTGAAAAGGAAAAGAGGTGGGAAAGATAGGTCACAGGTTCTTGTGCTCACCTGGGGCAACTTACTCTAAACCATCCCCACCAGCAGGACTAATGCTGAGCTCTGACAAGACAGTCTTTGCCTGCAGGTGGTGATCTTGGAACCTGAGGCAATGAGATACAGGACAAGAGGGGTCATTGGAAAGGCCTAACCAAGGGTAATGGGGAGCCACTTTCTTTATATATTAGAATGAAAAGTGTTTGGATGCTCACCTTGCTATTTAACTTTTACAATCCAATTTTGTGATGATCAGCATCTGTAAATGTTAATCAGAATATGAATTTGAGTGGCTTTGCCTTGTTTTCAATCTTCACTATTCTTTCTCCCTTGGGTCATAGATGGAAATCTTTCAGTGCACAGGCCAGTGGGATATGAATGCAGCCTTTCCCAAGAAAAGACTCTGTGTTAGCTTAAAAGAGCTTATTAAATTAGTACGTGGGATATGATTTAATCCATATAATAGAAGCTGCAGCTGCTTTTAAAGAAATGAAATTGTATTGCACATGACGTTCAACCTTCAGCCCTACCCACACAGGTGCTCTCTTCTAGAGATGCATGGCTCCCAGAGGGCCTTCCTCCAGGAGGGACATCAGCCAGGAGACAAATAAGCCTCCCTGCTTTTCATGCTGTACACGTTGGCTCTTCACTAGTGGAGGTTGGAAGTCATGGATTTCATTACTGCAGTGCATTGAGGGCCAGGGAAAAAATCCAATTTGCTGCTGCCTCAATGTCTTTGTGTTTTAATCAAATGGATAAGAAAGAGTCATTAACTGATGCTCAGGCTGATTAAAATTCCAGTGAGAGGGAAGGGAAATGAGATTGTGATACAGCCTTAGAAGGCCACTTGCCCCCTGGTAGTCCTGAGCCATAAAGTCTCACTTGTTGGTCGTTACCAAGTTGTTCACTGAGCACCCATGGCAGTTGCAGACAGTGGGGGTGGCAGTCCTGTTGCCATCCCTATACCCAGGGCACTGGCCGTGAAGGATGGTGCCTACCCTTCCTCGGATGATCCAGTGAGTGGATTGTATAAATCTCCTTCTATATGCTGATAAAAGCTTCCTTTTCCCTGTGCCAATGAATCTGGATTTAAAAACCACAGGAACTTTTAAAGATGTGGCCACCGTAGTGATTACCTGTATATGGCAGGGCCAGTGGAGGTGCGGAAGGGAGCAGCAACTGCATTTGAAAGCACTCTGAAAGCTATGAAGTGCTACTCAAATTTAGATGCCCGTTATTATTGTTATTATTATTATTTTTATCCCTATCATTATTACGGTTTACTGCCCCTGCTGCTATGAAGTTTAAGATTGCATAAACTTCCACATGGCTTGTCTGCTTGACAGGCAGAGATCAGAGGGGCGGTTGGTGAATGGGAATCTTTCCTATGGCAGAATTTCCCTTCCTCATTTACACGCAGCTATCTCTGGGGCAGCCCCAGGGCCCCAGGAGAATTCGTCCACAGAAGGAGAGGGATTCCTGAGCAATTTCACCGGTGCCTCCATGAGGAGTGAGGCAGACGCTTGGGCCCCGGAGCAGGCTGGTGGCCTTCCTTCCTTCTTTGTTCACTCACTCGTGCCTTCCTTCCTCATCCCTTCAATAGTGAGTAGCTCCTTCATGTCAGGCACTGTTCTTCCTGATGTTCACAATTCCCATTTTCCAAGAGGGGACAAGGAGGAGCACCCATTCTTTAGTGTAGTGAGACTGTGCAAGTGCTGGTAAGATTGGCCATACTCACTGGGCAGTGCACTGAGTGACCTGTGCAGGCTGGGAAGCAGGACAGACTTGTAAGACATGGGGGAAGGGCAGACAATCTTCAGACTAAATCAAGGTCTGAAACAGTTTGTGGAGAGCATGGACAAGTCAATTATCATATGGTTTCACTTATTTGTGGAACATAAGGAATAGCATGGAGGACATTAGGAGAAGGAAGGGAAAAATGAAGGGGGAAGGAATCGGAGGGGGAGACGAACCATGAGAGACTATGGACTCTGAGAAACAAACTGAGGGTTCTAGAGGGGAGGGGGTGGGGGGATGGGTTAGCCCGGTGATTGGTATTAAGGAGGGCACATACTGCATGGAGCACTGGGTGTTATACGAAAACAATGAATCGTGGATCACCACGTCAAAAACGAATGATGTATTGTATGGTGACTAATGTAATAAAATAAAATTAAAACACACACACACACACACACACACAGAAACAAAGGATATACAATGGTCAGGCAAAATGCAAATTAGGCCCAGAGGCCAAGGTCAGTGGGAAAACCAAAACAGAGACATACAGGGTGTAGTGTTTTGCTGCCACTGAATAAAGAGCTGGTCTTGAATATGGAAGACAGTTTGGAGGTCCCTCAAAAGCTCAGTGTCCTTGGCCCATTTACCATCCAAGTGGAGGCCCAGTGTGTTATGTATCTTCTCCTGTTCCAAAGTCTGAGATTAGAACTGTGGTAGCCATCTCAAGAAGAAATCACCCTGCTCTTGTCCCTGCAGCCATGTGGGGATGTAGTTGACCAGGCTCCCTCTTGGTCTGTCTTGCTATTCAGTCTCCCAAGAAACCTCCTAGGATCAGAAGGGTGGCTCCTAGGATCAGCTCAGCCATGCTGGGAGTGGCTCCATCTTTCAGAGGTAGACTCACATTAGCCAAGCTAGCAAGACTGATCTGTGGAACCAGCAGGCTGCTTTGTTTAATTTACAGTGAAAACTCGGGCATGGCAGGTGCACGGTGTGGGTGGTTTGAAGTTGAGGTCAGCATACATTATATCCACAGGCAGTGGAATCCAAAGCTGGTTGGCTGAGTAGTTTAATGGTCCCGGGCTTAGCATGATTTTACACCGGGCGTCCCCTCACCACTGAGAGGGAGGCCAAACAGCCTGCCGGGGTCTTTCACTGATGTGGGCCAGCTTCTCTCTGGGTCTCTTTCCTGCCTGCCTTTTGACTGGCGTGCTGCGATCCTTCTCACATCTGCTCACCTGCTCCCAGTTGGCTCTAGGAGGCCCATGGCTTGGAGCCTCTGCTCTTCAAGGTGATTCCAGCCTCTCTGCTCTATTCACTGCAGGCATTACAGACCTCGTGGTGAGACCTCATGGGCCTGTCTAGTTCTCAGTTACTGGCAGATGCTTCAGTTAAAAGGAAGATCTCTCAGACAGGTGCACCAGTCCTGGGGGTTGAGGAAGTAGGGAAGGGTGAAGAGCGAAACAACACAGGGCATTGCAATGCCTCTGTGCATGTGCTGCTTATTCGCTGACAAATTTCTTTCCTAGGTTGATGCCACAGTGAGTTCACGTCCTCCCATGCATTGCTGTCTGAAAATAATCATGAGTACTGCTAGTGCATTCACGGGCGCCCTAATGTGTCGGAGGGCTGGAGAGCGCAGAACTACAGAGGAACAGAACAGAGTGGTTCACTGAGGAGGTGGAGGCCTTGCGGGAAGCAGCTCCAGGGGCTTCTCTCCGGTCCCAGCTCAGGCTGGGTGACAGAGGAGCGAGGGTGCCAGGAGTGACCGTCAGGTGAGCCCGTGTGACAGGATTAGCCTGGAGGAAGCTGACCATGTTGGCACTTCTCAAAAGTGTTCTGTTACTTGCTTTCCATGATTAAAACCCCTTTAATTTTTTCTTTATATTCTGCCATCCAGTAGATGACATAATCTGACTTTAAGGGGATGTATTTCTACCCCCCTTGGATGCCTTTATAGAGCTCCTTTCATTTTCAATTTAAAAAAGTGGTTCACACACACTTTTTTTTTTCCTTCTGAATTGTCTATTGTGCAAAGGAAATTTGCTCACTGTGCTCCAAGGGAGATGCTTCTAATTCAGTATCCCCAGGGGTATTTCTCCAGGGTGACCTCAACTGACATCCTTGGTCCTCATTATTACTAATTACAGTGTCTCTGATAGGTTGTTGGACATCTGGAGCATTTTCCATCCATAGCAGAGGTGAAATGGTGTGTGGTTCACCTCCCCAGGAGTGTGTTACCAGGCTCTACACCACTTTGTTTTGTTTTGTATGGTTTTACTTTAAGAGTTCAGTGTTTCTTTAAATCATTTGTACCTGCCCTATAAACACTTGAATGAGCATATGCCTTTTCTTTTAACATCGCTTTTTCTTCAACGTAGCAAAAATCAATTTCTCCTTCACCCATCGTCCCCCTCCCCAACGTATGAAACACAACCCAATAACAGGCACTGGCTTTGCAAACAGCAGGATGAGTGATGGAGCCGCCATTACTGGGGTGGGGGTGGGGCTAGTTCTCAACCAGCTTTTCTGCTTCTGAAATTTCAGTAGAAAGTAGCTTTTGACATAGACCAAAAGTTCTGAGGGAGCACATCTACTTTTATTTTCATTTTTATAGTGGTGAATCATGATATATTCCAGATCTATAACATGGCTTTTTGAACATTGTGATCATAGGAATAAAAACTCTTTTTACTCTTTTACTTTTGATGTAAAAACATCAGTATATCATGGTAGCTATACTTAGCCTTCAAGCACTCTGAACATCCAACCATTTTCATTAGCACAGAAAATGATATTTATTTCATGTAGAATCATAACAATTAACTTATTTGATCCAAGAATCCCTATCATGGATTGGCCAGACATAAATATTTAATTACCTCTGATGTTTGCTACAAGAGAAAACTTCAGGTAGATAAGTTCTATTTCCATTTGCTGTTCTATATTTTTATTGATTTTCTGGAAGGATTTTGGAATGGATCAGCAGTGTTAATGCACGAAGAACATGTATCTTTCTGAATCCGACACCCTGGTGTGAAATGTAAGAGTTACAAGCTCAACCATAAGAATATAGTAATTAAAATGCTCACCCATGCCACCCTTGTCTTCCCCATCCTCCTTCTTCCCTGGGTTGTTGGAATAGTTCGAGATGCTCCCTTCCAGCTCATTCTCCAGGCTTCTGGGAGATCCCTGATCTCGAAGTGCCTCTCTGACCACATGTGGTTCCTCCCCAGAATTATAATAGCTCACTTATTCACAATGGTTCTTTCCAAAATCCTTAGCTTGTAACTCAAGGGCACCCATGCTCCCACCTACTTGGTCTCTGAACTTCCTCACACACCTGGGTGTGTCCTCCTCCACCTGGGTGCCTTGGACAGCACCCAGTGCTCACTTGCAGCCACCTCAGTCTGCTGTTGAATCCTATTGGTTGCTGGGAGTCCGTTCAGTGCCTTCTTCTGTACATCCCCAGTGATGCCACACCACATACAGTAGACGAGCTCGTTCTCCGTGGAATCCCCGTGGTTATCTTGTTGTATTTTCTCACCTTCCTACCATTTTGTATATCCGTATCTGTCTATCCATATCTGTATCGGTATCTATCCACATATATGTAATGTATGTGTATAGTATAGTATATGCATAGAGTAACTTTTCAAAGTTTGTGAGCTCAAAGCTCTAGACATTACCTAGAGTGGCCATATGTTGTGGGCTGAATTGTGTCCTCCCCAAATTCATATGTTGGAGCCTTAACCACCACTGTCATTGTATTTGGAGATATGGCTTTTAGGACACAATTAAGTTTAAATGAGGTCATAAGGGTGAGGGTCCTAATCCAATAAAATTGCTGGCCTTATAAGAAGAGGAGGAGGGGTCTGGGTGGCTCAGTCGGTTAAGTGGCCAACTCTTGGTTTCGGCTCAGGTCATGATCTCAGGGTTGTGGGATCGAGCTCTGAGCTCAGCAGATAGTCCACTTAAGATTCTCTCCTTCTGGGGCGACTGGGTGGCTCAGTCGTTAAGCATCTGCCTTCGGCTCAGGTCATGATCCCAGGGTCCTGGGATCGAGCCCCATATCAGGCTCCCTGCTCTGCGGGAGGCCTGCTTCTCCCTCTCCCACTCCCCCAGCTTGTGTTCCCTCTCTCGCTGTGTCTCTGTCAAAAAATAAAATCTTTAAAAAAAAAAAAAAAAAGATTCTCTCCTTCTCCCTCTGCACCCCCCCCCAAATAGTAAATAAATAAATAAATCTTAAAAAAAAGAAAGAGGAGGAGAAAGTGCTCTTTCTTTCTCTCCCCACACTGATACACCAAGGAAAGGCCATGTGAGGACACTGTAAGGAGGTGGCCACCTGTGAGCCAACAAGAGATCCCTGGCCACACCCAACCACGCCGGCACCCTGGTCTCAGACTCCCAGCCTCCAGAACTGTGAGAAGTAAATTTCTGTTGTTCTGGTCTGTGGTATTTGTTATGGTTGCCTGAGCTGACTAATATACTATCCGTGATAAAATCATTCAACATTCATTCAACAAGTGAGGGCTCCGTGCACTTGGGGGGAAGACATTTATTCCCACAATTAGACTTTGGAAGCAACAATAGCGCTGAGATACAGTTTCAAAATTTCCTATTAATGTTTCTTTCCTGCAGATGAGTTTGACCTTTAGCCATCACAGGCTCACGAATTGCTCAGAAGCAAAAGGTCTGTGATGAAGCTGTGACAATAATTCAAAGGATTTCTTTTTCTGCTCTGGCTCTATCCATCTGATTACATTGTAACCAATATTTGCTGCCGTCTCTGTGGACAAAATTTGTTCATAAACTACAAAGAAATTGCACAGCCATGGAAGAAATCAACTTGTTAAATGGGCCATGTTTTTTCTCCCTAAGCAAAGGGAGCCTGTAAAACACTCTGTTGTGCTGGAAAAAAAAAAAAAAGAAAAGAAAGGAAGAGGGGGGAGGGGGTGGGGACCTCTAGATACTGAAGAAACTTTCTTGGACACTAAGTTCCCAGACCATTCATGTGACATCCTCCCCTGCACAGGGCTTATTTTAATAGGGGGCATGATCGTGTAACACTCTCCCTCTTGGGACATTTTTTAAGCACCTATCGGGGAAGAGAAACAGCTTCATCAGCAAAGGCACGCACACGAATCTATTGGAATTGATCCATTCTGAAGGCAGGTAAGTTGGCAATCAGCAGATACCAGTAGCAAGGGCGGACGTAACGCCCCGGGTATGCTGCTTACCTGTGGGGCTGAGTCACACCGTCTGCATTGAAGAGCTAGACTTAGGTGCTTGCTTATGTTGTCTGTCTGTGTCATCAAATGAAACGGGGATGCAGGGGCGCCTGGGTGGCTCAGTCGGTTAAGCGTCTGCCTTCAGCTCGAGTCATGATCCCAGGGTCCTGGGATCGAGCCCCATGTCACGCTCCCTGCTCAGTGGGGAGCCTGCTTCTCCCTCTCCTCCCTGCTCATGCTCTCTCTCACTATCTCTCTCTCTCTCTCTCCCAAATAAATAAATACATAAAATCTTAAAAAAAATGAAAGGGGAATGCAAATTGTTCCACAATTCTTTAGGAGAAATTGAGTAACCATGTGACCATAATCCTGCAGCAAGGAGTGGGTCACCGTGGGGTCTCCACCCAGAGGGCACCAGGTGTCCTGTACAAAAGGAGTGGCAATAGTACTGTAAGCTTCCATACCTCTCTGCCGTCAGGGCCCTGACTCCTCGTAAGCCGCTCCTTCTACTGCTCTCACCCATCCCAGGAAATGCCACCCTGCATCAATGCCACCATCTGCCATAGGTGGCCCCGTGTATTCTGGGTAACTAAGGGAAAACACATACCAGCTGTATAATTAGAATATTGCATTTTGTCTATTGGGACTCCATAGGAGCTGGGAAAATGGTCATCTCTGGTTTGACTCAAAAAAGAACATTCTGAAATTCTTTCTTAAGAATTCCTTCTCTTAAAGAAAGAGAACCGCCCCTTCCACCCCTGCAACATGTCACAGTCTCTTCCCCACTTCCATTCCTTCCCAGTGTCCCAGCAACCTACATCTGATGCCACCAGGTCCCGGAGACACAAGGAGATGCAGAGGACTCAGCTGGTTCCCGGAACCTTCTGTCTTCATCATGACATGTTTGCTCTGGTATGTCTTGGTCTTTGTCATTCTCTGCCCATGTGCACCATGTGTTTCTGGCATGATCCAACATTTCAGCACAGATGCAGTTGCTCAGCATCCACTAAATGGTTAGTATCTGCTCACTGGAAAAATATCATTGCTTAGATAATGAATAATGTTGAGGGGCAAAGTGAAGCTAAGATATTCTTGGACAAAAGTGAATGCAGGTTATTGTCTGAATAGAAAAGGAAATACAGGGGCCTGGGAGGAAAATGGGAAATGAGAACAGCTTTAATCCAGGCACACACACACACACACACACACACAGCCTCACTAGAGTCTGGGACTGCCATGCAATTTGCCTGAAGGACAGTTCCCAACACCTCTGTCCTTACTCCTGCATCTGAGCGATTGGGTGGTGTTGGTGGTGCTGAGTCATTGAGGGTGATGTGTGGAGGTGCCATGTGTGATGCTCCTCAGACATCCCTCTTTCTCAGAACGTCTCCTTGGCCCTGTGTGTGGAGAGCTCCTGAGATGAGAGGTTCATTTCTCTGTGCTTCACTGGGTCTTCTGTCTCACGCATCAGCTTTCTCCCAGAGCTCCCTAAAATACCTGACAGGCACTGCCCTCTCGTTAGGAGGAATTATGAAATCTGGTGTAGGGTGAGCTTCTGAGCTTGGCAAGGAAAGGAGAGACAGGCCCTCAGCGAGCCCTTGCCCCTCCCTCAGGACACTGGAATTAAGAATTGCTCACAATCCCTCAAACCAGCTAAATACAACTCAGATCTTCCTGGGAAAATACAAAATCATTCAAATGGCTTTTGAATGTATGCAGGGCTTTCCTTTCCTCTGAAGTTAATTCTTTCAGGCAGAAAATAATTTTGTTAGCATCTTGGGAGAAAGAGCAGATGGAAGTGGCTAGATTAAAGCCCCTCTGTGTAAGCAAAATAATTTACAGCAACACTGGAATTGCTTTATTCTTTCTCTGAATACGCGAGGAATAAATGACGAGGTTGTAAATTTGGAAAGTGACAGGATAGCTAAGACTCCAGCAGCATTGTCATTTTCGGGGCTCCCCGAGACGTGCGCCTGAGGCCGGGGGAGGCATGTGGCAGGCTTTCTGGTCTGGGTGGTGGGCCGCCTGCTCAAGTGGCAGGATGTTTTCTCCAAGCTCCCGATGAAGAGCCGTGAGTCAACGTGCGAGTGCTAGCCTGGCATTTCCTCAAGATCCACCACGAGTTTCTATCTACGGGTCACAAGCAAGGGGAACAGAGTCCAAGAGAGACAGGCTTGAGTTCTACAAACCTGCCAAGTGACTCACCACAGAGCGGTCACCTTTTAATTTAAGAAAGTGGCTGCCCACGTAGACAAGCCCGTGAGGGTGGTGGCTGGGAGCCCCAGCATGCCGACGCACTGAGCCGTTTTCATGCCATTTGACTGAGCATAATCCCTTCCTGGGGCTTCAGGTGGTGCGAGTTCTGATCGGCCAAAGTGCTCCGGGTGATTTCATCATTTCAGATTGAACTCTCCCTTGTCTCTTTATAAGATTTTCTTTTTATTTTTAACTACAGAGCAGGTCAGGCTGTTTTGTTTTGGAAATAGCATCCGAAGCAATGGGCAGTGGGAAGGAAAGGCGAGTAATGAGCTGTCTGTCAGGGAGATGCCCTGGTTGAGAATCTGGTTGCAAGCATGGTGCGAGGGAAATCTAGTTCACCCTTCTTGCTGCTGCTGGAGTGGGTGACAGTACCTGGTAAAGGGAACACTTTAGGGGGAACCCTAAAGGGGCAGGTGTGGGCTGAGGTGGTCCAGCTGTGTCCCCGGGACCAGGGTCCGTTTCTGGGTTGAGGGAGGCCGTGGCAGCCAGCCTTCATGGAGCTCCATCTTCAAGGTCTCTACTTTTCCCATCCTGGGGGAATAAAGAAGGGGAGGATTGGGACAATGCCAATCAGAGTAGCTCCAGGCCATCTCAGGCTCAGACCTTTTGGTGGCCCACCATCCTGTCCAGCAGAGTAAAACCCATACCTCACTAAACACGGACGTTCACCCTCCGACCGGGGCAGGTGACACGAGCAGAATAGTATTTGGAGATCTTACCTGACACGTTTTTTTTCCTTGTAATTCTCTCTCACTCTGTGATTCTTCTGCCATTAGTCTGGACAGTGAGACCAAGGCTCATGGTGTTGGGAACAGAGGACACATAGATTTACATTTGTGGCTTTGTGCTCAGAAATGGTCTCGGGGAACTCTAGCTTTAGATTGCAAGAGGTTGCGAGGATAGGGACGTATTTTATGTGTTTACTTGTTTATTGGGTTTTGGGTTTTGAATGCCAAATCTTGGCTCTCACTATTAGCAGTGACGTCCAGAAGACTCAGAGCGTCAAGGCTGTGCCGTCTACCATAAAGATGGCAGGAGTCGGGGGGTGTGAGGGCAGTTCCCCTGCATGGAGAAGGCCCAGACCTTAAGGCCTAAGGGACATTGGCAGGCACAGTAGAGGGAGCTGGGCCTGACCAGGGCACCTGACCCCACCCCCCGAAGCGGAAGTCCCCGTTGGAGAGGGGCACAAGAGCCTCTCTTTGATGTGGCACAACCACCACTGAACAAGGCAGATCTAAGCAGAAACGGGTGACATCACACCCCCTACCCCTGACCCAGCTCTCAAGACCTCACACTTGGCACAGAGGAGAGCTTGAAGGTTCCCCACAAACATCTGTCACCTCAGGAGAGACACAGGTACTGATGGAGAATGGCCAGGATCAGGCATTCGGGCCTCAAGACCAGAGGCCATGGGAGCACCGATGAGGGAGGACCTGCTGAAGCAGGAGAGGGAGCTGTGGAGGGTGCAGGAGCATCACTCGATCTCCCGCCACGGTGCAGAAGGCACTCTGCTATGGACACCTGCCAGGAAACAAAATAGCCACAGACCAAACAAATTGTCCTTCTTCCTTGGCACCATGATGTCATTCCATAAGTTCACCTGAGCCCAGGTGTCGCTCCCATGGGAAGGAAAGGGATGTGGGTGGAATGCGGTGGGTGGGGTGGAATACACAGGTGCTCTGAACAGAGTGTAAAGTCAGTGGAAGGCCATGATGGAGCTGGAACCATCCATTTCTGAGCTTCCAAGTTTGTGACCGCAAATACTGAACTTACTGCGTGAAGAATTGACACACAACTACTTTATCTGCCATTGGACAAAATTTTCAGTAGACCCTAGAGTCTTCCAGTTGGGTCTTGCAAGAGAATGCTCAATTAGTTTGATGTAGGATACGTTTTGCCTCAAGTGTACTCACCGTGGACATCAGTGGTGCTCGGCTTAAGGAAAAGCAAACGTGACTCTCAGTGGCTGCACAGCTCTAACCGAGCTATAGCAACACACGTCTGCGGTGTCCGAGCCCGATGCTCGGGTACCAGAGGGCTTTGGCTGTGGAGAGTGGGGACGGCCACCAGTCTTCTGGAAGCAGCCCTGCAGGCTTGACAGACACCCACTTTGGGGCCTTCGGGGCCCCACCCTTATTGATTGAAGACAGTGGCCTTGTCTCCTGCACGCACCGCCCCCCCCCCCCCCCCCCGCCAAGGGCTGCTCCACCTGCTTCCCGTGGATGGCTTTGGTCCCATTCACACGCCTGGGGATG
>NC_138375.1:4135525-4174784 GCF_054177405.1 Leptonychotes weddellii | reverse complement strand
GTTGGAAGAGTCCCTGGTTTGTCAGAAGTGGGCAGGCAGAGACTGAGAGAATTCCCGGGAAGCATGGCTTTGTGTGAAGGCAGTGATGGATGCAGAGGGCCACCTATTGGGCTCTTAGTCAGTATTGCTCCCCCCAGCAGGCGAGGATAGCAGTGCATTAGCATGGGGACCAAACAATCTGCACCGGGACCCAGTCTTCTATTTCAAGGAACTTAGAGCATGGTTGGGATACGGAGTACGGTAACTTCCTTGGGGGAATGTCCAGGGTGTTTATGTAGGCAAGTGGGAAATAACCATTTGCATGGCTTTGGGAACAAATACTTGACCAATGAAAAACTTACTTGGTACAATAGCACATGATTATTATTGGCAGGATCCAGTGTGTTCGTTCAATTCAGTGTATGCTTGTTGAGGGCACATAGTGTCCCAGCACCAAGGAACACAGTGTAGAGCTGAGTGATTGAGACAGACAGAGGGCCATCACTGCTAGCCTTCCCACACACAAACTCTGGGGCCTTCGACTCTGTCCACCCATGGTGCCTTTGCTAGATGCGAGCTCTTCAAAGACAGAGATGATAACGTAGTTTCTCTGCATTCTCATGCGCAGTGCGTTGTAGGCACTTTATAGATTTGTTCTCATTGTCGATGAGCAAAATGTCAAGACGGTGATACATCATTATCATGATCACCATCACAGTTGTCCCAAACCCCATCTCCATTCCATATCATCTCTCCCAGGGCATCCTTTTAGGGAACAAGAGAATCACCACCCCATGGAAGGGCCACTCACGGCTCAGTGTAATTTGTAAAATAATGGCTGGCCACATGTAATGAAATAGAGGACAGATGTCTTCCCTTCACCTGGATCTCCTTTCTTGCTGACTTGGGCTTTTTCCATTATTCCTGCCATTTGCCTCCAACCTTCTTCAGGTATGAAGGGTTTGACTCCCCCAATAAAATCCCTACTCAAGAAAAAATTGGACATCAGACTTATGTGGCCACCTCCTGGGATTCCAACCTCTGGGCTTCCTCCCCCAGGGCTGTTTGCCATCTGGTAGGAGAGCATCAGGGGAAGGTGAGCTGTACTTGAAATACACTCCCCTGAGTCACCTCGGGAGTGTCTTCCTTATAGTTCATCCCTTTTCAAGGTAGTTCACTTTAAGAGTGAGGAAACACATAGAAAAATATAGACAACAATGTAAGAGACCACCACAAACTGTGACACAGCTATGTCAAATCTGAATACTTCACCAAGTTCTCTTCATCCCTTTAAAGGTATAAAATATTGTGGGCTAATCTTGTGAACATTCCTGATCCCCTCCACTCACTTACTACTTCTGGGCACGTTTATTTTTTAATTTTTTAAAAATTTTATTTTATTTTTTTAAGTAATCTCTGCACCCAACATGGGGCTTTGGGGCTTGAACTCACAACACCGAGATCAAGAGTCACTTGCTCTTCCAACTGAGCCAGCCAGGCACCCCTCCTGGACATGCTTTTATCTTTTCATATCATACATGTGTCTCCATAAACAATGAATAATCTTGTTTTGCATGTTCTTAAAACAAGTGATATCATTTTGTTTGTGTTCACTTTGAGGGTCCCCACACCACCCAAGTTTCAGTGCTTCCCCCAAGGATTTGGCATGTGGTCATGCTTGCGGCGGTGATTTGTTACAGTCAGAGATGCAGAGAGCAGTCAGCAAAGGGAAAGGCATGGGGGTGAAGTCAGGAGGAAACTGGGCACAAGCTTGCACCAGTCTTCCCCCAGCAGTCACGCAGAACACGCTCAGTTCCTCCACGTGGGAAGTGTTGTCTGCCAGGAACCCGTCAGAGGCTCAGGACCCAGCGTCTTCGTTGGGGACTACTCACATCAGTACCCCTGCCTAGCATGGTACCTAGACTCCAGACTCCCCAAAGGAAGCAGTTTCCAGAATAAACTGCATTGTTTGCACATATAGTTTTGTCATACTGAGCCTTTGTTGTCCTTAGGGAATGGTGGGAACCCTCTGGAAATCTGAATTCCCAGATGCAGGTGGATCTTTCTAAGGACAACAGGTCCAGGTTGGCTGTGTTGATGCTTTTTTGCATAGTATTCATATTGTGGAAGCTTTTTTTTTTTTTAAGATTTTATTTATTTGACAGAGAGAGACATTGAGAGAGGGAACAGAAGCAGGGGGAGTGGGAGAGGGGGAAGCAGGCTTCCTGCTGAGCAGGGAGCCCGACTCGGGGCTCAATCCCAGGACCCTGGGATCATGACCTGAGCCGAAGGCAGACGCCTAACGACTGAGCCACCCAGGCGCCCCAGCTTTTTTTTTTTTTTTTAAATTCAGCATTATCATTTTAAGATTCATCTAGTTGATACATTAATTCTGGTTAGCTTATTGAATCTTTACAGTATTTTACTGATGACCTTTTAAATTATTCCCTATTTTCCAAAGTTGCAAATAATATGCAACAACCATTCTTTTAAATGTCTTCGTGGACATCTATGCACGCATCTCTGGACTGTAGTGTGTGCACGTCTTCAACTTTGCTGGATGCAACGACAGTACTTTGCAAACTGTGCCTACCTTGTGATTCCACCAGAATGTGTCTGAGCACTCATTTCCTTCCCCCCTCACCAAGGCTTGGCACTGTCAGGCTTTTTTACTAATCTGATTAGAACGAAAACGGGGGGGGCCCTTAATTACTGTGAGTGAGGTAGACGTATACCTGGGGAGTAAGGGACGAACAGAGCAAGGACTCAGAACTGCTGGAAGCAGTCTTTGCAGGCTCAGGACAGACAGAAGGGACAGGGCAGGGACTGTCCTCCCCACCCATTTCCATCTCTGGCAAGGATGCCCTGGGTAACACTGAAACAGCATCAAAGGAAGTTACACTTCGTGATCTATTATGTTTATCCATCATCAAATACTGCCAGTTTCTGGGTAAAAAAATAATCAGGGTTTCTTCCTGTGATTCATACACTAGTCAGAAATCCTTGGCTTCTTAGAACTCCAATAAAAACTCCAAATATCTAAGTAATAATTCTTAACAGTACTTTCTTTTTTGGCTGAAGAACACCGGGCACAAAAGTAAATGTTCTACAAATCTCTGTGAGGATTTCTAAAGGGGCTCCTTTCCCTGAACGGTCCATGTCAGTGGAATGGGTGTGTGATGCCTACTCATGTGCTTCAAGGATATTATGAAGTGTGGGTTGGGGGCCATGCCCTCCCTGGGGAGGCTGGATCCAGTAGATGAGGTGTTCCCAGACCCCTGGGGGGCAAAAAACACCAAATCAGCAGTTCCCTTGCTGTCCTGCCTGGTAACCTGCCTAGGTCACAGAGAAGGTGAGGATGCCCATGGTTTATAGGAGACCTTTCGACCAGACAAAGCAATTTATTATGACAATAGTGAGGTGTTCTATGGGCTGAACAGTGCCCATAAAAGCATATGTTGAAGTTCTAATCCCCCAGTGTCCCAGAATGTGACTGTGTTTGCAGAGAGTGTTTTTATAGAGGGGATTAAGTTAAAGTGAAGCCATTTAGGTGGGCTCTACTCCAGTATGACTGGTGTCATACTGAAGAGGAGATCAGGACACAGAGGTAGACAGGGAGGACCATGCGAGGGCTCCATCTGCAGCCCAGGAGGAGGTGTCAGAAAGAAGCAACACTGTCAACATCTGGATCTTGGACTTCTAGTCTTCAGAATTGTGAGAAAATAAGTAATTTCTGTTGTTTAAGCCACTGAGACTGTGGTATCTTGTTATGGCGGCCCTGAAAAGCTAATGCACGATGCATGATGGAGACATGAAGACAGGAATGAGCCGGCCTCAGGAAAGGCGTGCAGGGAGAGGAGAAGGTGTGGAGGAAGGAGAGTCTAGCTGGTATCCCTCTCTTTGGTTGCTTATCCCACCCCCTTCTCCTTATCTCTGAAACGCAGGGCAAAACATGTCTTTGGGAAGTCCCATGTTTCACAGGTGGAGCTCTAGCTGTCCAGAGAGAGGACCAGTGTCCTTCACCCAGCCTGAGTTTCAGAGTCCCCTAGGGCAGGACTTGGATTGGTTCCACTTGGGTGGGGGTCCACCCCAAATAAGCAGCAGTGCTGGGGTGAGAAAGGACAGTGCTGGGGTGGCCATGAAGTTGACCTGGCAGGGCCACGCTATAGGCAGGAGAAGGTCCAGGAAGTCAGGGACATAGCTGAGCAGATTGCAAGGTGGTCTGAGAGGGTGGGTGGTGGGAGGACTTCTAGCTTGAGCTACGCTACAGGGTCAGGAGGAATGAGCTTGGGTGTGTTGTGAAGGCAGCAGACCCTGTGAGTGGAGCCTGAGATGCACCTGGGGAGTTGGGCCCAGAGCACCCTGGCTCGGCCTGGGGATTTTAATCTTTCTCTTCGGAGCGTGACTGAAGGTGCTGAGCTGCAGAATGTCACGTTCAGGGTCAGATTCCAGTTTGCTCCTTGGACCAACAGCTTCTGAATCAAGCAAGGCAGTGGCTAAAAATTGAATTTATAGCCACACATGAGACCTACTAAATCAGACTTCCTGGGGTAGAAGCCAGGAATCTAAATTTTTAACAAGCTCTCTAAGCAATTTGGAGACACACTGGGGATTAAGAATCATTGATCAGGTGTCTGGAGGAGTAACGTAGAAGTTGCTGGCAAAGACTTTCCCTGCCCTGTCTCTCTTTCTCTCTTTGTTATTTTCGACCTTATTCTAAGTACAGCAACATCTTGGTTATTTTGCAAGGTTGTATTCCCTAGCTATAAAAAGTGTGTCGGTGTGCACACGTGCAAGCATACGTGTGTGTGCATAAGACTATTCCCTATGAAACCCTTGAGCATCTGCTAAATGAAACCAAGACTGTTTCCCTGGGGAAGCAAAAGGAAGCAAAACAAAACAGCTCAAATAAAATGATCAGAAGAGCAGAAGCAGTTTGGGTTAACAAGACATTGAGCAGGGCTAATCTGTAGCCTTCTAAGGTCAAAATCAGGCATGCAAGGCACAATTCACCGTGAGGAAGATAGGCAGCTCTCCTGTGGGCAGGGGCCAATTTCAGGTGGAACAAGATCCCTTCTCCTGACTTTGTTGAGGATGTAGCCCTCATTACTGGGCCTCCTGTTTAGGTGACCATGTTTGGGTGAGGGCTGTTCAGGATATGGAGTGCATCACTCACAACGCACAGCACCTTGCATGTTACTTGGCAGTACATTGCCTCCACTGGTGTTGCTTCCTCACAGACCTGAGACACGTGCATCTATGATGTGTGTTCTCCCCAGGGGCTATTTATAAGGGGACGGTAATCAGGGCTCAAGCAATGATGGAAGGAGGGTCCTGACAGTGACGTCTGGGATGATGTAGGACTCAGGACCATGGAAAGGTGGGTAGAGATGTGTGAAGGAGAAGCGATTGTCTTTCTCTGGACCAGTTCTAATCCATCTTTGGAGGGTAGTGTCATCTTTTGCTGAACCATACAACTCTTACAATTCACTCTGCTTGTCTGAGGCTGTGTGTTGAACCTGTGTCGGCTCAGTGCATTCCATGAGCCATTTCTACTCCTTTTCCAATCAAGATTACAAATCGATTAGGGAGGAGATCTGTGTCAGCTAGGCTTGGTGGCTGTGACTTCCCGCAAACATCTTTGCAGCATTCAGGAAGGTATGTAAAATGCCTTGAGAACTCAAAAGCTCCAGATTAATACCAGCAATAATTATTATTACTACTGTTTTCATTGGTCCCGGTCATCTCCTTAAGTCTAGCAAGGAATTTTGTCAGATGCTGTTGATGTCAGTGCCCAAAGCTCTTCTCACGGGGAGGGCATACCTGCACCAAAATATCTACTCTGCCAATCTGCTAGCCCTCCAAGGGCAGCATGAGTTCTTGGGTTCAGACTTTTGATTCTCTATGAAAATATGTTGCCAGTGAAGAGACATTCATTCAAAAATTGGTTATTGGTACCATTGGGTACAAGGGTGGGGGAAACTGGGGTTGGTCCCACCATCTTGGAGCTCACACTTTGGTGAGGAAATACTCACTAATCAATCACATTGAAGAATATATTAGATGTGCTCTTTTGAAAAGAATGGAAAAAATCATGAGATGGGCACCTATCGATTACAGAAGTCTTCCTTGTGTGGTCGCTGCAAGAGGCCTCATTGCTCAGGTGCAGGGACCCTGGGGCAGACGTGGAGTGTGGTCATCAAGGTCAGGCATTTTTCCCTCCAGGACTTGAAGAGCCTGCAGCCTTAGGGCTCTGGGCTGGGCAGTCTCTGATTGCTTCTGGTGAAGCCCCCTCCCTCTGTCTCTGGGTGGGACATGTGAGCCTCCAGCAGCCCAACACCACTGCAGATGGGGAGAGTAAGTGACCAGCTTTGCTTTTGGGCCAGGTGTCCAGGGCACTGTGCAACTTCTGGGATGAAAGCTGTTAGGAACAAATCTGGATAAGATGGGGGCATTTCTGACTATTTCCAGTCCTGACTTCCATCCAATCTCTAAGTCACTGGACTATTTTTAAAGCATTTTTGGTTGGGGGGAATAAATTCAGGTGTTTCACAGTTTTGATGTGAGAATCTTCTCCCCTTTCTTCCCCACCCCCTCCTTTTCCTCCTTTCTCCTCTTCCTTCTTTTCTTCCTCCTCTTTCTTCTGTGGAATCATTTACCTCTTTTCTCTGCCACTAATTCATCTATAGAATCCTTGGAATAAATTCTCATGGTATTTGCAGCACTATTAGGCTCGGTGACATAAATCCAATCAAATTGGCCTTGATTTTCTGCTTTATCTTTTGGGGACTTTGTTCCTGTACTCTTGCTTCTGATTGATTTAAGACAAATGGTGCTATCTTTAATTTGCATTCGGCATTGCTTCCCTGATTGAATAACCCGTGACCTCATACTTTTCCTGAGAAGAATTTCCCTAAAGGTCATTAACACAATGGTATCAAAAGTCATTTTCGAAATCAAATTTATTTCCATTGGTATAAATCTTCATTTTGATCCCCACAAGAGCTTCCTGAAAATCTTTTATGGTCCATTTCAAATTCAATTCAGATTTGACATAGTTTTCTTTTTTTTTAATTGTTTTTATTAATATATAATGTATTATTTACTTCAGGGGTACAGGTCTGTGATTTATCAGTCTTACACAATTCGCAGTGCTCACCATAGCACATACCCTCCCCAGTGTCATCACCCAGCCACCCCATCTCCCCACCCCCCTCTATCCCAGCAACCCTCAGTTTGTTTCCTGAGATTAAAAGTCTCTTATGGTTTGTCTCCCTCTCTGGTTTCACCTTGTTTCATTTTTCCCTCTCTTCCCTTATGATCCTCTGTCTTGTTGCTCAAATTCCTCATATCAGTGAGATCATATGATAATTGTCTTTCTGTGACTGACTTATTTCGCTTAGCCTAATACCCTCTAGTTCCATCCACATCGTTGCAAATTTTTTTGCATCGTTTTTTTGATAGCTGCGTAATATTCCATCATATACATATACCACATCTCTTTATCCATTCATCTGTTGATGGACATCTTGGCTCTTTCCATAGTTTGGCTATTGTGGACATTGCTGCTATAAACATGGGGGTGTGCGTACCCCTTCGGATCACTACATTTGTATCTTTGGGGTAAATACCTAGTTGTGCAATTGCTGGGTCATAGGGTAGCTCTATTTTCAACTTTTTGAGGAACCTTCATACTGTTTTCCACAGTGGCTGCACCAGCTTGCATTCCCACCAACAGTGTAGGAGGGTTCCCCTTTCTCCGCATCCTCACCAGCATCTTTGACATAGTTTTCAGAGTGCCTCAGAATGACAGGACCAAAACTTTTTGAATATTGTTGCCAGTAAAGTACCTGCATGGCCCAACAGAAGTATTTCTTACATTATGTTCATTTACTTTCTGGATTAATTTTATGGTGGAAGAAACTGACTGCTGATTTCTTCTGGGAAACACATAAGGAGTCCAGATTTTAATATATTCTTTCCTTCTGCCAAGAAAACTTCACGAAGTCTCAGCTTTGTGAATATATATAACCCGATCTCAGAATTAATTTATGGAGTAGTCTAAATTCAATTCATTAAGCCAAATCCTAAAGTCCCTGTGTATGCAAAACTCTCACTAGAGTTTAAATTAATTGATAAATACTTACATCTTTATGTTTCAGATTATTTCAGAAGGTGCATGTGTTGCCTGCCATTTCTAAGGTGGTTAGTGATGAATGGCTACCTTTAACAAAGAAGCTTACATCAGTCATCAAACACTTGCCAATTTGTCATAGTTATTAGTAAAAATTGAAAGCCACTGGATGGATGACCCAAACCTCGTAGCTGTTAAAGAAATGACAATTCATGGAGCAATTAACCTGGTTGCTGGGAGGCTTACTTCTCCAATAAAGAGCCTGGAAGTGCAGGGCGGCTATAGTGGGCTCATTTGGGAGTGTCTCCAGTGAGTCTCTCTTGGGAAACTCTGCCCAGATACAATAGGAAGACTGCTTCTTCTGAATGCACTGATTCTGTCAAACCTTAACCATTGCAAGGTACAAGGTACATGCCTATGATCTTGGTTTTGGCATGAACTAATCCCTGCATTCTTTTCTCTTCAAATGTAGTATCAGGTTTCCCACTTACTAAATAGAATTTTTTAAAAAGATTTTATTTATTTATTTTAGAGAGAGAGAGAGCATGAGTAGGAGGGGCAGAGGGAGAGGGAGAGAGAGAGAATCTCAAGCGGCTCCATGCTGAGCGTGGAGTCCCATGCGGGTCTCGATCCTAGGACCCTGAGATCATGACCTGAGCAGAAACCAAGAGTTCGATGCTTAACCAACTGTGCCACCCCAGCACTCCCCACTAAATAGTATTAATAAAAAATCACAACTAGGAACACGGAAGACTCCACTTTCCGCCCTACATGCAGCCAGGGGTGGCCATATGACAGGCTGCACTGATGGGAAGTGAGGCTGCCCCTCTGGGTTTGGTCCTTCATGAACTTAGAAGCCCCAACATCATGTGTCCCAGACTCTCTCCCATCCCTTCCCACTGATTGGAATGTAGATGATGGAGCCACAAGGTGGAACAAACCTGGATTCCCACAGGATCCTGTGGAGCAGAACAGTTCCATCTGCCCGGGGATGGACACAACATGGTGGGCTCATAAGGAACTTCCTTTTGAAGGTACTGCATTTGGGGTTTCTCAGGCTAGAACTTATTAACATGTACTCTAATGAACACACTGAATCAGTTCATAAGGCTTCTGTAACAAAGCGCCACAAACTGGGGGGCTTACACAACAGAAATTTATTATCATAGTTCTAGAGGCAAAAGGCAAAATCAAGGCGTCAGCATGGCCATGACCTTCTGAAATCTCCCCCTGCAGAAGGTCATGGCCAGGAAAGGAAAGTCTTCCTTTCCTCTCAGGTTCTGGGAGTCCCCTGACAGTCTTTGGTGCTCCTTGGCTTGTAGATGTGTCACCTCCATCCTCACCTGGTGCTTTCCCTGTGTCTTCACATTGTCTTTGTCCTATACGTGTTGGCCTCTGTGCCCAAATTTCCCATTTTGTTAAAGGCACCAGTTGTATTGGTTTGGAGCCCATCCTAATGACTTCATCTTAACTTGATTACCTCTGTAAAGACCTCATCTCCAAATACGGTCACATTCTGAGGTACTGGGGGTTGGGACTCCTACATTTCTTTTGGGAGACACAGTTTAGCCCATCACACACACCTGAGGTGTGTTTACTGAGGCCTTATGGTGCTCCAGGCATCTCTCTGAGTACTTATACAGATTACCTTATTTCGTTATCTTGGTGACTTCATGAAGGAAATACTCTTGCTGCCCCTTCATAGGGTAATGAAACAGGGGTGCAGAAGTATGAAGTAATGCTCCAGTTCACATAGACTAGAGGTGAGCCCTTGTGTGTGTATCCAGAACCCACACCGTGTGGTCTTTTCTATCTCTCAGAATGGAGCTCTGGCCATCAGGAAGAAGAGAGGCAGGAAGACAAGCCTGTCCCTGGGGATCCTGTGCCCCATGAATACTCCCTGATGACTTGAGACATGGGACTGCTTTGCTCTGAGAGGCCAATATTCCAATATGCATGTGCTAACTGAGGTGAGTGGACCAGGAGCTCCCGACTTTGGTCTTTTGGGAGCCCCAGGCAGGCCACAGTGAAGTTCTCCATCTTGAGTCTGGCTGCCTCCCTGTGGCTGTGGACTTCCTTGTAAGTGGTAGTAGGCTCTTGTGTAACATCTGTCCTCTCCTGTGGCCACCTCTGTTTCTCTGGGAGCTTCCCTTTCTGTTTCTGCCAAGTGCCCATGGATGGCTATCTAAAGGGTCAGAGTTTAGCTTCAGGAATCCAGGCTCTTCTATGTTTGTAGTGGAGCTACTTGGAGGTGAGTACACCATGTGGGGTGTGTAGTGGTGTGACTGCAGAGTTCCACAGGAGGTGGATAACAGAGAGCCGAAATGCTAATGGGCAGCAGTGGGCCATTTGGGACAAGATTCTCACTCCATGTACTTGAGGCTAATTGGGACTTTGGAGATGCTCAGAGTCAGCTTGCTCCAAGAACCCACTGTAAAGATGGCATCTACTGATTAACGCCCAAGGGAAGAGTGTGTTCCAGCCTTGTTTAGATGATGATGTTCTACCACCAAGTTGCCCACTGCTCCCACATCCCAGCTTCCAGCCCATAAGCTTGGAAAGCAATTTCAATTACAAATGACATCAGATCTAAATCAGGATCTGAGGAAAGCAGCCTGCTTTTAATCAATCACTCCAGTTCACTGCTTTATGCACGTACTGGCAAGAAATAGATTCAGGCCGCTTAATAAGATGTCTCAGCCAAGGAGCTAGCATGACCTGTGAGTTCCTCACTCAGGAGAAGCAGGCATGACTCTGGGAAGAGCCAGCACCTGCAGGGCGGTGGGGAGTTCCGGGGGCTTCTTGGCAGAGCCATTTGTGACCACGGGTTTCTGACTGACATTTCTGGTTTACAAGGTGACCCGAGCACAGAACCTTTTAATTAGCCCACAGATCCGGCGTGCTTTGTGTGGGTGACTGTCAGTTTCTTTGCCTTCTGCGGCCCTCTGTTGCCATGGCGACACTCTCCCAACAATGGATCAGGCTGCGGAGGGGCAGCAGAGAGGCAGGCAGCCCTGTGCCAGCCCCCAGCCAGATAGTAAATATTCATAAGACCGCGAGGTTAAAAACTGCATTGCCGATGAGTTTTATGATTCAGGGTCAGCATTATGTAGTGCTGGGGGCGGGGTAGAGAAAGGGAGCTTGTTTACTTTAAGGCTGAGACACAGAAGCAAAAGTACCAAACTCTCAAAAAATTACGCAGAAAGTGTGAACGCTCCTCAGCCATTGTGTCTTGTCTTCTTTATTAATATCAAGTATTTCCATGGGGGTAGAAATAATATGGGATTATCTTTATTAACAAGTAATATTACTGTAATAGTGTCTTGCCATCTATTTGTTTAATAATACTGAGTCACAAGGGAATGTGATTAAAAAGCTGAGATCCAGTCAACATGTAATTAATAGTCTTCTGAGCAGTATGGGCATATTCAAGCTGCTCTGGTCCTAACGAACATATTTATACCTTCCTGTGAGGACATTTCAGGATGAACAAATCTGAGGGTCGATGCTATGTCTATGAAAAAAAATCTGCTCCTCCAACACACTGCAGATATTCATCTTTCAGATAGTTCCAGAAGAGAAGTAACGGCATCCGGCCACAGGCCAATTCAGGTAAAACCTTTCTCTGTCCTCTGGTCACTAGGGTCTTGGATTCCTAGAGGGCTGTCAGGTGCTGGTGGGTCCCACTGCTGGTTGGCAGGGCAAGACTGGTGCTAATGCCCAGTGCAGTCTGGGCCAGAGGCTGAGAAACTGGGCTTCCTTTCACCTGAAAATTTAGTTCCGTGAGGGAATCATAAATTGCCAGTTGGATCCTTAGATCCTCATGGGAAAGTCATTCCATAGTAATGGGGCTGCTTCAAGATAGAGGGAAAAGACTTGCCACATCGATACTTACAGGAGTATTTCCTTAAGTGTTAAATAACTATTGTAATTACATTACCTGCAGCTTACTTGATTATTTAATTCAGCCTGTTGAGGAATTAATTTCTGTTTAATCAGTGCTGTCATTTAGAGGACAGACGTAATCACTGAGGCTCTGTGCTCAGTGACACACTGCCGTTCTTTCTCTTGGTCTGATGTGGTCTAACAGCTGGAGGCCACATTCCCATCAGCACGTTGGATCCTTTAGATCCAGACGAATGTGGGCTGGGTGTTGGCAGGGCACCTGCAGGGAGCCACTCAAAGTGTATCTGCAGGTCTCAGGGGGACACTGCCGGCTCATCCTGGTGCTGTTTCTAGTGCCTCTGGATGTAAGGGTCAGGAGCATCTTCCATAGTGAATGTCACAGTGGAAGCCCATGGCTTGTCAAGGCTATGGGAGGTAGAAAAGCAAAGCCATATTTTAAAATTTCCAGTAGGCCAGTAATGCTTGAAGGGAAAAGCTGATAAATTTTAAAACATCCGTTCTGTGAAAGAAACTGTCAAGAGAATGAGAAGACAAGCCACACATTAGAAGAAAATATTTGCAAAAGACACATATGATATATCCAAAATATACAAAGAACTCGTAAAATTGAACAATAAGAAAATGAACAGCCTGATTAAAAAATGGGCCAAAGACTTGAACAGACACCTCACCAAAGATGATACACAGATGGCTAACAAGCATGTGAAAAGATGCTCCACATCATGTATCATCAGGGAAATGCAAATTAAGCAACAGTGAGATACCACTGTACACCTATTAGAAGGGCCAACATCCAGAGCCCTGACAGCACCAAATGCTGGCGAGGAAGTGGAGCAACAGGAACTCTCACTCATTGCTAGTGGGAATGCAGCATGGCACAACCACTTTGGAAGACAGTTTGGCAGTTTCTTATAAAACTGAATATACTCTTACCATATGTTCTGGAATTTGTGATCCTTGGTATCTGCCCAAAGAAGCTGTAAATTTATGTCCACACAAAAACCTGCACACAAATGTTTATAGCAGCTTTATTCATAATTGCCAAAACTTGGAAACAAGCAAGATGCCTTCAGTAGGTGAATGGATAAGTAAACTGTGATACACCCAGACAATGGAATATTATTCAGTGCTAAAAGAAAAATGAACTATTAAGCCATGAAAAGACATGGGGAGCCCTAAATGGATACTACTGAGTGAAAGAAGCCAATCTGAAAAGACCATATACAGTATGATTCCCAACTATATGACATTCTGGAAAAGGCAAAACTATGGGACAATAAAAATCAATGGTTACCACGGACTGGGGACTGGGGGAATAGGAGAAGCACAGAAAATGTCTAGGACAGTGAAACAACCCTGTATTGTACTATAATGGTGGACACACATCATTACACATCGCGGAAGAATAGAGGCGCAACATCAAGAGTGAACCTTAATGTAAACTATGACCCTTGAGGATGGGGGGTGAGTCACTGCAGGTTCATCATTCCAACAAATGGGACTCTGCTCTGGTGCAGGATGTTGATGGGGAAGGGCGTTATACACGTGTCAGGGCAGGGGCTATGTGGGAACTCCATACTTCCCACACAATTGTTCTGCGACCCTAGAACTGCTCATAAAAATAAGGCTTACTAATTAAAAAAAAATAATATACAAGAGAAAAGGCATGTAGCTGAACAAAATTACAATGGAGACGTCAAGGTTACTGAAGAATCATCCCCTTTTGTTGTGTATAGCTACATGTTTGTGGCTCTTTGCACAGAGCGGACCAAGGCTCAGGACTGACCATGTAAGATGGATGTATACGCGGGTGAGGACCCAGTGGTGAGCCAGCTTCTTTTCACTTCTTGTGAGGCTGCTGGAAAAATCACGACGCTGGCTGAGGGCTCGGGCCAGATCATGACGGAGTTTTCAAGTGCTCTTGGGTTCTGTTGGTCAGCAAGATCTGGAAGAAAGATTACTGTGGAAGTTTCAAACTCAAGAAAGGAGAGCATCTTTCTACATCATCTTTGGGCGTCTGCTCCCTGTGCAGAGTGAATGGTTCCTCCTGTGATTGGCATGAGAGGCCAGCATTAAATCAAGAGACACCTAGAAAGTGCTGAGGAAATTTTTCTGTAGAAAAATTTTCAATTATATTCAATACACAGTGGCCTCAATTCACCTGATTATAATGGCTATAATTTATTGAGTGCCTTCTATGTGCCGGGGATATTTTTTATCAAACTGAGTGGGAAAGTACCATCCTCCCTCTTGCAAATGAGAAAGGGAGGCTCACAGAGGCTAAGTGACTTTCCTAAGGTGCTATGTATAGTGAGGATAAAGTAGAGATTCTATCTCTCCAGTGAACTCCAAAGCCAATGTGGTTTTCAGCACGCCTCCCATAGTCTTCCTCCCGCTCTGACTCAGCATGGGGAAATTCCAGTTCAGCCACTCAGTATTCTTTAAACCACCTGGCAGATGTTGTTGACCATCTTCCAGAAGGGCCTGCTTTAGCTATTAGAAGTCTATGTGGTGATGACACAAACGAGGATAGAGCCAAATGTTGAAGTCAAAGCTCTCTTTCCTTCACCTAAGAGATGCCATTTGTCGCCAGTGGACATTCTAGCTCTATTACCTGCTGCACCCAACTTGATAATGAATGTCTTGCTCAGGACATCCTGGGATTCCTAACAACCCCCACGGCACTAGTCAACATGCAGAAATTCCCCTGTAGGATGCTGGAATCTTGGAACTCACATCACACTGAAGATGGAAACACTATCTCTCTCCTGGAGCCAGAGAGCCCAGTCCTTCAACAGCCCACTTTCTTTTCAGCATCTCTAAGTGTGAGGAAGCTCCTCCTTTACGGTCAGGTGAAACTCCCTTCCCTGTATTTCCTGTTGTTAATAGCTGTTCTGCCTCTATAATCACACAGAATAATGCCGCTCTCCACTACCTAGCAGTTAGATGGATTTTTGGCCATAAGGTTCAAGATGTTCCTCAGGTGTCCTCAGCTGTGTCTCCTGTGCTGAGGTGAACATCCTAGCTGAGCTTTGAATTAGGAACTCAGTTTCAGTGAGCACAGACAAGTACTGTTTGCACAAGCTTGCTTAGAGTCCTATAATTTCAACTCACCGCATATACAAGACGAGTTAAGCGGAGGGTGACTATGTGTACAAGACAGCCAAATTCAAGTTCGTCCTTAAATCAAGATGTGAGAGGTCTTATTCCAGCCTCCCCCAGCTGGCCTAGACTCTCCCTAAATTCCATGCCTGTTTGACTTTTTAACTTTCTATTGTTGCCCTTTGCATCCCAGTGGGGACCATTACACAATCTCAATATTGAGAGGCAGAAAGTGGACAGGCTGATTTAACTCACACAGACATTAGCAAGAATGTATAAAATGCCTCACCCTTGGTTTCACATTTTTAAGGGAATTCAACGAATCCAGTGTATTTCTGCTCTAATATCTAGGTATAGAAATGCTATGTGTAGGAATTAATAAGCCCGACTGCCCCCCATCTTCTCTCACTCTTCTCATTTTATCTCTAAACTGTGAGGAAATATGAAATAACTATTTTCCTTTCCAGGGAATTCATTGTTTTTTCAAAATATATTTTTTATTTTCTTTCTCAAAGTATGCTCTGGAAGATAGGAAAATTCCATATGCGTTAGATCCTTCATTAGTACAGAGTGTGACTTGATCTGGGAATTTCTTTGTAGGTGTAATGATACTTTTAAAGGTAAAATTCACATTTTTTTCTGGTGATGACCATCTGGTATATGAATAGCACCTTTTACGTGGATGTAGGAAAAAAGCTTTTTCTTTAATAAGTAAAATAAACAGCTGACTCATTCTTCCTCTCTAATTGTAATTCATTGAAATACTCTATTTGTATCACCTGACATCTTTTTGTTACTGCTTTAACTCTAAGACGAATGAGGCTGCGCCTTTGTACCGTTGGAGCCTTATGTCTTATGAGCTCCAAATTCCAGAATGATGACAGATCGGTGCAGATTATCATAAATGCAAGTCTTAAGTGCACTGGAAAAGATCTTAAGTGCAGAATTTGTGGTGTTGCTTATAGGCAATTAATTTCAAGATTCAAATACTGGTATTTTCTAAAAAGTTCAGAGGAAGAAAAGAAGCTTGCTGCACTGGAACTGCAGAATGCATAAATTAGTAGGGCACTACACAGGCAGGATCATTTTGTATGTATGATAATCTGTATTTCAGCATTTATAGTTGCCTCATATAAATGAAGGGCAATTTCGGTTCTGCCATCCCTGCAGGAAAGGCTGACATGTTTTGGCGTCTTCATTTGAAATGTGCAGGCTGTGTTCAACAGGACTATTTTACCCTAGATTTGTTAACCTATCATAATGAGAATCTATAATGCACAGGGAGATTTGGGTTTTGTAGCTGGACACAGGGTGCAATGAGATTGAGGATACATTTTCTTGGCACGGAGCATGAATTATGATTTCTATAATGGGCTGCGGTTCCCTGTAAAATACTTCCTATTTATTGAAAGTAAATGTTAAATTGTTAACAGTGTATTTCTCTGCATTTCTCAGATTATTATTTTATGGCAAGAAATGAAATATGGATTGCAGTCTTAAAAGCCTTTATACTCAGCATCAATTCAAAACAGTTTGCTGCAGCAAGGCATGAATCAATGGATGGCATTAGTGTGCATCCAGCAGTCCCGAAGCCCCAAATTGCAGACAACCTGTTGGCTGTCGCCTTTGGCTTGGGCCACTAGCCCATATCGTATTTGTTGAACTTGGCTCAGGGGGGCTGTGAACCCAGATAATGGCCACGTCCTATGTAAATGCGGTTGAACTCTGTATGACAGTTGGTAAGTCAGGTGGGTGAGTGTGTGTGTGTGTGTGTGTGTGCGCGCATGTGCTGTGCATGACAAGCCCGTGATTCATGTTTAATTTGACTGTGCAGTTTCCATGGCACCCTTGTGATGCTTTTGTTTCTCCCTGTGGAGATGAGCTACATTTGCAGCTGTCACTAGTTTGAACCCTAGAACATACATCCAAGCTGCACAGACATGGACCCACGGGTGTGAAGGGCAGTTTTGGTGAACTACAGTGAGTCTAGGAAGAAGGACAGTGGCAGGATCGCATGGGTTGCCCCAGGAGGGCAACAGAAGGCTCATGCTAGAGATAACTGGCTAACTGATTCCATGCATATCGCCCATCTAAGTGCCTTAAAGCTGAGCAGAGCCACAGAGATGCGGATTGGTTTCCTGTGGCCGCCATACAAAATAACACAGAGTAGCACCACTGGTGGCTGCTAGCCAACCTTGGGGATACTTGGTGTCCTTCCTTGCGGTCACATCACTGCAACTTCTGCTTGAATCTTCACATGGTGTTTGTGTGTGTGTGTGTGTGTGTGTGTGTACGTGCGTGCCCAAATTTCTGCTTTCTAGGAATAATCATTGAGTTAGGGACTGTTCTAATCCACTCTGACCTCATTTTAACTAGATTACAATGACCCTCCCCTCCCACTGATGCATCCACCATCACCCTCTGCTTCTACTCATGTTATAGGTTGAAATTTTAAAACTCCCCCCCAAAATTTTTAGCAGCATTTTTGAGGCAAAATTGATGTAAAACACTACACATATTATGACTTTGGAAATACATGAACACCCATATTACCACCACACAAATCATACACATACCTATCAGCTCCAAAATTTTCTTTGTGCCCCCTCCCTTTTTTGTGGTAAAAACTCTTATCATGGGATCTACTCTCTTAACAAGTGTTTAATTGTACAATACAGCATTGTGGACTGTAAGTGCTATGTGTACAGGAGATCTCTAGAGTGTATTCATCTTGTATAACCGAAACTTTATACCGATGGAATAATTCCCCATTTTCCTCTCCCAGCAGTCCCTAATAGCCACCATTCTGTTCTCTGCTTCTATGAGTTTGAGTACTTCAGACATCTCATAGAAGTGGAACCATGCAGGATTTGTCTTCTGTGACTGGTTTATTTCACTTAGCATGATGTCTTTCAGGTTCATCCATGTTGTTGCAAATGATGGGATTTCCCTTTTAAAGGTTGAATAATATCCCATTGTATGTATAGACCACATTTTCTTTATCCATTCATCTGTCAATTTGGGACATTTGGGTTGTTTCCATATCTTGCCTATTGTGAGTAATTCTGCAAAGACCATGGGAGCACAGATATCTCTTTGAGATTCAGATTTCAGTTCTGTTGGGTATATGCCCAGAAGACCAATGGAACAGAATAGAGAGTCCAGAAATAAATGATGCATATACGGTCAACTGCTTTTCAACCAGGGTGCCAAGAATACATAATGGGGAAAGAACAGTCTGTTCAAAAAATGGTGTGGGGAAAACTAGATATCTAATGTGAAAGAATGAAATTGGATCCTTATTTTACTCAGTACAAAAAAAAAAAAAAACACTTCAAAATGGTTAAAGATGTAAATGAAAGACCTGAAACTAAAAATGCCGAGGAGAAAACACAGGAAAAGCTTCATGACAGTGGGCTTGGCAATGACTTCTGGAGTATGACACCAAAAGCACAACCAATAAAAGAAAAATCAGACAAGTGGAACTGTGTTCATCTAAAAAGCTTCTGAACAGCAAAGGAAACAACAAAGTAAAAAGGCAACCTACAGAAGGGGAGAAAATATTTACAACCTATATACCTTATAAGGGATTAATTTCCAAAATATACAAGGAACTCCTACAATTCAATAGTGAAACAAAAACAAAAACAAAAAAATCTAATGTTGAAAATGGGTAAAGGACCTGAATAGGTAGCCAAAGAAGACACACAGCAGACCAGCTGGTGAACGAAAAGATGCTCAACATCACTCATCATCAGGGAAATGCAAATCAAAACTACAACAAAATGTCACAGCATACCTGTTAGGATAGATGTTATCAAAAAAAAGATAAAAATTGTCAAGGATGTAGAGAAATTGTACACTGCTTGTGGAAACGTCAAATTATGCAGCTGCCATGAAAAAGAATACAGAGATTCCTCAAAAAATTGAAAATGTAAATACCCTATGAGCCAAGCAAAGTCAAGCTAAGGGTTTGCTAACCTTGTTCACTTTAACCAAAATCATAAATAGACCAGGGGGGCACCTGGGTGACTCAGCCTCACTGAGCATCTGACTCTTGATTTCGGCTCAAGTCATGATCTCAAGTTGTGAGATCAAGTCCCAAGTAGGGCTCCACGCTCAGTGGGGAATCTGCTTGGGATTCTCTCTCTCCCTCTGCTCCTCCCCGCTGCTCACAGTCTCTATCCCCCTCTCCCTCTCTCCCCCTCTCCCCCTCTCTCTCAAATCTTTAAAAAATTGTGAATAGACCAAGGCTCTTTTTCCAAATAAGATCAAATTCACAGGTTCCTGGAGACATTAATTTTGAAGGGATAATATTCAACCCACTACAGGCCACATATCTCGTTCTTGCCAGTGGGCTTAGGTGGAATTAATGCGTGTCATTTCTGAGCTGAGGCGCTTAGTTGGGTGCAAGGCCCTCTAGTGCCCTCTTTTGCTAAGTCTACCGTGGAAGCTGCATGCTCCAGGTGGGGCAATTATAGGAGGGCAGAGGCTCTGCAGAAGAGAGTTACACTGGATGGTTGCCTGGACTTGCACTGGACATTGTAAGAAAGAGTGAAAAACAAATGTGAGCTATGTTAAGCCACCCAGGGGCAGAGGAGCAACTCCTCAGGTTGAGGAGGTTGAGGGCCGTGTGTAGCAGGTATGGCCCACCCCTTCTTTCAGATTAGCATGCTTGAAGACCTGTGTCCTCTCCTCTCTTAGTCATGGGCCAAGCTCAGGGCATAGGTTCCGTCTTTTCCAGGGGAGCTCTGTGTGGCCCAGCCTTGCCAATGATGGTAGCTAGGTGAATCTGGCTAATTCTGAGGCTAGGGATTAAGACCACTTGACAAGATGACTGAAACCATGGTCTTCAATGTCGACTTAATGGTAAAAAAACACTATCTTCATATCAATAATTTCCCCTGGTGTTTTCTCCTAGATGGTTTAGAATGTGGGTGAGGAAAAAAGAGTGACAATCATTAGTCCCTTCAAATCATCCTAGAAATATTATATCCATAAAACCAAACCAAAGTCTTGCAATAGAAATACTCATAGTAAATCACTTTTAGGATATAAAATAATAATAAATAATAGTATTTTCATAATGCTTACTATGTGCTGGACATTGTTCTAAGCACATATGTCTGTCTGTCTGTCTCCACCCATCCACCCATCCATCCATCCATCCATCCATCCTCATTTAATTCCCATGACAATCATCAGAAGTAGGTACAGTTTCTCTCCTCACTTATTAAAGATTACAAAACTGAGGCACAGAGTTGTAGTCTTTCTGTAGTAACTAGTTTCACAGTCTACATTTAACTCTATTTTCTTCTAAAATGTGAATTGTTAAAATAAAAATTCCAGTTGAATGACTAAATGAAATCAAGGAAATTGTCTACTACGTAGAGGAAAGGACAAACAGGTGATGCTGCAGGTTTGTTCAAGCAGCCTTTCCCATCTCTAGATCAAAAAGTACTTCTCACCATTCTTGTAACTTGCTAGTTTCACCTGTCACATTTGAGCCTCTAGTCCATGTATGAGGTGAAGTATGGATCCAGGTTTTTTTTCACCGTATGTTGAGCTGGGTTACCAACAATCCTACTGAACAATATTTCTCCAGGATTCGTGGGACCATTACTATCACATAAGTTCCCACATATGACCTCTCTGTTTTCTTTCCTTGGTCTTCTTTTGCCTTTGATTGCATCAATAACTTATGGTTATTATTACTAGGTCTTTTTGAATGCGTTAATGGTTGAGTTATTTCTTAGATGCTTTATAAAATTGTGGTTTATGAATGGTATCTTATTTTTAACATTTTTTTTTGGAGATGAATTACATAATTTTTTAGATTTACCCTATGTTTTGCCACCTTCCTGAACACTCTTGTTCTAATAGATTTGTTCTAATAGATTGCTGATTATGTTGGCTTCTCTGGGTAGATGTTCATGGCTTCTTGAAATAATTGCAATGATATCCCTTCCTTCCCCCATTTTTATATTTATTTTTCTTCCTTATCAGGAAGTATGTTCAACTGTAGAGATGACAGTGGGATTTCTTCCTGATCTTAAATTGAATGCTTGTAGGCTTTTCCTTTCTAGTCTCATATTTTTGTTAGATTTTTATTTGATAAGTTTTAACACCTAGTTATAATTATGCTTTGCTTGATTGGGGTGCTCATTTGATTTTTTTCTCTTTTAGTCTATTGATGTTATGTTAGTAACTTTTAAAATAGTGAACCATTTTTGCATTCCTAAGATCAATTCTCCCTGCTAATGATTTTTTTGGTATACATGCATATATAAAATATATATGCACACATGTATGTATACACATAATTCTTTTTAAAAATTTTTTTTATTATGTTATGTTAATCACCATATATTACATCATTAGTTTTTGATGTAGTGTTCCATGATTCATTGTTTGCATATAACACCCAGTGCTCCATGCAGAACGTGCCCTCTTTAATACCCATCACCGGGCTAACCCATCCCCCTGCTAATGATGTTTTATTTTCATTAATATACTATTGGATTTGGTTACCCACTCTTTTATTTAGGGATCTTTGTATCTACATTCATGAGTGAATGAGACTATACATTTTATAACTTACATTGCTCTCCTTAGTTTTGGAGTGAATATATGCATGTTTAGAGCTTTGTATTTGTTCTGTAACAACTGTTTCCAGGTGTGGTAGAGCACACTTAGAAAGAAAGCTAAGCCTATTTTGGTTTGTTGTGCTTTTTTTTTTAAAGAGAGGCCAATTTGCTTAAAATTTATGGATTTATACAAGATATCTATTTTTCTTGTGCCAATTGGCATTTTGTATATTTCTAGGGATGTAAAAATTTGAATTAAATTTTTAAGTTTTTATTGCATAACTAGGTTTTCAAGTTTATTACTGCATAAGTACTGACACTGACACTATTCTATGTTATTATTATTATTTTAAATCTCTACTGTATCTGTGATCATGTCCCCTTCACTGTTCCACACTTTGTGTTTGCATCTTTTATTTTTTGCACTGGATCAGTTTGCCAGTGGTCTATCTTAATAATCTTTAATACATCAGGTTTGATTGCATGCTCTTTTCTATATTTCTTTCTTTTTTTCCTAACCTTCCTGTTTATTTCCTATATATTACCTGTTTTTTTTCTTTTTCCATCTCCTAAGTTAATGCAAATATTATTTTCTACCGGTGGTCAATGAACAGGAAGTTAAGTTAAATGCATATTATTGAGAGTTTCAGAGGCAACCCATGGAAGAGCCAGAGATCACTTTGTGGGATGACATTGTGAACACTGTCTGGCTTCATCCTCTAGCTCCACCACCTCTGGCCATGTCTCAGTGCCTCTTGGTCTTGTTTCCTCATTTGGAAATTAAAATTAGGAAGGTATCTACTTCATAGGGCTATTGTGCAGTTCAAATGAATTAACAGAACTTTAGGCTTAAAACAGTGCCTCAGCATAATGATGCTCAGTAAGTATTAGCAAATGATGATGATGACAGTGATGATGGTGATGATTGGTATTATCAATCACTTCTCGAACACTGGGAGGAGACCCTCCTTACAGCTCTCCCTGTGTACTCACCAGCATCCATGTTCTCCTCTTTCTAGGTCCACAAATATTTTCCAGATGTTGCATCTAAGTGGGGCCACATGACTTTGTGAGACAAAGTGAGATGTGAAATATCCAGGTCAAGGCCAGTAAATATGGATGTGCTTTCTCCAGGGGCCCCCTTCCCCACTCATCAGGAGAATGCTAGGGAGGATGAGGTCCTAGAAGTTGGTATAAGATTTTATAGAAGGAGTGCCTGTCCCTGACTGCATGGAACCCCTCTGCTCACACTTCATGGATGTGATAACAGCAAGAAGTAAATTTTACTTGTGTGAAGCCATTGAGTTTTAAGGAAGAAGATCCATGCAACATGAAGGAGCCTTCAGAATTCGTTGGGTCCAGTCACCTCCCATACTTGTTCTGTATCAGCAACCTGTGGTGCTTAAAAAAAACAGATTCTGGGACTGATGTCCAGACTTCTGAATTTCACAGTGTAGGTACCAAAAGTCTTTTTTTTTTTTGTTTAAGATTTTATTTATTTATTTGAGAGAGAGAGAATGAGAGAGAGCACATGAGAGAGGGGAGGGGCAGAGGGAGAAGCAGGCTCCCTGCCGAGCAGGGAGCCCGATGCGGGACTCGATCCCGGGACTCCAGGATCATGACCTGAGCCGAAGGCAGTCGCTTAACCAACTGAGCCACCCAGGCGCCCGGTACCAAAAGTCTTTCTAAAAAGTTCCCTTGGGGAAATTAATGAAATCAATTCACTGCATGATATTTGGGAATCACTGACTATACATCAACTTTTGGTGGAAGCGAATATCCCCTCTTCCGGGTTGTTAATGGGGTGAGGTCTAAAATTCTCCTGAAGAAATGATTTCACAGTACAAAGCAGTTCTCTCCATGTGCTTCCTTAATGTGTTATGCCCTTTCATGAGTCAGCCTGGCTGTGTGTCTGATTCCCTTCCTTCTGTCAAGGGTTTGCTTAAACACTACCTTCTCAATGAAGTCTACTCTGACCACCCTCCTAAAATTGTACCCAGGTCTCTAATAAATGTCTACACTTTTCATTATTCCATTGCATTTTTCATTTTCCTAATACTTCATATAAATTCTTATATATTGTATCTCACCCTGGGGGGATAGGAGCTCCACAAGCAAGAATTTCCCAATGTTTGCTGATGTGTTTAAGTGCCTAGGACACTGCTGTGCACATGGTGGCTGCTTAATAAGATCTGTTGAATGGATAAGTACATGGCTTCATGGTTCACATACTGTTTATAATGCTTGGCCTCCTGAAGGCTTCTCCAAACCAAACCAAAGACCTGGTTAACATTTAGGGTGAAAACAGATTGAACTACTTTTGCTTTTGGCTTTTCCTTTTCTCTGTTTTTGAAGATATTTTTGGAGACTCAGGAGTAAATCTGTCTGGTCTGGACTGAACACAGTATTTCATTTTGGTTTTAACCTTATTTGGGGAATAAGCTGGGTACATATTTTGACAAGTTGATGAAAGAAACACAACTCTATATATTCTAGTGAATTTTTTTCATATGAATTCCTTAGTGTGTTCTGTAATTTGTCATCCCACAAACTTGCATTTTGGGTAAAAAATGTAATATTTAAGCAACTAAAACTTTGAGCTTCTAAAACTTTGAGCCCCTACTCATGTATTCATTCAGGCATTGGTATTTTGAGTGCTAACTGCATGGCCAGTGTTGTGCTGGGTGTTGAGGAAGGGTCCCCACAGCTTATGAGCAAGTGTGTGTGTGTATGTATATGAGGATTCTTTAAACAATACATTTTTTAATTTCTATCAACTGATTGGCTATGTATGATTTTGAAATTGCTCAAGAGTTCTAAAGGGCAGATTGTTGCACTGAATTTTAGAAGACATTAGAGATGTGTTTTACTGGCCTGAAGTCAGAATTCCTAGGCTATGTGAATGGTTTTACGGTGACATATGTTGTGGCCAGAGTAAGTGCCTTGACCCCCCCCAGGGTCGTTTTCATTGGGTGTCCTTTTCTGCTTCACAGAGAAGTAGAGGAGATATGGGATGGGCCTTGGATCTCTAAGAGATGCTATTTCAAGTATTTTATTACACAGTACACTAATCCTAAGCAATATCAGAATGACAATCCATGCAAACTTGCAAAATAAAAAAAAATGTTGTTTTGGATGGTTATTAATAGAAAAAAAGAGACCAGGAATAAAAATGCCTTTAATAAAGCAATCCTTCATAATTGCAAAATCTCCATGCACTAGAAACTCTCCAGCTCACTCTAGTCACTCAATTCTTGCTCATAGTGACCTAAAATATCTCACCTATGGTAGGAAATGACACTTCAGACCATTTTAATATGGAAACATAACTGCTTTGTCATTCTTTTTTTCATGCATTAGAGTGATGGAATATTAATATTTTTTCTTCATCTCTGGGAACTTTTAAAAGTAAAGCTATTCTTGGTAGTGCTTTGGCTGTGAAAATGTTGGCTCTGGTTTAACGTTGCTAGCCCCAGAGGGAGGGCTGGAGGACTATGGGAGAAGTGGGAGCCAGGAAAACGGGTGAGAGGACAGGTTCTCTGGGGCTGAGCAGCCTGAGAAGGGAGGAGGATGGTACATCTTGGAGCCACCGTAGTACCTCTCTGGTCTCTCAACCTGCTCCCCAGTGTAACCACCCACACTCTGGCCGTGAGAACCACAGCCTGCATTGGGATTTCTAGACTTTCCAATGACTTCATGTCCCCAGTATAGCATGGAAGCCCCCAAGCAACAGAGGTCTCAAGATACTTCTCAGACAGGAACAAAGGACATCTCATGCTAACCAATGTGGATTTATAACCAGTAAATAAGGAGGCCATCTGAAACTGTGGCCAAGCATGGTTTCCTGGAGTCAGAGTGACCAGGAGAGAGAAGGGCCCTGATGATGACTGGGATGGGATGATCTCTGTCTCCATCAAGATACTGTCTTGTGATGGCGGTGACAGCAGTGATGGCGTTGCTGGTGGTGACGGTGGTGACGATTGGTACTATTAGTCAGCTCTCAATCACTGGGAGGAGAGACTCCTTACAGCTCTCCCTGTACACTTACCTGCATCCATGCTCTCTTTCTTTTCTTTTTTTTTTTTTAAGATTTTATTTATTTATTTGAGAGAGAGAGAGAGAGACAGAGAGCAGGAGAGGGGGGAGGGTCAGAGGGAGAAGCAGACCCCCCGCCGAGCAGGGAGCCCGATGCGGGACTCGATCCCGGGACTCCAGGATCGTGACCTGAGCCGAAGGCAGTCGCTCAACCGACTGAGCCACCCAGGCGCCCTATTCTTTTGTTTTTGTTTTATTTATTTTTTATTTTTATTAAGATTTATTTATTTATTTATTTATTTATTTATTTGAGAGAGAGAGAGAGAATGAGATACAGAGAGCATGAGAGGGAGGAGCGTCAGAGGGAGAAGCAGACTCCCCGCCGAGCAGGGAGCCCGATGCGGGACTCGGTCCCGGACTCCAGGATCATGACCTGAGCCGAAGGCAGTCGCTTAACCAACTGCATGCTCTCTTTCTAGGTCCACAACTAGACTGTATTTTCCAGATTTTGCATCTAAGTGGGGCCACATGACTTTGTCAAGGCCAGTAAATGTGGGTGTGCCTCCTCTAGCAGCTCATTTTCCCCACTCGCCAGATGAATGCAGGGGACGACAAGGCCCTAGAAGTTGGTGGCCGTTTAAATGTGTTTAGTGGTTACAGGGTATTTTAGCTTATCGTTTTCCTCTTGACTGAGTTTAGTAGTTAGTGGTTCTGAGGAATTGGTCCATTTTCTAAGTTGTTGAATTTATGATCATAAAATTGCTTACGGTATTCTCATGTTATATTTTTAATGGCTGCCGGATGTATAGTGATATCCCCTATTTCATTCCTAATATTTTTGATTAACTTTTTTTTTTTTAAAGAGAAAATCTCCCAAGTCATAAACTTGCTTAAAATAATGCAATGAAGGGGCGCCTGGGTGGTTCTGGCGTTAAGCGTCTGCCTTTGGCTCAGGTCATGATCCCAGGGTCCTGGGATCGAGCCCCGCATCGGGCTCCCTGCTCAGCGGGAAGCCTGCTTCCCCCTCTCCCACTCCCCCTGCTTGTGTTCCCTCTCTCGCTGTCTCTCTCTGTCAAGTAAATAAATGAAATCTTAAAAAAAAAAAAAATAATGCAATGGATCCTTCTTCCCTGTGATAAAACTCCAGCCCATGCCTACCGTCCAGCACACTTCCAGCCTCCCCCTGCCTTTCCTGCTGGCCTCCCTGTCCCTCAGGCTCCCTCTTCTTTGCAAACTTCTGGAAATATTTGCAGTTCAGAAGCCCCCATGTGCTCTCCTTCTCTGAGCCTCTAAAGCACTACTTCCTCCCCACTTCTCCTTCTTCGTTTTAGCTCCTTAAGGATTTTTTTTTGCTATGACTTCCTTTATGAAGTCTAGAGTCTGCAGAAGCAGAGAAGAACACCAGACAAGATCAGGTGGTCTTTATGTGAATAATCTTTACCTGCTTTTCAGACTTTGTGCTGCGACATCGTACCAATGGCATCGTCCTCTTTCTTTGAGGAGGTAGATGATGACAGCGTCAGCAGCAAGCATGTAATGATGAATTTTTATGTCCTAAAGTCTGTGTTTAAAATGTTTTCTATAATTTAATCATAACCACACAGGGTAGGCATTATCATCGTTCTTATTTTGCAGCTGAGGAATTGAGGCTTGGGGTTGCTAGTTTCTCTTACGGAATGTGCAGGTTTCTGACCTGTTGGCTCTTTGCATCCTCAATCCTCCCTGTTCCCTGGCTCTCTGACCTTGGCTTCCGTTTGGGTTTGCCCACTAGGAGGCTTTGACAGGAGGTAAAGGTATTCTCCTGGTGTCCTCTCTGTGAAATCCCCTGGGCTGACTTCTCTCCAGGTCACAGAGCCACAAGACTCCTCCGCAGCTTGGCACCTGCTCCCTCCCCTCTCTTCCCAAGCAGACCTGGGCTTGGCAATGACTCTTCTGTGCTTTACCGAGCCCTGCCTTGTGGTGCTCCTATACCGAACCTTTGTAAATAATCTTTGGGTAAAGAAACTCTCCTCAAATGCCCCAGTTTCCAGTGTGCCATCTAGTTCATGTTGGAACATGACAGAAGAGAGCAAATGGAAGAACTGGGAATTCAATTCTCTGACGGTGTCTCTAGACTGTGCCACTTCCCATGTACCTTCCTAGGTTCCAGCCATGAAAACAGACTTCTGGCCCCTTTCACTGCCTGTGTTGTTCTCTGAGCTATTCTATGGGCTTGGAATTCCTTCTGGGTGACAATGTAAATGTCACCAAAACAAACAAAAATAGTACCATCACCAAATTCATATCCTTCTTTGGTATACATTTTATTGGTACTTCAAGGGGTAACGGCTATCAAACAAGTTGTTTAATTGAAACCTAAAACAAGGGAGTCAGCTTTCCAGCTAATTTCCGGGGGGACTTTATGCCGAAATTAATACACCCTCTGGATACAAAATATTCGGACAGGAAATGTATGAGACGAAAGGGGTGGTGATCATCTGAGTCTTGGTATCGTGACATTACAAGCATGTACAAGGAAGAGGACAGCATTCAAAAATTAACTGTTGTGTGGATGATTTTGGAAATAATCCTGGAGTGGCTGGTAAGAACAGCACACATTGTTCCCAGCCTGCTCTAGCATCCACAGCTTTTTAAAAGAAATTATTGCTTTCCTCGTTCGGAACCTCCTGTATTTCCCACACTCTGTCAGGTGTCCCTGCTTCCTCTCACTTAATCTAATGACAACTGTATGAGGCAGGTGTGACTGCACCTAGTTCCGGGGAAACAAATAGCTTGGAGGTGAAATGACTCATTCTGGGGCACAGAGCTGGAAGTGGGGGAGCTGCTGTCAAATTTGGGTTTTCTGAGAGTGTCCTTGTCTTTCATCTGAGGATCTTATCTAGCCAGAAACAGAAGAGGAGTTCTAGGAGAAATAAATATTTCAAGAAACCCATGATAAGACAGATGGTAATGAGGTAGTTCTGCCATGGGACAAATATCTTCCCGAAACATAAAAATGGGAAAGAGCTGACGAAAACGTAGTTCATACAAAAGCTGTCAGGAGCCGGGCACCCACCACCCGAAGCTTTAGTGGACGCCGTAACAGAGAAGGGACAGTCATGAACACGCTTATTTTGTGGCCACTTCCTCTGGAATGAGTCACACATTCGGAAACCAGGGGATGTATGTCCGTGAGCAATAATGTGCGGTGCTTATCCAAAGAAGCAAGAGGTTTGCTTTGCTTTGTACCTTAAAAACAATTATGTAGGACAAATACTTTATGGAGGGACACTCAATTGTTCCTGAAAAAAAAAATTGTAGATACTTATGGGCACTGCATTTTCATAGTTTTAGTGGTTTATTGTTCTCTGTCACCAGGGAATTCTTTCTTATCCATTAGTCCTTTTCACGGGTCTTTCTGTCCTCTGCCCCTGACAGCCCATGGACATAAGTACCTATTTCATCTTCACTGTAACTGCTCTTGGTCGAGCCCTAACTGCTCAAGTCCGAGCTCATATTATCCTTTCTTTCTTCAGCATCAATATCTCCTCCTGCCCTGGCTCATTCCCAACAGCTGAAGACTGTACTGTGCTCTATCTCACCTTAAAGAAAAACAGAAGATAAAATAATAACAGCCTGAGATTCTGCATACCCTTCTCCTCTGGATGTCTTTGCTTCTTATTAGAGCAAAAGCCTCACCCACTCCTGTAGGGTTTGACTCTCCTGCCCTGTGCTCTCTCAGGCTCCTTGATTTGGTCCTCCTCCTCTTTCCAGCCCCGTGGCTCACTCCTTGGACTGTTCTCTCGGTCTATCCTCGTTCCTAGGTGTTCTCACAACACCTTGTTTTAAATGCCATTATATGCTAGTGACTCCCAAATTATTCACCCCATTTCCCCTTGAATTTCAGGCATTGACATATGACTGTCTCCTTGCTGTCTCCATCTCTGTGTCTGAGGGATATTTTGATGTCTGAAAAGGGTCTCATTATTTCCCACTCTAAACCAGCTCTTCCTTCATCTTCCCTCTCAGACGAGGGCACTTCTGCTGGTGGCCAGAAGCCCAGGCCTAAGACCCTGGGGTCCTCCTTGGTTGTCCTTCTCTCATACCCAGCTCCAATCCATTAGCCCTGTCTTTCAGCTATGGCTTCAAAGTATATACAAATCTGAACCTGTCTGGCTCCTACCATTATGTCTAGTCTGTCAGGACTCACTGGCATCGCTCACTGAGTCACCAGTGATAACCTCCTGTCTTACCTGCATACCTCTACCCATACTTTCCTGTGATACCTTTTACAATGGCTAAAATGTCCTTTTGAGATGTGCACATCCTTGTTACTCCCTTGCTCAAGGTCTTCAATGCCTTCTCAACACCTTTAGGATAAAATCTAAATTCACTGCAATGGTCTATAAGACTTGAAATAGCTGGGCCCTGCATGGACCTCACCAATCTACCACCCCACCCAGTTCCCTCCCTTTGTCCACGCTAACCTGCAACAGGACAGGTGTTCACTGTGCTCCTCTCATGTGCCAAGCTATGTTCTAGGCTCTGGAGACATGAGTTTAGATTCAACTGGGGGAGACAGACACAACTACACATAGAGTGGGTGGGGTGTCTGCTGTGAAGAAAACAGCAGAAGACAAGGACCCAGAGAGATGGAAGAAAGTATTTAATCTCAGATGAGAAGGGGGCATCGGGGCACAGACCTTCTGGGAATGTGTGGGGAGCCCTGAGAAGACATGAGGAAGAGCCAACCTGTTGTGGGGCTCTAGTGGGCTGGGCAGTTCCTTCTTGGACAGGTAGGTGGCACAGGGCTGTCCCTTTTGGCTTGTGGAAAGCCCCATGCTTCTGGAACAAAGGGTAGGTGAGAGAAAAAGAGGTTAAGGGAATGAAACACCGGGTTATAGATAGTTTGTTAGGTGATGGGACAGAAACACAAACAGACCATGACTTTATTCCTTAACCGGATGATGCGGTCTGTTCTTTTAGGAAGAGACTGGAGTATCACTATACCCATAGAACTCAGGATAAATAGAAAGAACGGCTCCTCCAAGAATCAGGATCATCAGCTGAAGGACTGGCAGTTCTGATCATGCAATCCTCATGTACTTTTCAGGCATCTTACAGTTAGTAGCTTTTCAAAAAATGTGTTATTTAGTTCCATCCCTGACTCATGGATTTTGATTGCTTATTGTTAATCAGAGCCTCATTTCATTCAACTGAATGTCAAAAATAAAATAAACAGAATGGGTTTATTTTCTCCTCTTCAGTTTAATTCCCATGAAATTAAATAATGTCATCTGAAGCCAGTCTACTTTCAAAGGGACTCTTCCAGATGAATAATGTTTTTGGATATATTTGTTTCTTTTAAAATAATTTCTTAAACAAACAACCACTTCAAGCTTTTATGTTTTATTTATAGGTGTTTTAATTTTTTTTAAATAATGAAGTCATTAACTTTGATATACAATTATGATTTTTATCCATATCTAAGGCTTTTTTTATTTGAATTTTAATGGACATTAATATTTATTTTGGGGGGTGTGGGTTAGATAGAGTAGCTAAAAAAGAAAGGTTTATAAAATGTACAAATCTGAAATATCATGCTCATGCAATCAACATTTATTTAGCAACTTCTGTGATCCAGGCACTGTTATAAAGAGCAATCCCTGCTCGCGTGGAGCTTATAGTTTTTTTCCTACAAAATAATTCATTCATTTCTTTCACAGAAAGGTAAGTAATCCATAGCTTAGATACCTAGATAGACAGGTAAATGTATGTATGTGTGGATGGATGAATAGATGGATGGATAAAGGGGCAAATGGATGGTTGGATGGAAAAATAAATATAGATTGATAAGTAGGTGAGATAGGTGGATAGGTAGACTGACAGCCTCCATATATTCTTTGCACTCTCCACTGTTTTCATTACCTGTAGTTTGATTCTTAACCTAAGGGAGAATTCTGTGTATTACACTGAGATGTACAAAGACGTATATGATTCAACTCAGTATGTAATTGAAGAAGTTACACAGGTCTACACAGCTAAGAATGCCTCATCTTCCCTGTGGGGGACTGCCATCAGGCACAGTCAGATTGGCAAAATTAGACAAGTATTGGGATACACATGAAACAATGTGGGTCATAAAAGGGCTCCAAAAGTTGGCTTGAGTTCAAGGAAGTGGCATGTCACTGCAGTTGAGTTTGGTGAGTTGTGGCAAATAAGTGAATATGAAATCTCTCTTTTAGCTGTAAGCATTTGTAGTGGGTTGAATACTGTCCCCCTAGAAGTCACATCCTCCTGGAACCTCAGAATATGACCTTACTGGAAATAGGGTGTTTATAGGTGTACATAAGGATCTTGAGATAAGCTTATCTTGGATTGAAGATGGGCCCTAACTCCAATGACCGATGTCCTTACAATAACAGGAAAGACCACATAGGGAGGCAGAGCAGGTGACGTGTAGATGGGGACAGAGTTTCGAGTGATGTATCTGCAAGACCAGAGAGGCCATAGATCCTTGGACACCACTAGCAGCTGGAAGAGTCATGGAAGATTCTTCCCTCGTGCCTTTGCATGGAACATATCCTGCTGATGCCTAGATTCCGACTTCTGTCCACAAGAACTGAATATAAGAAAATAAGTACCTCTTTTATCAAGCCACTGGTTTTGTGGTAATTTGTTAAGGCAGCCTTGGAAAATAACTCAGCATTACAGAAAAGTAAGGCATTTTTTTTTCTCTCTCTCTGATTGAGCATTGAGAGGTATGTTTTGAATGGACCTTGATAATTGAAAACTGGGACAAGCAGGGTCTGTATTAGTTTCCCATGAATATAGGAAAGACTTGTCTGACCTTAGGGGACAAAGAACCTCTCAACGTCTCAATTTCTTCATCTGTTTTAACGGGAAGAATAATAGTACTAACCTTGTAAGGTCTGCCTCAGAGCCCGCCCTCTAACCATTGTGCTGTGTTCTGCTTCTCTCTGATGGTCTCCAATAGAACCACGTGGAGCTGGGGGTAAGTTTGCCAAGAGGTGGATGCTCTTCCCAGGAAGAGACAAGCAAAGCAGTAGATGTAAACTCAATACCACAAATACCAATCTTTCGATAAAATACATAACCTAAAATGAATATTTAAAATATCTAGACATGTTAGTAACATAAAAATAAATAAGTAATAATTGCTATGGTTAAGTGAAGACACGCATATTCATAATTTATGAAAATATATCTATTTTAATTATTTACAGCTTTTATAAAACTGTCTCCTAGTTATAAACTATTCTGAATTCTTTGTCCAAGTATATGCCATAGATACTCAAGTTGAAAGCAGGAAGTTTCAGTAAATCCAGGATGGGCTAATGTTTTTAGTGATGATGGGGAAGTGATCAGAAAGACGGGGAGTTAGTGGTAAGCAGGTGGGTGAGGGGCCTTACCCACAAAAGCCAACCCGAAGAAGGGCAGGCAAGGCATGTGTAGGGTAGAATTGAAATTCAGACTTAAGGAAAAGAATGGAGCACCCTGTGTTTTCCCATAGGCACTTGGTGTGCACTTGGCATGTTTCTTTTTGTCTGATGGGCCAGTAGGTGAGCATGACTTACCATCATCTAACATCAGTGAAGCACTCTTACTTTTTGTTTTTGTTTTGCTTTGTTTTGTTTGTTTCTGCTGTTCAAAAGCTAGAGGTGCTCTTAAGTAGAACAGATTGTGTTTCCACCAATGGGGGAAACCGTGGTATTCCCAATGCCTCCATACTGACCACAGGTGAAAAGTTGTTTGGCAGTCAAATGTCCACAGCCACTTCTGTGACTCAGGAAGTTTGCTGCGAACACATGTGGTCTCGTTAAAGAAAGCTGGAGCTTTGATCTGGCTGCCTGAGGGATGCTAATAAATAATAGAAAATGTCTCTCTTCTTTTTTCTTATCATATTAAACAGACATCATGAATCTGAGCTTCTCTTTGTTTTCTTGTCCTCCTTTATATTTTGATCTTGTTAAATAATTTTGAGGATCCCCTGACCCGGACGACCACAATAAAGAGAGATGCTGGGGATTTTCACTGATGTTTCAGGCTGCTTTCCTTTTAGAAGACTGATTTCCATTAGTGGAGAAGGGCTTTGTCTCAAGTCAAATCTGCTCTTAAACAGTTCTCAATATATTTTGTCTTGGATATAGACATCGAAGCCCTTATTGACCTGATAGTATGTACAGATGGAATCAATAAATGAATGAGTGAGTGATGAGTGAATGAACAGCATCATTTTGAGCAAAGGGACTGAGAGAGAGGAAACTAACTTTGAGGCAAGGAGGGGCCAACCTCCCAAAGTTCTCATAGGCCAAGTACAGAGCCATGTCGAAACGAAGCGCTGGCCCGGGTGATGGAGGAGGGTAATGGGTGTAGACCTATGAGTGCCCTGTACCAGCGACTGGGAGTGAGCTGTTTCCCCAGGAACACCTGGCTAAATGAATTCCTGAAAAACACATATTCAATTAGAGATCAAGAACAGAGAGGCATAGAACATAGTTGCTGAGTAAAAAGGCAGAAGTGCCTGCTACAGGCTCTTGTTACCTTTGTTGCATATGCATTTTTTAGAGTACAGAAGTCAAATTGTTTTTAGACATAGCTCTGTTTTCCTTCATGGTTTCCAGTTCAAGCTTGAAAGTCTTGATGCCTAAGATCCCCAAACAGTTTCTTGTTTTATTTTAGACCACATAGTCTAAAGTTTTGTACTTAAATCTTGGGTTCATTTAGATATCATAGGAGAGAGAGAGAGGGATCTGCGTCCATCAGGGCCCCTTAGTCAATAGACTACAGAGGTGCGGTCGGGTTAAGAGAATCAGCACCTGCTGCTCAGGCCCCTAGGGAGGAGGAACACTGGCGCTGTTCCCAGGCTCTGCTCCATTTCGGTGGTGGCTGGAGCTACAGAGGGGAGCAGTGGGGTGGCGGGCGGCAGGATCACACTCAGCAGGGCAATAGGGTGGAGCAGGGAGAGAGTGAAGAAGAAATACCTTGACCTTTCTCTCTCCCTAGTCCCAAATCTGTCAGTAACTCCCTGGCTGAACCTAATATCAAGCCAGAGGTCAGTTGAGGCAACCTTGAAGATGTAGTCCAAGGACTTCTGCCCCCAGGGCACAGAGCTGGGCAGAGAAAGGGTCTGCTGGGGGTGGTAGGGATGCAGAATAATCACAGTAAGTGGTTTTCAGCTACTTGTGAACTTGTCCCCAACATCACTTTTTTCTCTACCAATAAATTCTAAGGCTTGTGTTGTGTCTGCCTGTATATTTCACTAAAATGGTCAGAGCTAGACAGAATATCTGATTAGAATTTGGAAAGTGTGAGTATTGGGGTTTTTAAGTGAGTTTCTGGAAAACCATTATGAAGGCTGAGAGAAGAGGTGATGGGAAATCCTGTTGTTTTCAGGAAGGCATACTTGGTCCATTCATTCATTCATCCATCCATCACTATGCACTGATTCCATCTGTGTTCCTGCTGGCTCGGGATGAGGGTCTCAGTGGGGCACCTATGGGGAGAGGCCACAGGGAGGCTTACAGCCTGAGCTGGGAGTTCTTGGGTTCGTTCCTGGTCCTGGTGCCTGGAAACATTCATGATGGGATGCACATGCCATGCACACACAAGCTCCTCCTGCTCTGAGATCAGACTTTATTGGCAGATGTTGCTGCCAGGCTGCATCTAAGTTCCAACGGTTTCTTCGGCGAGGGCACTTTATGAAGCAAAGGCCCACAGGGCTCCAGAGGCTGCAGAGGGCCCGGCCGCACCATGGGGCACCTGGAGGGGAGACACTGGGAGATGCTGACCAGCCTCCTCATGAGAACAAGAACCAGAGACCCTGTAGCTGAGGGCTGAGGTTAGCACAGCCACCCTTCAAGTTCTTCTAACACGACTGAGTGTCCCCTCATTTTACGTAAAACCAAATCTCTAAATGTGGATTTCTAAATCCAATTTAGAAATACACATTTGTGTGTGGCTTCTAGCAGGGGATGCAATGAATACGTTAATGCGAATGACTGAGCGTTGGCTTCTGTCTAAGCACAGACTGAAATTTAGCATAGTTTTTTTCTCCATTTTGTTTTTTAAAACCGTAAGCTACTTATTATTTATTCAAAATATTTAACTTTCAATGTAGGCATTAATTATATTAATCTAAGAAATTGTGTTTGGGTTGGAAAGGATTTTTTAGAAATATTCTGAAATCCATTCCCCCGAAAGGCAAGTTCAGAAAATAATTTCAAAAGCTAATACCTTTATTCTGTCTGGGGTCCTTATTCAACTAACTTTCAGTTAGTGGGTTAGAATTATTTTTAAAAATGGGTAATTCATGCACTAAATAAATCCATCCTTCTTTCTTGAGGATTCTAAGAAATGAGGCAGTACCATATTTTTCTGTGATTAAGGATAGTTTGTCCTGGATCCAGAATGTTTACTTGGAGTGGACGATTTCCCGGAGGAAATTTTGCAATGAGAGTTTCTTCCTGGAGGACAGGTGATGGAGGGAGCACGCGGCTAATACTCCTCACAGGAGCCTCTCAGGTGACAATACCAAACGCAGAAACCAGCAAAGCCAACCGCGGACGCAGGGCTGGACGAAGAGTCAGTGAGGGCTTTCTCTTCCTGCGTACAAACAATGTGTTAGGAGAGACTTTTACACATGGAATAAATACACCAAGCCACTTAGCCCATTTCCAGAAAACAAATGGATTTTTTATAAATAGAAAAAATATCATGGGGGCAAATGGGACTTTGAGATTCAGTCCAGAGAAGACCAAACTATCACTTAATGTAAAATGCACAGACGCTTACAGGAACCCATAAATATTTGATCAACAAAAGAATAAATCATGACTCTCTAATGTATGACAATCATGATTATGATGGAAAAGGCCCAATTTGATCTGACGATCTCATTAAAATCTTGCTAGTTAAGGGTAAGAAAGGAGAAAAACCAAAGCATCATCATCAGGAATCTCAACTGGCCTGAGGGAAAAGCAGGGAGAGCTGGTCAAATGTTTTGAAAAGCAAGAGCAATCTCATCTCTTCTTTTCATGGAAAACCTCCTGAAAAGGACGTGCTCCTAGAACCAGGCTGGGCCCTGGGCGCTGGGTGCAGGAGGAAGCTGGGGCCAACAAACCCAGGGGGACCTGCCTCGAGGAGCGGCCGCCGCGGCAGAGCCCAGCCGCCCTCCCCGCTCCTGCCCTGCCTGGAGCCCGCACACTGTGCAGGTGCAGGTGCGGCTGCCTGAGTCACAGCCAACTCGGAGCAGAGCGTCCCTGTGGTCCCCGAGCAGGAGGACGGGGGAGGGCTGACAGACAGGATTGGTTCAGGTCAGGGAGGAGTTCCCATGACACGAGACACACTCAATGCTTTTGTCAGAATCAATTTATATAGTGAGGAAAAACTCCCACAGACCACCTGTGCTTGGGGAGGTTGTTAGCTCTGCATTTTCTGGATGGATTGATCCAGGTCGTCACCAGATTGGTCCAGGTGTTCACACCTAAATCTTGGCTCCAGGCACATGGCAGAGATTTCTCACCCATTTGGGGAGAACCAGCCTGCCTGCACAGCCGAACAAGGAGGGGAGGAGCGGCACGCCAATCCCAGGCTGGGCACACCTGGCCGAAAGCAGGTGCGCAGTAAATACAGCGTGTCGGTGTTCATGGTGGTGTGCCATCTGCGGTCCATGTAGTATATTCTAGAGCTCGGAGTCCCAGCCAAAGCTGTGCGTGCATATCCTATCAGAACGCTTATCTTCTCGTTTAAATGTCCAGGAAATGGAGTTTCACAGGATTTGCAGAAAGGCTGTTTATAGGTAGTGCATGTTTACAAGTCTCTTCTAAGAAAACAAATAGAAAAAGAAACATTCCAATGAGATCTAGTCACTTATTAACTATTATCTTTGGGCACTTGCCAATTTGATATATATTAATTCATTATTTCCTACTCTCCTCTTTTTTTCAAGGATGCTATGGACTGACTGTGTCCCTCAAAACTTCCCATGTTGAAGCCCTGTAGAGATGGTGCCGTTCAGAGGTAATTAAGGGTTAACGAGGTCATAAGGACAGGGCCCTAATCCAGGGAGATTGGTGGCCTTATAAAAAGAGGAAGAGGGGCGCCTGAGTGGCTCAGTGGTTAAGCAGCCGACTCCCGATTTCAGCTCAGGTCATGATCTTGGGGTGCGGAGATCGAGCCCCATGGCAGGCTCTGTGCTCAGTGAGGAGTCTGTTTGAGGATTCTCTCTCTCCCTCTGCCTCTGCCCCTCCTGTAGCTCGCTCTCTCTTAAACAAAAAAGTAAATCTTAAAAAAAAAAAAAGAGGAAGAGAGATCTGTGTCCCTTTCAGTGCTGGCACCAAGAAGCAGCCGGCTGAGCCGAGAGAAGGTCCTCACCACACAGCCCCCCCATGCTGGTACCTGACCTCGGACATCCAGCAGCCAGAACGGTGATAAAACAACATTTCTGTTGTTTCGGCCGCGCAGTCTATGGTGTTTTCTTAGAGTAGCCTGGGCAGAGCAATACAAAGCCTGAGCATTGTTTGTCCTGGGCAGGCTGCTCCGTGTGACTCTGGAGACTCCAGGACACGGGGAGCCTGGCCTGCTGTCGGGCACGTCCAGGGCACTGAGCTCCCACGAGTGCTGCCTGAGGGATCTCCAGCCGCCTGCAGCTTTTTTCACATGGCCCCCCAGGTTCTTAGGGGTCCTCCTCACTCAGCTCACCCTCCTCAAATCCCGTTTTCTTAGCCTGTGTCAGAAAGGCTGTTCCCATCCCTTCTACTATTTGCATTTCATCTGGACACAGTTCTTTTCTATGCCATATAATTTCTGTTTCCAAGTGTGCCTCATGAAGGCCCTGCCCGAGGAACACTGTGGGGCACAGCGTCAGCGCTGTGCAAATATAGACCCCAGGTGGGTTGAAAAGCCTTGTTCTTCAAAATGCTTTGAACCCAATGCTCATCAGTTTGCCCCACGAGAGTGGTAAAACCAAAAATGGAATCAAGGGTTATCACTTGATCTCTGTAACAGATCGGATTGGACTGGAGTGCACTGAATTGAATGAGATGAAAAGACAAACAGTGCCCCAAAGGTTTGAAGCTCTGTGAAAGAAGTGGACGCAAAACTCCAAACAAGATAATGAATTCTTGTGGCCTTCTTTTTTTAAATTTTATTTTATTATGTTATGTTAATCACCATAGAGTACATCATTAGTTTTTGATGCAGTGATCCATGATTCATTGTTTTCGTATAACACCCAGTGCTCCATGCAGTACGTGCTCTCCTCAATACCCATCACCAGGCTGACCCATCCCCCCAACCCCTCCCCTCTAAAACCCTCAGTTTATTTCTCAGAGTCCATAGTCTCTCATGGTTCCTCTCTCCCTCCGATTCCCCCCCTTCATTTTTCACTTCCTTCTCCTAATGTCCTCTATGCTATTCCTTATGTTCCACAAATAAGTGAAACCATAAGATAATTGACTTTCTCTGCTTGACTTATTTCATTTAGCATAATCTCCTCCAGTTCCATCTATGTTGA